>NW_019272030.1:1173502-1239197 GCF_002738345.1 Cucurbita maxima | reverse complement strand
TTTTAAACCATAAAGTAAATTTT
This sequence comes from Cucurbita maxima, assembly GCF_002738345.1. Taxonomy (NCBI): domain Eukaryota; kingdom Viridiplantae; phylum Streptophyta; class Magnoliopsida; order Cucurbitales; family Cucurbitaceae; genus Cucurbita; species Cucurbita maxima. The sequence continues at coordinate 1,239,174 of NW_019272030.1, read as the reverse complement.
TTTTTTTTTTTTTTTTTTGTTTCAACGACGCCGTTTAGCTCTAACTACCAAAAGAATATCCAGGACAAAGCTAGAGATTACAGACCGAGCCGCTGTCGGTCCAGAGAGAGAAAACCCGGATTCTATAACGGTGAAATATCATAATTTTAAATTAAAATAATTAAAAATAGATGGTGAATTACGAATATAGCCTCAAAACTTTTATGTGGGACAAGAAAAAGGAAAATATAGAAGTTAGAGATGTGGGGCCCAATATAAGTGTGAAATTAAAATAAATAAATAATAAAATAATAAAATAATAAAATAAAGAAAAGTGGGGACCACCACCCATGTGCCCTCCTCCTGTCTCCACCAGCTCCTGCTTCTCAATGATTAGAGCCCCTCTGCTCCCAAACCCCAAACCCCTTAAAAAGATTTTTAAATAATTAAAAATTAAAAAATAAATAAATATTTCAATTCCTCCATTGACGACCCTTCAATCTTCTTCTTCTTCTTCTTCTTCGTTGACGTCTTTCTTTGTTAACCATGTCTGGTTCTGGCGGCGTTAACGGCAACAATGGCGCCATTATTGATCATTCTCAGACTAACAACAATGGCGGTTTGGCCGTCAAAAAACCTCCGTCCAAGGACCGTCACAGCAAGGTCGACGGCCGTGGCCGCCGTATTCGTATGCCGATCATTTGTGCTGCTCGGGTCTTCCAACTTACCCGCGAGTTGGGCCACAAATCCGACGGCCAAACCATCGAGTGGCTTCTCCGTCAAGCGGAGCCTTCGATTATTGCTGCCACTGGCACCGGCACCACTCCGGCTAGCTTCTCCACCATTTCCGCTTCACTCCGCGGTGGTTCCGCCGCTGCTTCCTCTCTCGACCATAAGCCGCTTTTGGCTCCGGCGCCGTTCATTCTTGGCAAGCGCGTTAGAGCGGACGACGATGGAGATAATAAAGACGACGGTAGCGGTGGCGGTGGCGTTGGTGGTGGCGTTTCCGTTGGCTCTACTGTGAGTTCGTTTATGGGTACGGCTGCCGCGGGTGGATATTGGGCGATTCCTACAAGGCCGGATTTCGGACAGGTGTGGAGCTTTGCAGCAGCGGCGGCGGCGGCGGCGGCGGCACCGGAGATGGTGATTCAACCAACCGCGGTTTCTCACCCGGCGTCGCTGTTCGTTCAGCAGCAATCTATGGGAGAAGCGTCGGCGGCGAAAGTGGGAAATTACCTTCCAGGGCATCTGAATTTACTTGCTTCTTTATCCAGTGGACCGGGAAGTTCCGGCCGAAGAGACAACGACCACCATTGAAGTCGTAATCCCGCCGCCGTCCACGACGGCCTCGTGTTTCGTGTTCATAGAATTATTAACTACCCTAAACCCCACCCTTCAATTTCTCTATCGTTTTTTTTTTCCCCTTTTCGTGTGGAGCTTAGAATTTTAGGGTTTTTGGCTATCGAATTCTTAACTTAGATGGAGTGAAAATTAGGGTTTCCTTTTTCTCTTTTCAAATCATTATTCTGAATTTTGGCTGTTTTTGCCAGATTTTGCTCTATGAACTCTGCTAATTTGGTTGAAGTTCTTCCGCCATTTCAATGGAAATCCACGGAGGAACTCAGCTCTGATGGATTTCTGGTTATGCTTCTGTTCTTCTTCTTCTTCTTCTTCTTCTTCTGGTTTGTGTTTGATCCGCCATGGATGAGTTTGTTGAAGCTTTTCTTCATCTTCATCTCTCTGCAAGGCCTCTGTTTTTTGAGGTTTTTCTTCAAATTTCTTAATCAATTGGCTTTTAAATTCATCAGAGTGAGAATAATCAATAATTTTGTTGTTTCCATCTATGGAATTGGTTCTGATTGCTCTAACACTTGTCTCAATTTGCTGTAATATGAACCTTGAATCTCGGAAGTTTCGATTCCATTTTCTCGGGAAAGAACATGGAATTTTGTGGAGGGAAAATTTTTGGGATTGGTTTCAGCTTTGAATCTGATTTGACTCATTGGATTCTGAGTTTTTTTGTTTTCCCAGTGATTTTGTGTTGTTCAATGGCATTCATGGTACCCTCAGCAGATTTTATTACCATTTATTGTATGGTTTTCCTCTCCATTTTCTCTCTCATAAATTATTTTAGAGCCCTAACTAAGAAAGAGTGGGTAGATATTGCGTCGGTAGATATTATCCCCTTTAGTCACATGACTTATCGCCGTTTTAAAACGTATCTGTTAGGAAGAGATTTTCACACTTTTTTAAAGAATGTTTCGTTACCCTGATGTGGGATCTCACAATCCACTCCCTTTAGGACTCGGTGTATTTGCAGACATTCGTTCTCCTCTCCAATCAATGTGGGATCTCACAATCTACCCCTCTTTGGGGTTCAGTGTCTTTGCGTACATAGCTAGTTGTGTAGCTATGATGTCATTTGTAACAATCCAAGCCAACCGCTAGAAGATATTGTCCGTTTTGGCCGGTTACGTATGACCATCAGTCTCAGGATTTTAAAACGCATTTGTTAGAGGAGGTTTACACACTGTTTTGAGGCTTTCCTATGAATAGAATCATTTGACAATATCAAAGATGTATTTCCTTACGAGAGAGGTGCACCAATTGAAGCGAAAGCTTTCTTTCTTTGATGAAATAAGATGTTTAGAGGATCTACTCTCTACTCGTGACTATCCTTTTGGTTATACTAAGTTCCACGTTAAAAAACATATATATAAACTTTCCGAACTAACATTAATACCCTTCAACTATTGAAAAAGAATATAAAAATTAAAAATGATCTATATAGTTTAGATAGACGGTTTTCGTTCGTAGTTTTGGACCACAAAAAATGCATCATAAATGGGAATAACGGAGAGAAAAATATATTATACTTAATTAAAAAATAAAAAATATTATAAACAAGTTTAATAATGGTAAATAGAAAATTTTCTACTAATTTGTATATGATATTCCTAAACTTCACTCTTTGCTTCAAAAAAAAACTTTTATTATTTCAAAACTTAACTTTAAAATAAAATAAAAAATAAATAATTAAAAAAGAAAAAGAAAGAAATAAATAACATCTTTAGAAAAGAAATTTGTACCTCCTTTTATCCCAATAATAATAATAATAATAATAATAATAATAATAAATTTTAATTAATAATAATATACCATAAACTATATAGTAAACCTTCAAGTTTGACGTCTAATTATCCATAAAGCTATAAAAATGAAGTTTAGTATTCAATAATATCATCACTTCAAACTTCAATTGTCTGTGTATCTGACTTAAATAGATCTAACCATCTAGAAATCGACAACCCGAAGAATCAGATAGATAAGGGTAGGGAGGACCCAATAATTGGAGAGACCCACAAACATAATTCTTTTTATTTATTTATTTTGTAAAAATGGTCCTACAAAATTAATTCGCATACTGAAAAAAGTGGGTGGAATTTTTATTAGGTGGGGGACCATTTTGGGTCAAAATCTCAGTTCTTGCATGGCTATGAATCATTCTTCAGTGGGCCCATGGGCCCGCGGTAAGCAAACTGGGCCTACAATCACTTTCTCGAATCTCGATTCCCAATTTTGTGGATATGGGCCATTCTTAATGGGCCATACACACAAGTGACCCACACTAATGGGCCCAAGGTACACAAAGTGAGCCGACAATCATTCTCATGAATCTTGTTTCCCAATTTTGTGGATATGGGCCATTCTTAGTTGGCCCACGGTATTCAAGTGGGCCAACCTACACTTTCATGGGCCCACTATCAGTTTTTTGAATTTCGTTTTCCAGTTTTGTATCTATGAGCTATTCTTAATTTGTCCTTACAAGCAGCTGACCCACATTAATGGGCCATTCTTAATGGGCCCACGGTATTCGAGTGGTTATCCATCTCTTGGATTTCGTTTCCCAGTTTTGTGGATAAGCCATTCTTAATGGGCCATACAAGCAGGCAACCCACACTTTAATGGGCCATTCTTAATGGGTCCATACAATCAAACAGGTGACCTACACTCTATGGGCCTACAGTATTCAAGTGGGCCAACCAACCCTACAATGGAAAAGGAGACTGTGAGTTTACGGTTTTCTTCCATTAAAATGGAAAATTTTCCTTTTGGAAAGGGTTTCCTTCAAGGACATGGTAAAGGAGACAGTTCCAAAAGGTTCCGGGCCTACCGACTCGAATAATTGAGTTATCTATCATTTGTTATGAGGATAAAAGAATTATAACGTCGGAAAATAATAAGTGATGCATATCTAAAGAGTCTTTTTCCTATTACGAAGCTTTTTATCATCTATTTAATTATAATATGTATCATAAATCAACTAAAACAATCTAGAATTAATATAGGGAAGGAATGGGAGACAGGATCTGTAACGACCCATATCTACCGCTAACAGATATTGTCCTCTTTGGGCTTTCTCTTTCGGGCTCCCCCTCAAGGCTTTAAAACGTGTTTGCTAGGGGAAGGTTTCCACACCCTTCCTTATAAATGGTGTTTTGTTCTCCTTCCCAACCAATGTGGACATCACATGATCACTCTATCCAAAACCTCCAGCTGAGTAGATCACCTTGTGGAAAACCTCTGGTAGCAAGAATCTTTCCTCCTGAAGCAGCCATTAATGATGGTTGAGAATTTTGGAGCTGGGATACACCCTCGAATCCATTTCCTCTGTATTGACCATCATCCCTTTGCATTTTTTTTGACTATGAAAGAAAGAATCATCAATAATCTATCAACCACAAAAGTGTGTACACATAAATATACAAAAAAAAAAAAGAAAAAAAAAAAAAGAAAAAAGAAAAGAAAAATCATACACCTCTAGACAACACTACAGGGTTATGAACAAAACGTTAAGAATGTCCCAAGGGCCACCCACCAACAATTGATCAATACAAATAATCTAAAAGCCATGCATTGATCTGATTATAAATAAGGTTCAGTTCACTAATAGTCAAATTTATATTCATCCCATCTATGGGGGTCATCATCATCACTTTCATCAGCCTTCAATGGACTGTGAATTTCACCAACAAATTCTTCCATTTTTGTGTCCTCCACTTCTCCAGGTTTTGCCACTTCTTCCTCCTGTTCACACAAACCATCAGAGATTACATTACACAAATAACCTACTCGTCAATCTCTATTCCTCCTTCCAGTCTCCAAAGCCAATAACCATTTTGATAAATCATAAGATTATGAGGAAAGGAGAACACCAAGAGGAAATAGGTGTACCCGAAAGGCCCAAGTAGAAACCGGAAAAAAAAAAATTGACAAAGTCTGACAGGAGAACAAGAGAAAGACGGCATACGTTAATTTCAGGTGACAACTCTCCCAGCTCCTCATTCCCAGTATTTTCAGTCAACTCGTCTTCATTGGACTCGTGTTTTGCCTTATTAGCAGCTTCTTGCAGCTGCCCAATCAACGATAAAAATTGGGAATGGTCTGCAAAAAGCTTGATTGTAAGACCATTGAACCAAAAGATAATTAAAGGAAAAGAAAAAACAAGAACAAGAAAGAATGAAATCACAATTGGACAGAGTTAAGTTTAGGAAAAAAACGAAAATGAAACAGGTATTACCTTTGGCACGATTAGTTATAGCATCAGATAGGCGAAATGGATGATGACGTTCTTCATTTTTGAATTTTAGTTTAATTTGATGCCGTGTTCGGCCTGGAAACAATTGTTGTATCATACAAAAATCCGTTCCAAATTGCCGAACAGCCTATAAAGTAAGTGAACAAAGAGTTAAGTTTAATGCCAAACATATTTCAGATGTTAAAATCTTCCAAATAATTCCAAAAGATGATGACATTCCTAATTGTTTAACTGTTTCAATGAAAATATCAGGACCTAAATTTTTTTTAACCAAAATACAAATGGCCAAGGCAACAAACCTAAGGCCAAAAGGATTACAAAAATGTTTTACTAATTAGTAGAACTACAAAGAAAAGAAAAGGCTCCAAGAAAGAGTCCCCACTTTTGGTAACAAAAACTAAAGGATCAATGTGGGGAAAAAAGTCTAGAATAACAGACCAAAGGAACACCGACATACGTTGACCCCATGCATATTTTCACAATGTAGCCAAACGTAACAACATTCTCTTTTTTCATTCCAACCAAATAGATCACAAAAAGGCAAAGAATCTGCTAAAGAAACAAACTTCCCACCCCAAGAGGGGATTGGGAACAATGTCCCTCCATCATTCTGTTCAAAACCACTCAACTCTAGCTAACTGATCAATAAATTATTAATATAAGAACTAGTTTCCTTCCCTTTGTTGATCCAAACAGACTCTGACCCATAATAGATTCTTGTAGATGGGCCTTTCTTTCATTATTTTTTATTTATTTATTTGAACAAGAAACAACTTCTCCTTGATATAATGAAAATATTCAAGAGGGATAAAAACTTCCCTAAGGAGAGAAAAAGTTACAAAAAAAAAAAAAACAACAACAACAAATACAACCAGAAAATGCGTAGTCACAAAGCTAAAAGAAATTTTTAAAGAACGAAGACCTTTTTCTAATATTGATGCATGATGCATGAAAGACTTGTGGAACTTCCAAACAAAGTTGAAGCTATGAAAATGTTGACTAGAAAAATTCTTCCTGTAAGGGTCTCTAGTTCTTCTCAAACCAAATTCTCATTGCCTTGATAACATTTGACCACAGATTTCTAGCTTGCAAATTAAAAGGGTTGCTCAAGAATAGGTGGATCTTCAAATGATTAATCTCGGCCCATTGAAAACTTGGATTTATCTAAACCAACCAAGGGTTCTTTGGCGGGGGGGTGGATATCTTTTTAGATGAGGATTCCAGGTTTATTCCATGCCAATCCAACAACCGCTGAACAGGCACCTTTCACATGGGAGATTCTATAAATATTAGAAAAGAGAAGATTTAGAGGATAATCATCTATCACGCCCCATTGTTGGGACACAAGTTCTCCTACAATTCAGCTCCCCTCCCAACTAGAAAATAGTACCTTTTCTAATATGAAACATGACCAAGGAATTTCCATACCTCAAGGTTCCATTATAAGGACGAGAGCCAAGAAGTTATTACAGGCTTAGTCACATAATTGAGTTTATGGAACCTAGTCCCAGGATTGGTTACTAGATAGCACATTTCTTTTATTACATTATTTTAATTGTAATTTAAATATTTGTTTGTCATTCAAGCTAGTTTTTAATATCGGGTTAAGGTTATATTGTAACCCATATAGGTTACCATATTCCATCCTCAACTAGCTATTTTAATAGGGAGATTATGAGTATTTCTCATTAACTAGCTATTTTAATATGGAGGTTGTGTGTATTTAACTCACAAAGACGAAAAAATGGCAAAAAAGAATAAGTTAAGGCTGTCAAAGGCTATATAAATCCTCTTTTCTTTCCTTGTAAAGATTACATTTTGGAATTGAAAAGAATAGAGTTTCTATTTTTGCTTTGTGAGAGCTAAGTTTCTACTTTGCAAATTCTTCTGTTTATAACTTGCATGCTAGAGTCATTTAAGTGGAATTGATCAAACCGCTTGTGGAGTGATTCGAATCATAAGTTTAGAAACGAATTTTCTTTACTCTTTATCATCATGGTAATCCATTCCAAAATTTTCCCTTGATTTGATTCTTATTGTTTTTTGGGATTCTTGAATAATTTAGATCTAAAGGTCTTATTCTTCATCCAGATATTTTAGATCGAATACCAAGAGTTTCATAACACTTTCTACACAAAAGACAATGCAATTCTTTAGTATCATATGTTAAGTGTCCCAAACCAAACCAATCAAATAATATCACGAACATTATTGAGGAAAAAAGAGGTGTAATTACCTCATAAAAACGCTCTGTATCATGCTTTGACCACTTTGTACGTGATGTTTTGTCCATGAATGAATGGTAATTAAAGTAAGCAGAAGTCATGTCAACTACATCAGGCGTTTCATCATCATCAGTACCTCTACCTTGTTCATCAGCAAGGCTTTCCTCTCCATCATTATAAATCTCCTCGCCGACAGTATCGGTTCTGGACGTAAAAGAACAAGAAGGGAGTATAAAAAAAAAAGATGAAGAAAGAAAGAATAAAACCTACAGAAAGGCAAAAATATATATAAAAGAAGAAAGTAAATCAACAACGAGAAGCGAAGTAGACAGACTTGACTTTGCCTATGCACAAGTGACAAACTTGAGTGAATTGAGAGACAACAACAATATTCTTTAAAAGATAACACTTTTAAGGCATACTTATGATATGAGCAAGATATTCATGAGAGACAATAAAAGCCCAATCAGTTACAACAGACTCTTCCCACACTCAAAAACAACGAGAATTGCAAAAGGTTCTTCAATTGGAAAGAGGGTTTGGGTCTTCCTGTAAGTAGAAATCTCTTCTGAATGAGATCACAAGTGAAATTCAAATACCAATGAAAAGTATGAGTACGTTTGGTTGGTGATCTAAAAGCAGAAATTTGAAAACAATAAATTCAATGAAATTTTATTGTAATGAAAAACATAATTGTATTTTATGTTTATAGTGTTTTTGTCTACGTGTTTGGCAGGAAATTTAGAAATTGGATTCCAATTAAAAATGTGTTTACTGTTTATAAACCTTAAAATATAGTTACAGTTACCACTAAATATTATATTGAATCTTACTATCATCAATTAATTTAATTTAACATATTTTATATTATAAATTTTGTATAATTATTATTTTACAATATTATATAATTTATAATGCATTACATCATACATATTTTATTTTTAACAAAAAATGAAACTAGTTCGGAGCATGAAATAAACCAAAAAGAAAAAATATATTAAATTACAAATTTAGTACAAATTTAGTCGATTTGTGTCTATTTAGTCTATAAACTTTCAAACTGGAAAATTTTGGTTCTTAATTTTTTTAAAATATTCTTAAATCTAAGACAAAATTGAAAGTTTAAGATTCAATGAGAAGAAAATAACATTTATATATAATAGAAGAATTCATTTTTAAAAATTACGAATTTGTCAAGTATTTATTAGACAAAATTGAAAATTTCTATTAGGCCTAAAATGTTTGATATTTGTGTCCATCTAATCTTTGAACTTTCAAAATTGTCTAAGTTTGGGACTAAACTTGTAATTTTTTTTAAAAAAAAATCAAGTTCACATACTCTTCATATTTAAAAATACATGTTACATATGCAAATACATTGGCATACCTACAAACATACATGCATGAAGCCAACAGAAAATAGCAAGAGAAAAAGACAGAAACATTAAAGTCCAGTAGTATCTCACCGCAACCAATATATCTTTCCAAAATAATGATACTGAAATATGCTGATCTTTTTTTCATAAAAAATAATGACGATAAATCATTATAGTTCTTTTCATAATAAACAATTTATAGCGATGAAGCAAAGATGAGTTAAAAGTTTTGGACCTTTGATTGGTTGCCGATTGTCTTGTGGTTGCCTCTTTTTTCTACATTAGAAACAACAGGCCCCAAGGAATCTCGTTAGTAAATGTGAGGAAGAAAAAGAGCTAAAACACACCAACCAAAGAAAATAAAATCATCAGTCCTGTGCAACTTGAGAGATGCTAAAAAGAATCAGTACCTCTAATTTCTCCTTGTGCTCGTGATAAATAATGAGATCCCTAAAACTTATTTTTTGAAAGTCAATTTCATCCTCCGGAGTTTCAAGCAGAACCTTGTTTACTTTAGAAGCACAAAATAATTAATGATCCGACAAAAGCACATTACTACATTAACGATACAGAGTAATAGAAAAAGATATATATCGTTGGCAGCCAGACAGATTTAAAGCATAGGCAGCTAGAGAAATAGTTACCTTGCCTTCTATTCCGGCGAGTTGAATGGGAGAACTTCTTAGGACGTTTTTCAGCTTGCAAATCTGGAACTGCTTTATTAGCCTCCTTGCGCTTCCGAGTTGGTTTTTCATTATCACTAGAAGGTTTCAATGACTTCGTTTTAGTTTTTGTTCCTCGACGTCCTTTTGAGGTTTCATTTTTTTTATAGCCATCTCCATGTATATCACAATTACTAAAGCGTTCACTAGGGAAATCATCAACACCATCTTCTGGATCACCAAGTTGATGAGAAACCTGCTGTCTCAACTTCCTCGAAGTTTTGCTATGCTCAATTTCTTCACCAACTGGGGGGAACATCTCTTGCTGCTGAGACATATTTGATCGACTCGAAGGGTCTTCTTCACCATTCTTACCACCCTAAGAACTCAATTACAAAAATAAAAAATTAAAACAACCAAACAGAACCGCACAAACTCAAAACAATTGCATATTTAATTACACATTTCAACAGTCATTTACATTACCTCTTCTCTTAACATCTCATCCTGATCATCTGAATTAAAATCATCTACCAGTATGTCACCATAAGAGTCATATGCTAATGACTCTACATTAACAGGTGCTTCAATGTGCTGGTTGACAGGAGAGTAGTCATCAAAGTTGATCGATGAATCATTAAGAACACCATCTGAATGGGTACCAATTGAGGCTTCATGCATGCACTTAGTATCACAAGAAATAACTTGTGGAGATGGTGGAAGCGTATTAGAGATTTCTGGCTGAGAGATTTGTGTGCAACTGTCTCCTGCAATTCTCATTTTGGGCTTTGGTATATACTTGCAAGCAGGTTGTTCTGAAAACAAGATGAATTTAAATTATTTAACTAAACGCATATTTCAAAACCAAATAAAGCAGAAAAGTTGGTTGAATTTGTCTTACCAGTAGTGGTCCCAGAACTTATTGTATCCTCGGTGATATTAGCTCCTGCCCCACATTCCTGAAACCTCGACCATATGTGAACGAGTGAAGAAAGATGCTTTAAAAGAACTAACTCCACTTGTTAACAAAACAAGACTTTCACCTCTACTTCCAACCTTTGTTTATCCAAATCTCCATCCTCATTGGAAATTGTTGCTTGCTTAAGGCTTGAAGGATCTTTAAATGTAAGAGAACAGACATTAGAACAAGAACTATAGAGGAAATGAGAGATGAGAAATGTCAATTACTCACCTGCTTCATTCTTTGGTTGGTTATGAAAATCATCTAGCCATTCCAAATCATAAAATACATCTGTATTCTGAAAATAAAATGATTATTAGTACAGAATTGAGGGAAAAAAAAGTTGTACCAAAAACAATGACTCTACAAAATACACGAATAATTAGCCCATACCTGCCCTGCTATTTTACCATCATTGGAATGCCCATCCTCAGGCTGGATTGATCCTAGTCCACTTTGACCCAGAACCGTAGCTTCATGAGCTCCAGAGGCACTTGAATGGGAACAGTTCAATATTCCCGAATTTTTGCTATCATCGGTAAGATTTTCTACTCCAACTGGACCTAAGGAGAGAGTAGTGGTATCAATTGCATCAGTCACTCCATCTTGAACATCAATGGAATATCGAATACTTGAGTCAATGACAATGTTAGAAACCAAATAATAAGACTTGGAAATTATATTGAAAGATAAAAGAATAAGAAAATACAGTAAGAAACTCCAAAGTAACTAAAGCTACGAGGACCATCACATCTAGAGCTCACTCAAGACTCCACAGCAATATTACTTACCTCCCTCCAAGACCAACCCTCTTAGTTATAACAAATGATCTCTAACAAAACTGCAACAAGCTACCTTGCTAATTCTGATATTACCCCTTGCTATTAAGTCCTACCAAATAATTGAAACTGATGAGAAATTTGGGAATTTCTCTAAAGATCAAAATGCTGCAACAACCATCTTTTTTGGGTTATATTGGATGTCAAGTTGAAACTCATACCATTCAATTCACAAGTAAAATTAAATTGTAATTTTCACGTACTTGGATATTTGGAAAGAAAAATTCATATTATAAGATATTGGATAAATTACAAAATTAGGCCCTATGGAATGGATAAATTTAAATTTGATCCCCATTATTTTTAAAGTTTCAATTAATCCCAATGGTTTGTGTTTAGCTTCAATTTGGTCTTTATAATATTAAAAATTTAAATTTTCCACATGGTTTGGTTAAATCTAAAAAACAGCTCCTAAATTATGTTCTATCAACCTCAAAACCCCACCAATAACGACGCCAAGGATGATTTGTAAAGTTTTGCTAAACCATAGGGATCAAGTTCAAACTTTTTTAGTCAGAGAGATTAAATTGAAACTAAATTCAAACCATAAGGATCAAATTAAAACTAAGCCCAAACCATAGAAACTAAATTGAAACTTTGCCCAAACTATAAGGACCAATTTTATAATTCAATCTGAAGTATTTAATAAATATATTTTCCTATATACCACACCATCATAATTTCAACGAATGTTTTGAACTAGTACTTACCATCGATAGTAGAACCTGAAGGAAGAATACCACCACAAGAATCCAAATCAAGCTGCGTAGAGTCTACCTGGAAACAACAATTTTCCTCACCCAATCAAGCTTACAAATGAAATAATATATGGTTATACTAGAATAGAGAAATCCATATGGCCAAATTTCTGGTGTTCTGGCACTAAACATGGCTAAATAATAATTAGTAAATTGTACCATTATAGCACTTTCCACAGAGGTGTGATGTGAACAACCAATGAAATCAGATCTTACGGTAGCCAAGAGCAAATCATCTTCAGATTCCTTGTTCTCCTCTATCACAGCAAGTTGGGATGACGACTTGATTGATTTTGTGTTTCCTCTAACATCATGACAAGATTTAGCATCCGATGTTGTTCCCTGCAAATAAAGTAGATTCATAGAAACAGTTTCATAAATGTCCCAGCAAAGTCGACCATCCATCACTTAAGCCAACAAAAGATACTGCACAGGTCTTACCTTCTTATCTTGAGATACTGTGGACAATTGTGGAGCCAAAGTTTGCTTTTTAGGACGTGGTTTGATCTTTGGTTGAAATCTACCCCCAGTTCGGGCTGGGAAAAACCAATATCAATTACTCATTATTAAGAAAATAGAAATGCACAAACTGATGAATGTAAAGCTTACATGTGAAACCAGGATCAGAAAGAATTTCATCAAAAGGGTCCATAAATGAAGCCTCGAGTTTGACTGCACCAACCAGAGACCTTTGGACGTTATGAAACCTTCTGATTCCTTTTTAGTTGGTAAGAAATCGTAAATAAAAGTTCACAGTACATGTCTAAAAGGTAAAAAGTAAAATTGAAGCTGAGGATATGGGTAGTGTTTCTAAGCACAAATGTAACATCCCCAAATTTCACACTAAACTAGGAACCTTACCAAACTTTCATACCTAACTAGCCTGAAGTACAATGTCCAAATATTTGAAACAAACTAACATTCTACTCTTTGCTTAAGGAACCTGAGCAAACTAGAGTTTCAGGATTAAAAACATCAAACTAACCACACTAAAGAACCAAACTCAAATTAAAGAAAACATTCATTTCCATAAGCCACTAAGCCACTAAGTACAACTCAACTTCAGAACAACAATAAAAACTCCAACGCAAAAATTTCAACCCAAACTTAAAGACAAACAATAAAGGGATGAACTAACAGCAATGTCACGACACTAACCCAGCTATAAAAGGTAAATCAACTAGACTAAGCACAACGGAAGCAACTCCTAAAAAGAGTTCAATTAGCTAATGGCTCTTCTTTTCATATCTCCTCTTCAGCGCAGGTTTGTAATACTTATCATCACCTACATAATTTAGTACACAACACGTACTGGTAAGTAGCTCAAACCTGAAGAGCCACAAAACAGTATACAAGGCAAACATCATGCTACTCACATCATGTAATGCATACTCAATCTCTACTCAAGCTCACTCAATGCCCACAATTTAGCTCTCACAAGGCTTTCTGCGACCGACACCTTCAAGGTACGTTAACCCCAACTAATGTTATCCAGGGTCACCGACATTCTTCGTCGTCCCCAATTGATTTTATCCAAGAACCATCAACGCTTTCTATTGACCCCAACTGATTTTAGCCAGGGTCACCATTCATCTTCATCGACCCCAATAGATTTTTATCCAAGGTCATCAACGTTCTCAAGAATCCCCACTACTCGTCTTTCTAGACTCATCGCACCGACCCTAACTATTTTTAAACAAGACCATCGATGTTCATTTAAATCCAACGGCGACACAACCATTTGACCAACGCACTTGATATTCACCCAACATTTCTTTATACGCACAACCCTCAGACCTCTTTCTCACACAATCTCACTAGAATGCATGAGTGCTATAACATGCTTCTAAACTATGCTTTATGTCAAAACCACATAAAACAGCGACATGCACTCAACATAACCCATCCAATAATTCAAACATTCTCAAAAAATATGCTCATAAACAAAATCATACAACACCACCTCAGCATGCTAGTCCGTACAATATCACCACGACATTACAACATACTTAAACATACCGAACGCATACGATTCAAACACATCGACAATTTAAATCATAATTATTACTCAATTAAAACACAAAGCATGTTGGCACACAATAAACAGACCCAACGAGGGGGTGAACGCCGCTGGTTTCTGTCGTCACTGCAGCGAGTTCGTGTAGCGCACCGCCCTAGAGCCTCGCCGGAGAAGAGAAGTTCGCTGGAGGAGAAGAAGAAGAAGATGTCAGAACGCCGTGGAACAGGTCCGCTGGTTTCTATCGTCACTGCAGCGAGTTCGTGTAGCGCACCGCCCTAGAGCCTCGCCGGAGAAGAGAAGTTCGCTGGAGGGAGAAGAAGAAGATGTCGGAACGCCGTGGAACTGGTTGCTGGAGGAAAATACGCCGTTCGTGCGCTGGGCGGCGGTGGTTCACCGGCTGATGTGCGTGTGAAGAAGAGAGGAATTGGGACAACGGTTTTCTAAATTTTCCCTCTTCTTTTTCATTTCTCACTCTCTTTATAAGCAAAAACAAATTACTCGAAAGTAAAAAAAAAAAAAAAAAAAAAATTAAAAAAAAATTGAAATCCAAATTAAAGAATTAAATGTGAGAAAAATCTAATTGAATAAAGTTTATTTCTTTAAAGAAAAATCATAATTTGAAGAAATTTAATTTAAATTTAATTTCTCAAATTAGAATTATAAACCAATAAGTTCTCATTTAGTAGTAATGAGCTAAAATATATTTGAGAGAGTTAATTGAATCCGAACTCGAGGAGAAGCAATGGCGTCGAGAAAAGGAGGTAGCGCCGGCGAAGGGGTGAGATCGTTGGAGTTGGAGAAGATGAGTGTCGAGCAGCTAAAAGCCTTCAAGGAACAGACTGATATGGAAGTCAATCTCCTTCACGATAGCCTCAACAACATTCGCACAGCCACTTCTCGCCTCGACATTGCCACCGCTGTGCTTCACGACCTCTCGCTCCGCCCTCAAGGTTCTTTCCTCTGTTTTTACTGCTAGAAGTTGGTGTAAATAAACTTGTTGGTTCGGATTGTAATCTGCGATTCCTCCTTCGTTTTTATATGGTTTTGTTTCATCGTTGATTATTTGTTGTGATTCTTCGATGAGGCAGGGAAATAGTCTGTTGTGTTTGCTCGATTGTGCTGATTGTTGATTAGTTTTTTTTTTTCTTTTTCTTTTTCTTCTTAATGCTTAGGCAAGAAGATGTTGGTGCCTCTTACTGCTTCGCTTTATGTTCCTGGAACGCTCGATGATGCCGATAAGGTCTCGGTGGATGTAGGCACTGGATACTTCATTGAGGTCGGTTTGGTGGACTTTTGAACCTGATTGTTTGGTTGCCATTGTTCAATTCTTGGTTGATTTTGTTCTTGCATCACTTGTTATTTGTTTTTCACGAAAAAAAAAAAAAAAAAGAAGGTTGAAATTATATTCAGTGTTTATTTGATTTCATTCAGCAACGAGACTGGTGTAGCTGAAAATTTATCTTCGTTTTCCAACACATGGCTGATGTCCTTGTATTACAAAATGTCATGAATTACTTATTATTCACAATGTAGTGTAGTGCCTTCTGTTGAGTGATGCATGCTGGTTTTCTTTCGCTTTCCGTTGCCAAGGCTCCGTCTGGATAACCCTTTGTCCTTTATTTTTCCTTTAAAAAATGAAATTGTATTTGTTTTCTCACCATTTATTTACAATATGGCAGTACTTAAATTCTTAGTATTTTGACATGAATTTTCAGAACATTTTTAGAAAGTAGGTAACAAAATAAAGAACTTCATAGGTGGAAGTAGTGTTTATAAGCTTAATTTTCAAAAACTGATATCGAATGATTATTAAATGGGCCCAAATGACTTATCTGATTTAGTACTTTATCTATATCAATCTTCAAACCTATCTGAATTTGTTCTTGTTTATAAACATAAATTGATGCTGATTGTTATCATCAGTTAGGATCTTATGATTCACTGAGTAAGAATTATGATCCAGCTTTGTCAACAATAATATCAGTTTATTATGTATTGGTGTTGGAAATGTGTTTTCATGACTTGATTGTGTTGATTTGATGATTGAATCAGAAAACAATGGCAGAAGGAAAAGATTACTGTGATCCAAAGATCAAATTGCTGAGGTCGAATTTTGACCAACTAATCGAGGTATTATGACTATTTTGAAGTTGAATTTGGAACAAAAAGTTTTCTAGTGAAAGAAGTGTCAATGTATGAACCATGTATTGTAGTTTCTTAATGTTAATTCTGCATCTTTTCTTGTGAATAAAGTACAGCACAAAAAAGTTCGTAGAATTTAACAAGTTTTAAAAACTAAAAAAGAAAGTTTTTTTTTTTTTTTTTAAATGTTTTAAAACCGTGAATTTTATTATTTTTTTAAAAAATAATTGAACAGGTTTAATATTTTTGAAAACAGGAAGGTAAAGAGGAAATTGTTGTGTGAAAACAGGACGTTTAATATTTTCCCAGCAGCCCATGATATATCCTTAAAGACTCTTGAAAACATCCTCTCATTAGTCATTTCTTTAGTTCTCATGATATAGTTATCCACAATGCTATAACTTCTATAAGATATTTGAATTTGTTTATTGTGCACCTTGAGCAAAAAACCCATGCTTGAGTCTTGAACAGCAGTTGTTCATTAGTATTCCTCATACTTCACTGTGACCTCTCCTATAAAATACCCAATAATGGAGAGATCTTTTTTATTTAGTTTACTCGGGAGTCTTTGTTATAGAGGAAAATGAGGAACTAATATACTGTGTACTGTGTGAACAAAGGCCTCCTACTTCCCCTCTACTGTGAACAAAGGTTTCCTGCTTCCCGTGTATTGTGTGAACAGAGGCCTACTAGACATTGAGGCAGGGTACTCATAAATTGTAAAGTAGGAGCTATTGTTAGTGGTCACTACCCGTAAGTCGAGGCTGTACTTCTAGGCCCATTTGATATGTACCACCTTTACTTCATAAAATATTTAGCACAAGTTTGATCAACTCATCAAGATGAGTAGTTAATCTAAGTGAGTCCAACATCTCCAGCTGAGTGACGAATAGAGACCAAGGCCCAAGCTTTGATTGATTTTGTCATGGAGATATCCAAAACATAGCTGAAATTGCTCAAACCAAGTTAGCTAAATAGTGGCCACTGGCCCCCTCCTGCAACAACAAATCTTGTGGAGTTGGACTAATGCTCAAGACCCTTGGTGACTCGGTCCTTGAGCAGTCTATATAGCTCGAATTTTGATGCTTCGATAATGGGATGGAATATGGAACTCATGCCCTCATCATAACATATAATCTTGCTTAGGAACTAAAAGAGAAATGATCCTAAACTAAACCCTGTCCTTGTCCCTCGGAAGAGCTGACCTTAGGCCTAAAGTTTTTTTTGTGGACTAGAGGGGTTGGCTACCTTTGGGTTCGAACCAAGCAGGGTCTAGCCTCGGTTTCAGGGAAAAACAGAGTAAATATACATTTAATTTAATATTTATTTCCGTGGCAAAAGTTTATTTTGATTATTTTACCATTTCAACATGGGATTGCTACTAAAAAGAAAAAAGTAGCAGATGAAGCTGGGGTGATCTTACAAGCAAAGCTGAAGCAGATGGCTGCTACAACATAGGAGAATGTATGACCATATAATATGTAAGGTATTGATTGTTTAAACGTGCCAAAATTTTTATAGGGTAGAGAGATGCGGATGAAATTTGGGAGGTCAGGTTTGAGTCATATTTGAGGTGCCAATAAAATCTCTAAACTACAATAGATATCTGTAGAAGAAGGATTTAACAACTCTTTTCAATTCATGATATAAATGTTGTGATATTATATGATAATTTGAAAGGCTTAATTTTCATTTGTTCGTCCTAGGTCGTGAAAATTTAAGAACTAAAATTAGATAGTTTGAAAGTTTTAACATATTTCAACATATAATATAACAATTACATAAATCCATGTTCTAGGATGGTAGTTGATCATCATATAAAGCTATCCTCACTTTCATCATCTTCCTCATATACCTCTGAAATGAAGGATGGATTATTGCCTCTATATGGCATCCTCTTCTCAAGTCTCTCAAAGTACGATATCTTCAATCCATGTCTTCGAGCAATTCGCGACCGAACCCAATATGGTTGATTCCCTCTTTGTCCTGTAACAATGACATTAGTAGCATCTATTGCAAACTTAGTCAAGGGAACTAGCACCTCAGGCTCGATAGCTGCCGATGCATCCAACAGGAAAATATGGCTAAAATGTCCAGCAGCCAAGCCTTTAGGATGTAGTCGAAAGCTGCTCATGAACGTTGAGAATATTATCTTGTATTTGTGGAGCTTGTCAAGTGAAGGACAAGTGAAACACTCCTGATCCCTGTTGTAGTCACACAGTGGTAAGATGTCATCTGGGACCTCATCTCGTTCTCGAAAAGCCGCGATAGCACGGAACATGTTCGACTCAGGAATCACCTTCTTCAAAGATATCATCAACTCATCACATGTTGTATTCCTGGGAGCACATATCAGAATTTTACAATTAGGAGAGGTTGAGTAAATCTGAAACACTGCTCCTACAACAACTTCTCCTGTTTTCGTGATTTTCCTAGTTTGATTCTCTGCCCAGTCATAAGAGCTAACACAGGGTGAACCTCTGATTAGGTAAGGTGGTGAACCTTGTAAGAGTAAAATCTGACGAATTGCATTCTTTTGAGCAGGGTCAAGTAATTGCTGGCCTGAACGTGTAACTTTGATGTAGGGGTCGACTTTTCTGGACGTGGATTTAGGAAAGAGGAAACTCTGGAGCAAAGAATCAGACGCTTCTTCTATAGCTTGGTGAGCTCTCTTTAAACAAACTCTGTTGAAGGTAAAACTAATGTCGTATTTGTCGGTTTTGCGATGCCGAAAATGGAAGTCTTCCCCAAAATTGACCAACAGAATGTTTTTCATGCTTAATTGATAATTACTCGTGGAAATTCTGTAGACAAGGCCCTGTGCAACATGAAAATTGCAAGCATTAGTTACGAGTTCGACGTATAAGAGGTTAGTTTAGACAATGCATGCATCTATAGCTACTCTTTTTAAGTATTTTTTTCAAATGAAATGTGAGCAAATTTTGTTCTTGCAACCTGAGTTTACTGATGATGGGCAAGTTTTTCCCATTGATTAGACAAGTTAAGTTGAGCCAACCAAAAACCTAGTTCGTTTTTTTTTTTTCCTAGTCCTAGAATTTTTTATGGGTATTCTACAAAGATTGAAATACATCTCAAGTAAGCAAGTAATACCTGAAATGGCTCAAGTTTCCTCTCACAAAGCCTTGCATGAACCAAATCCCTTGACAAGAGAAATGGCCGCCTCTCAGGGACAGAGTCGATCTCAAATGCCACAAAGGTTTTAATGACCTTCTCATGGCCATTGAACTTTGTTTTCTTGTTCGGTCCTTTATGGATTGTTATTTGTTGTAGCTCCAAACTGACATTTCTCAATTTGTAATCACTCCATTTCTGGACAAGGACAAACAAAATATTGCATATCAATCCACACCGACACGAAAACTACTATCATAGAGAAGAGCACGCGCAATGCAAGCTGACCTTATAATAGTAGTCCTCAGCATAGAGCAGGGCAGCAAAGTAAGACTTGTATGTTGAAGGCGACAGAGGTTTTCTCAGGACATGAGGTTCAATGTCATTTTTTATCAGATTTTCAACATCCTTAGGAGCTAAGTACAAAGTCAAAGTTGGATGTAGAGTCTGCTCTCGAGGAGGTTCGGGGAAAGATGTAGTAGATGGGGAGGGAAGAGAATAAGAGGGCTTTGGAGTTGGTGTTGGCAGTTTAGATGAAGAAACAAGTTGGTTAACTGAAGATCGGGGTAAGTCAGAGGAAACTGGAGAAGGTGATCGTAGATATGATGTCTCTTGAGGTCTAAGAAGTGACGATGAAAGCGAATGGGCTCTGAAGGAAGACGAAGACGAAGAAGGACTAATAGAGCCTGATGGAGTTGGATGTGAAGACTGAGGTTTACTAGAATGCTGCAATAGACTTGAAGTCTTGGCATTATAAGATGCTGTACTACTCTTCTCCAATGTCGACGATGAAAGCGAATGAGCTCCGAAGGAAGATGAACTGGATTTCCCACAGTTGGGAGCAGCAGCATGTGAAGATGGTTTTGAGAATACAGGTGAAGACTGAGGTTTACTAGAATGCTGGTATAGATTTGAAGTCTTGGCATTATAAGATGCTGTACTACTCTTCTCCAATGTCGACTCTTTTGCCTTGGAATAATTTGGATAATGATCATAATAAAGAAGAGGAGTTACAGCAGAAGTATCTGGTTGGATTTTTTGATAACTACTTGAATCACTAACGTTGGAAACTCTGAATCTTTCAGAACTATTAGCTGTATAAATTTCACGGTAATTGTTGTCATGATCAGGATCATCACAACAACAGCAAAAGCAACGCAAGATGTCAAGAAACACTGACATATCGACCTTCTGCATGAATTTGAAGAAGGAAAAAAACAACAAAAAAATCAGTTGAACCCTCAGTTTTACTGTGATCACTGTCTTGTTTTAGAATTCAATCGGAGAATCTTAAAAGCTGTTCGTGCAAAAGGAAAAGTGTTCACTATCAAGAACAAGCCAAACAAGATTTAGATCCTCAACCTGGAGATTAAAAAGCTTATTGGAACTTGAAATTACAGTACGACTGGCATTCAGAAAAGGATAGGGCTCCGATCGACTCACCGGTTAGTTCTTCCTACTGAACAGACAAAAGCGATGAGAAACTAGAATCAAAATGGAGTCACGAAGTCTACAAAATTGCAGTAGAAAAAAAAAATGGAGTCACCTGGAGATCTCGAGCTACAATCCGATCATCAACAACTCTTCATCTGACCGAAAAGAAGTAAAAAAAAAAAAAGCATCAAACACTGACCTCGCACCTTTCTTTGTCATTAAGGCAATGAAGTCCAAAAGTAGAAAAAGAATACCGACGCCGTTCGGTAATATGATTGAGGAATAGCGCTGTGGAGCCCAATCAGAGATTGCCGCATCCATCCATCCATCCATCCATCCATCAGGAAGCAGTTGTCATCGCATGGTTTGGTTGTTTATTTGCTTGATTCCGAGAAACATTTTGGAATCTGGAAGCAGAAATGAAGGCGAAAATAAACTGTTCGGAGAAGGAGAGTTGAAAGAACAAGGACGACAGCGGAAGAAGGGAAGCTGTTGGAGTGGCATGGCGGCAACGAGGAAGAAATCTCATGGTTGTGTAGAGGAAGCCATAGCCATGGAAAAGGTCGTGCGAGTCAACTTTTTTAAAGCTAGACGAAGATACAGAGGTTTCATGGAATTATTTGGCTACCCATTATAATTACCTAAATATATATTATATTATATTATATTATATTATATTATATATATAATGCATTTTATTTTGAATTGTTTTTAGTTAATTGGGATTATTAACTGCTATTATATATATAATTCTATTTTAGTTGAAAAAATTTCATGTTCATTCCCACTAAGTTTTGAAATGGAATTGGCATTTGGAGGATTCCCATTCGAGGATTGGTCCCCACGAGAAAAAAGTTCCATTTTTATTTTTAATTAAAAAAAAAAGATAAATATGTTAAATTATGTATACTTTTGTACGCTCGTTGTTTATTTATATATATTAAAGAAAGTAAATAATATTTCTAGAAATATATATCATTATTTAACTATTTTTTAAAAATATTTAACCCTTTAATACAAAAGGTTATTATTATTATAAATTAAATATAACAGAAAGTTTTAAAGAAAATTTTGAGAGAAAATAGAGTTTTAAAGAAATTTTTAGGTATTTTATTAATTTAGGAATAATATTTGGTTATGAAATATTTTGATTTATTATGATTTTTAATATGTTAATTAGTGTAAGATCGAGAACTTTAAAATAACAATTTTTTAAGAATATTAAACAAAAAAAAAAAACTTACCAGAAATCTTCGTCAAGATTGAGACGAAGAAAGATGAAAAATGAAATAGGCAGGATAGAGACGAGAAAGGTTTCTACCGCCCATTCAGTGGACATCTTTAAAAGCAATGTATTTCATTAAAAAATATTATTATTATTGGACCGCTTCGATTAGTTTCAAATTTGTCTTTTTAACTTTTAAAATTACAAATTTAAGTAGTAATTTTTTTAAATTTTTATTATAATTTTCTAGTCAATTAAACATATATTTTAAATTTAAATTTAACGAATGAATTAATTTTTCAAAATTTTAAATTTGGTGGACTTATTTATTACAAAATAAAAAAAAAATAGTATTCTTAGATTTAGAGTTTAAAAGTTGAGGAGACATAAAAGTTAATTAAAATTCAATAGACTATGACTGTACTACATATTACTACGTACGAGGTGATTTTCAGTGACTTGTCTTTTCTTTCAGTTCACATCTAGCTTAACACAGAAGCAAAGATTCCTCGCATCTTCTTCTTCTTCTTTTTCTTCTCTTGCATTCTTCGATTGCTCGATCGTCACTATAATCAGAGGCTGAAATCAACAGATTCTTGTACGGATTCTTTTGCGCTCTTCTGAGTCTTTTTCTTCTTTCGGATCGATTCAGGAGGACGATGTGGATGATTATAAATTTTCTGCGTCGCATTTTTGGGATCGATCGTCCCGAGAATGACAATCGTGGAAAAGCTCGGCAGATTCGCGTTTTTGCAAGCTCTTACACGGGATCGAAATCGGAGTTCGACAAAGGCGGCTATTCGAGAAGGTTTCATCCGAGTAGGTATCAGTTAAGCCAATCAGTTATATCAATCAAAATTCGTCCGAATTACGGTAGGCCTATGAGAGATTTAATTAAGGAACCTAAATCTCTGTTTGAGTCGCTTGTGAAGACACATACAGTCAGACCATCGGCTTCAATTAAGAACTCGGAATCTTCGTCCAAGTCCGCAGTGAAGACATATGCTACCGGACAGTCGACTTCAATCGAGAAACTGAAATCGACGTCTACGGTCGTCGGACAATTTGATTCAGTTAAGGCATCGGAATCCGTTAGCGTTTCGATAGCTTCAGAGCCTTCTTCTGAGTTCATTGCGAAGACATACGCCACCGCACAGTCGACTTCAGTTAACAAATCGGAATCCGTCAGGGTTTCGAGAGCTTCAGAGCCTTCTTCTGAGTTCATCTCGAATATCTACGCCACCGCACAGTCGACATCAAATAAGAAATCGGTATCAGATAGTCCTTCGAGAGCTTCAATTTCTTCATCGAATTTCTTCGTGACAACACATATTACCGGTAAATCGGCTTCTCCTAAACCGGCGGTGCATCTGCCTGAAGTTACCGCCGAGCCACCGTCGACCTCGAACCCGACTCTGCGTCCAGTTTCTGGCCATGGAAGAAATCAGTCGGCGTACATTCTGGAGGCGAACAGTTCCTTGGCCTTGTACTTAATTCCTAAAGACGTTGAAGAGTTGATAAAAAACGACGTCGTTCCTCCAGTTCTGAGATATCCCGTTTGTCCTGTGACTTACAAGTCTTATTTTGCTGCTCTTCTCTACGCCGAGGACTCTTATTGTAAGGTAAACTTACAAATTTATAACAGTTTAGGGTTCTTAGGGTTTAGAGACCAAAGAAAGAACGAGTTCGATCCCAGAGTTAGTATATTCATAGAAGAATTGAGCTAGGTTTTTCATCTCGTAATTTTGAACTCGAGCTCCCGAACAAAAAATTATATGAACTCAATTAAAATGGTCGGTCATCCTAAAATTAGGATTTAGAGGGACTAATTCCTATGGAGATTTCTCCGGCTTTTGTGTACCCGTACCTTGCAATGGTAACATTGTAAGACCTTCCTTATATTACTTTCCTTTGTCCATCATTTCTCCATTTATCCATGTTATCACGACCACCATGGAAGCTACAAAATTCACCTTTTCCATGACTTCTACCTGCTATATGAATATTTTCTCTTTTGTTGCATGCATTCGTTATTGGCTGTCTCCTTTACTTGTAGTGCCTTTTCTTCATTCATATTTGATGATCTATTGATTCTTGACTCATGAGCTTGAAGCGAGCCCATCAGTGTGTCTAACTTAGACAATGAAAGGGGGTTCAATACTAAAACTAGAGGAGCGATCGGTTGGATCACTGAATCCCGACCCAGCATCATCCCACCTTCTCCAAGCCCGAAAAGTTATACTGAGCATAGGACTTTTTTCTGTTCTTTTTTTTTACCCATTTAATAAAGATTTTGTTTCCAAAATTTATTTTAAAGAAAATTAACGTTTTTGTTTGTCTTTATCCAGAAATGGAGCGACTACAAATTGGAAAGCGTGAATTTAGAGCTCCAAGCAATTGCGATTCGTAAACAAGCAAATAGGCAAGGGAGAATCAACGGCGATGAAAATTTCTATAAAACCTTTGCGGCATTTGAGTTTGATTCAGTTCCTGAGAGGCGGCCGTTTCTACTGTCGAGGGATTTGGTCTACGCACGACTCTCCGGTACCGATGACGAGCCATTTCAGGTAATATGAGTTGAGATTTAACAAGTTACGAAGTTCTTAATTATTTTATTTGCTCTGTTTTTCTATAACTCTACTACTTGAATCTCTGCAAGTTCTCGAAATCCAGACGGACTATTAATGAAGAATGTTAATCTGATCGTTCAAACCATAATTCATAGTTCTTGAACTTTCATGCTTAGATTTAACAAATTGAGAGTAAAACTTCCAAATTTTGTTCTAATAGTTGTCTGAATTTATCTTCCGATCTTTTAATTTTGTGTCTAGGTCTATGGTATGTTGAACAGGCTCACAAATTATAAAAATTTGACCTATTCAATCAAAAGTTAAAAGTTTGGAAACTTGTTAGACACAAAATTTAAAAATTTAGGGATCTATACCATACAAATTTGATAGTTTACTAATTTATTGATACTTTTCATAGCTGAGAAACTATTTGATACGTAAAAACCTCGGAACTTAGTAGTTTAACCTAATGGATTCTATCTGTGCGTAGGCAAATCTGAAAGAATAACGAACACGTAGCATATCTTTGTTTCAGTTTGGACCTTGGAATTGACGATATTATGTAATGAAAGTTTGCATTTAGGCTCTTCTCCTATAGACAGCACAGTAAACTTGATACTCATCCAAGCTATATTATGCTTACTGCTCAATTTAGCAAAGCAATTGTGACCATTTCTTTCCTAGAGATCCTATATTGATTAGAGAGAGTAACGAAACATTCTTTCCATTTTAAAATCGTGAGGCTGACGGTGATATATAACGAGCCAAATCGTACTATATCTACTCGCAATTGGCTTGGGTGGTTACAAATGGTATTAGAGCCAGATACTGGGTGGTGTGCCAGCGAGGACGTTGGGCCCCTAGGGTGTGGATTGTGAGATTCTACATCGGTTGGAGAGGAGAGCGAAACATTCCTTATAAGGGTGTGAAAACCTCCTCCAAATAGACTCGTTTTAAAACCGTAAGGCTGATGGCGATACGTAACTTGTCAAAATGGACAATATATATTAGCGGTGGACTTGGGCTGTTATACATTTACATTGTTATTTAATACTTGAAATCTTGTATTTAACAGGGTTTCGTCTATCGAGTTTCTTCGAGTCATAGGTCGAGGAAGGGAAGGGTTCTTTTGGTTGATTTTGGAGAAGATTTTTATGAATGGCATCATGAAACCAACAAATATGATATCAGTTTCACTTTCAACAGAGTTTGTTTAAAAAGAGCTCACCAAGCCATAGAAGAAGCATCTGATTCATTGTTCCAGAATATCCTTTTTCCTGAATCCATGTCAAGAACAAGACATCCCACCATTCAAGTTACACATTCTACCCATCAACGTCTTGATCCTGCTCAAAACAATGCAGTCCATCACATTTTGAACCTTCATAGCTCACCACCTTATCTGATCAACGGTCCACTGTGCATACACGTCAACGATTGGGCCCGGAATCGAACGTTCGAGCTTTCGAGAACGGGCACAATCATTAAAGAAGCAGTGATTCAGATTTACTCAACCTCTCCCAATTGCAGAATCCTAATCTGTGCTCCTAAAAACTCAACATGTGATGAGCTGATGATATCTTTGAAGAAGGTGATTCCCGAGTCCAACATGTTTCGTGCTATCGCCGCTTTTCGAGAGCGAGACGAGGTACCATATGACATATTGTCTTCGTGTTATTACAACGAGGACGAGGAGTGTTTCAGTTCTCCAATACTCGACAAGCTCCGCGAATACAAGATTATATTCTCGACGTATATGAGTAGCTTCCGCCTACATGCTAAAGGCTTGGCTGCTGGACATTTCAACCATATTTTCTTGGTCGATGCATCGGCAGCTATCGAGCCCGAGACGTTGGTGCCTTTGACTAAGTTCGCTACAAATGCAACCAGTGTTATAGTTACTGGACAGACAGGGAACCAACCTAATTATGTTCGGTCAACAATCGGTCGAAGAAATGGATTGAAGACATCCTATTTTGAAAGACTTGAGGTAAGCTTGCCATATATAGACCTTAATCCTCAGTTCATTTCAGGCTTAGAGGAACAGCCAGGAAGTAATGGCGAAGTTGTTGGGTTCATTGGTACATATATGTATTAACATACCATTTTATATATATATATATATATATATATATATATATATATATATATATATATATATATATATATATATATATATGTATATGTATTACATAGAGTTGGGATTAATTTTCAAAAATATTTTTTTAGTTTTAAAAAGTTTATTAATACCCTTTTTGTAATAAATTAAAAAAGATGTGTTAATACTATATTTAAAAAATATTCATAAAATTTAAAAGTAATATTAATCTCCTTTAACTTTTGTAAAAAAATCTAAAAAGTTCTTACATTCCATCAGTCAATTATGGATAGAAACATCTATCTATCGGTACCTCATAAATTATTTCTAAATATATTTTTTTTTATAGTAGTAAGAGTATTTTTTAAACTTTTTAAAAAAAGTTTATATGTATTTTTAGGAAAAACAAAAATCTAATTTAAAGTATTTATTTAATAGATTTTAAACTAGCATGATTCTTTTTATGGAGAATTTTGAATACCTAACATTTTTAATTAATATTTTTAATTTAAAATAATAATAAAAGGAATTTTTAAACTTATTTTTAAGAGATTTCAAAAAAAAAAAAAAAAATTAAAGGATTAAAAATGTAATTATTCCTAAATTCTTTAATTTGTTCCAAGTGTTTCATTTTATGTGGTTTTAAGCCATCTTTGATAAAATTCCATGACTCAAAAAAGAAAAAGAAAAAAAAAAAGTAGTATTCGTTGTTATCCTTTTAACAAATGCAGTTTTCTTTTTAATTTAAAAAAAAAAAAAAAAAAAAAAACTTTTTTCTTTAAAATATTCAACTCTAAATTGTCTGTGATTGTCAGAATCTTGACCGTCTATTTAGTAGAACTATTTTTTTTTTATTGATCAAAATCAAGTAGACGATAATATTCAAGATAAACTTTTCTAAAAATTTGTCATATTTTCAATAAAATTTTAAAAAATCTAATATTATTTTGTTTCCGTCTAGAATATTTTCTCCCTAAGCTCTATCAAATAATTTAAATTAAATAAATTAATTTTCATTTAATTTTACTTGTTAACACATTTGAATGTTCTAAAATCATTGATTTTTTATTTTACAGATAATACATTATGCCTAAGCTTAAGAATAAAATTTATAAATAATTATTTTTTTAGACCAAATGTTTTAGGGCTAGAAAACAATAGTAAAAATTCGAAGATGACTGTATTTCATAATTTTAAAAAAATATATATTCATAATACAAACTCGAATAAATTATTTATTTTCTTTTTTTAAATTCAATCATAAGATATATGTTATGCATACATATAAAGCCAAAATGATATGAACCAAAATACATCAATCATACAATATGCTTCAATGAAGATGTGAAGAAAATATTGTTGAAATTATCCAAAGATATTTCAATTCATGCCACATTGAAGAACAATTAAGTTTCATGTTTTGAATTTTGGGTGGACTACAATTTAGAGTAATTCATAGCTATTGTATTTCATTAATGTATTTTAAGACTTTTAATTTACTTTAGGTTACAATTACACAATGGTTAATTAAGTATGAATGTTACAACTTTTGGAATGTATTTAGTAGCTTCATTTTGAGGCTATATAAAGCCATGTATGTTGTATTTGTAAGTAGACTTGGAAAATATAGTATTTGTGCTCGTCTTTAGCCAATGACTAAGTTTCTTTATAATTCTATGTAGTTTAGATTGCATATAGAATCATTCAAGCTCGACATGATCAATTTTGTTTGTAGAGTGATTCGAATCTCAAGCAAGTGTTCTTGCCTTGAGATATTTGATTAACAAGAATCATTCAAGCTAGACATGATCAATCTTGCTTGTAGAGTGATTCGAATTTCAAACAATATTCTTGCCTTGAGATATTCGATCAATATGATAATCTAAATCTTACACCTCTTGTAGTGGTTCCTTTATCTTATCAGAAAAGATTGAAATTTCTATTTGATTGTATGTGAGCCAAAAAAAAAAAAAAAAAAAGCTTTGATGCTTATGGGCATGCCCTTCACCCATTCCACGAATATTCTTTTAGGATATCTTCTCACATATTCCAACACATTAATTATTTTTTTTTTTCATAAAGAATTAAAGAATAAAAACATCAAAAAAAATAATTAAAAAAAATCTCAATTAGTATTTTTTATAATTTGTGTGATTCGACTTGATTTTTATATTTTTCGTGGTGTCTATTGACTTGAACACTATCCCCGTCAATCAATACGAGCTATGTTAGCATGTTTTGTTTTCACTCACATGCATCCTAAGAAAATTTCTAGACGGTCGATTAGTAAATTGAACCAAATTATTAGTTTTCAAAAAATTAAACTCAATGACTTCTGTCTGAACCTTGATTATTGAACTAATTAATGTTATTAATATATTAATAATTAAATTATAAATCCAATCAATGAATTTAGATGTAATTTCTTCATTTATTTAGAAAATAAGTACAATTTTAAAATAATTTTTATATTTCATAAAAAAAATTTAATTTTTAACGTTATAAAAAAATAAAATAAATATTTTAAAAAATTATACTATTTTCAATAAATTTTAAAATCAATTTATTTATTTTTTAAAATATTATTTTCTTTAAAAAAAAATCATCTAATAATCTTGGAATGGGAATGGGGTTGGGATTTGGGACCCACTATATATTTTTAGAGGATAAATATAAAGATTGAAAAGAATATAAATATAATATTATAAATATTAATCGTAACGCTAACTAACGGTTAGTATAAATATTACGGAATTTTCGTTCTTCCGCGTGTTCGCTCTTTCTTCTCCGCCATTCATTGCTTCATTCCTTCGTCTTCTTAAAGTATAGAAGTTGCAGAAAAACAAGGAACCGACATAGGATTTTGCTTTCTTTCCTTCTCTCCCACTCCCCTTCGACGGTATGTTTCTCTTTCGATCTCTTCATGAACCTGCATTTTCCATTCTTTGATTCGATTTCGTGTTTGGTGATTGCTGTTTTTGTGTTCCGGAACCTGCTTGTCTTCTCATGTTTATTTGCGTTTGATTTTCTGGATTTTGTCCTGATTTCGAACTAGCCTGCCGACGAGCTATTTGCTAGTTTTCACCCTCATTTTGATTGTTGTTCTGGTATATCCTTTCGGCCGAGTTGAAGTCCGATGATCGGATTTCCTCATTGTCGATTTTTTCAAATTTTTGAAGATTCTATAGCAATGCAATGAAATGAAATATTGTCTGAGGTTGAATATAGGGTAGTTTGGAGGAACGCCGATTTTAGGACGCGGTATGCGTTTTTAGAGAGGAACGATTCATTTTTCTTTTAAGTTTTCTCTTTGTTAATAGTTAGTATACCAGAACCAGCGCCGCGTTGTGGAAAATTCAATGTTCTTTCTCCGATTTGATTGTCTGTGTATGTACTGTAGAAAGAGAGTCACCGAGTGTTTTTCTACTGAGAATTATTGAACGAAATAGTATCCAAATTTCGGATGTGAAAAGATTAAATTGACTTGTTTAGAGTGTGAGGACTGGATTTCTTCTGAATTACTTCGAATTACTTCGAATATTGAGACCTGTTTCACATTTTTTTACCAAGTTTGAAAGTTCAACGGGAATGTTTTGTTCACTACCAAGTCAGCCTGGGATTATGACTCGTGATGTGAAACGTACGTCTTTTACCTGCTGTTATTCCAGACCTCGAGTAGATCTATCTTTTGAGTTTGAGGTTGGCGTAGTTGATCCGGGCGGCTCATGCTCTGTTTAGCAAATCAATCCGTTTACTTGGATTGGATATTATTGGGTGTGTTTGTTTTCTGGTTCACTTTCTTTTATCCTGAGCATATTATTATATGGACGGCAACGCATAAAATGACAAATCCTTATCAATGGTCTCATCTTCCTTCTGAAGATGGGGGGCCTGTTTTTTCTGGAGTTGTGTCGCTATCCTCACCGAGTTCTTTGGCTGGAGCTCACAACACGTGGCGTCAACTAATTCTTTTTCCCTCCTTTTTGGGGTTTCCCAGTTCCTAGTTTAAAAGTATAATGGTATTTAATCGTGTTACTTAGCCATGTGAGGTTAATGTTCTAATTTGCTGGAGACGTGTTTTTCTCTTGTTTCAGCAACGTGCGTGGGTGGGAACGGAAAGAGGGCTTGACGAAAACCCACATTTTCTAGGAAACTTCTTGGATGGGTTGGTTCGAGGATAAATGACATCGGCTGTCAAAGTAGGTGACAGCCCGATTTTATTGAATTGAACAGTTTCAAAGATCCATCCGAAGATCATCTTTCTCGTGCCCATTAACTTTCAGTAATCTCCTAGAAAGGGGGCGTGTTCATCTTAGATTGCTCGATTCTTGATTTTTGCCTCATGTTCTTTCGGAGTAATCTGCTATTGGCATGAGACATTTTGATCTGTGTCTTAGATATGGGTTCCTTGTCCGGAATCCTTCAACGACCATTCGTCGCTGTAACTGCTGTGGCTGTGGCATCTTTTTCCTCTGACTTTTCAGACAAGTTACCGTCTCAGAGACCCCCAGAGACTTCTTTTTCTTCTCCTTCTTCTTCCTCAGAATCAGCTTTAGATTTCTTGAAGGAATCAAATACGTCATTTGTTTCCCATACTTCTGTTTCAAAACTTGCAAACTTATCATTTCTTACTAAAATTCATGCACCTATCCCTAAATGGAGCTTTCCGATTCCAAATTCCAGTTGCAACTATGTTGGAAACTTCCGCACGTCTTTGGTTTCCTCCGTTCTCTCTAATTTATATCAGTCAGCTGCATTGACCAAGACATCAAAGCAGGCTGCACCTTCACGTAATCTTTCTTTCCCACCTTCTGAGGTTATGTACAGATGGCATTTACCGGAGCCAACGTCGGTAGATATTACGGGTAGTTCTGCTTGTTCAGTGGCAAAATCTAGGACGGTGGTGGTTTTATTAGGATGGTTGGGAGCAAAGCAGAAACATTTAAATAGATACGCCGAATGGTATACTTCCAGGGGTTTTCATGCCATTACCTTTACTTTTCCAATGGCTGAGATACTTGCGTCTCAGCTTGGTGGGAAAGTTGAACAGCACATTGACTTGCTTGTGAACCATCTAGCTGATTGGTTGGAAGAGGAGAACGGGAAGAACCTGGTGTTTCACACTTTTAGCAATACTGGATGGTTAACGTACGTTTTTCTCCCTCTTCATTGAACATGCACGCAGAATGGAAGTTTGTTCATTTTCCTATTTTGCAGGGAGTTGGTAATGGGGATTTTTGCACTTCACATTTAGCACCTTGGGCTTTTCTTGAACCAATGTCTTTACGTGATTGTTCCCTTGGACTTATCTCGATGCAGGTATGGAGCTATTCTGGAGAAGTTTCAGAATCATGATTCTACTTTATTGGGAAGGATTAAGGGCTGCATTGTCGATTCTGCTCCTGTTGCAGCTCCTGATCCTCAGGTAATGGCGGCCTTAAAGTGAAATTCTTGTTCTTTGTCAACGGGGCAGTCATCAATATTGAAAGATATACAGTTACTATTGCACCATTTTGACGCCAGTTCCCTTATTCAAAAAATTGGTTGCTTTCTGTATGTATTAACCATGTACTGTTAACTATGCTTTGATTTAGAGTAAAAATAAGATCACTGAATTGGTCACTCTCCACCGTCGATTTATTAGGTTTCATATGGGAAAAAGACTCAAGTGGCCCTTTTTCCTTGCATATCATGTATATTTAAAATTATGGATAAGGACAAATTTTTGTTTATTCAATTATTATTTTCTCTGTGAATTTAAAGTAACGTTTGTTGTAGGTTCTCACAGCTCTTTTATTTAAATTGCACCTTATTTTTGCTTGTAATAGGTCAATTTACATTCAAGGACTTTCTCTTTTAGTAAGGATTGATGGTGATCTGTGTTTCTATCTGAGTTTCTTTTTTTAACAACTATGAGGGAAAGTATTTGTTAAATCTTGTTATTGCTTTTCTAGGTCTGGGCTTCAGGCTTCTCTGCAGCCTTTTTGAAAAAGAACAGTGTGGCAACAAAAGGATTGACAACCTTGGACAACACAGGGATGGAAATAGCAATCAGCAATAAAGAAAATATAGAACCTAAACCTGCAGTTACCGAAGCAGCACTTCTATTAGTTTTGGAAAAGATCTTCGGCTTCGTTTTGAAACTACCTACGGTGAACAGGTAGTTTCCCTTTTAAATGCGATAGTTATAACTAATATTATTTTTATAAGAAACAATTTTATTGATGCATGAAATTTACAGAAGGGATGGATAATCTATGATGATTACAGAAGGCTTTCTCAATTGGATAAAAGGGAAGCAAACTATATAAAGAAAAGATGCTAGACAATTTAGCGCTGAGAGATTTCTTAGAATAGTGCTCTTCTATTTTTGGCGGCCATAATACGGTTGAAAAGGCTTTTCTTACATTTTTGTTTTCATTTTTTTTTCTTCTCTCAGCTATCATTTGCTTTCTTTGTACCTGTTGAACCAAGGGAATGGGGTCAGATTCCTCAAGGTTGTCAATAATAGAAATTACCTTCAAAACCCGGTTTCTTTGAGTGAATTTGCAGCCAAAAAATGTCTTTATCCACGGTTTGATCATTTCCTTCAGCCCTTTGAGTTTCATGATAAGACCATATGTCTTTCCTCCAATACTCAAGAGTAGAGGAAGGACAAATAAAAAAGTTCTTGCCAAAAACTAGGCCTCTTCCAGAATCTTCGAAGGCCACAAACCCCTGAAATCCAAAACTTAAACCCATCAGCATGAATGAAGAGGGTGGTAAAAATGTACCGGCCTTTGGTGATATCAAAGATGGATAGAGTAGGGTCGTTCCACATCATGAGGATACCCTTGACAAACCATTAGCATCCAAAGTAGTCCAGCTAATGTTCCTTTCTTGTAGGTAATTTTCTCAACCAAAATGGTATGTTCAACGAACCTCTCTTCTTTGAAGAATTTCTGGTTTAGAGAAGCAGGGACAATGGTTTAGAAGATAGTAACCAGCCAATGCAATGATTCCCAGGGTAGTGTGACAAAGAAGGCTCTATCTCTTATAGACTTTGTATTCTTCAATCTTGTGCCTCTATAAATGGAATTGACTTCAATTGAGTGGCAGATCACTTCTTTAGGGGTCGGTAGTTGGTTTTCTGGTTGTTGAGAGAGTGTCGGGCTGGTGGTAGATAGTCGGTGGAAGATGGGGATGTAGAGGGGTTGGTCCTATAGGATGTTCATTAACAAGAGACAGTGCATAAATATGATTAAGTTCATATCCATTTAGAACTGTGCCTTTGTTCAATCATGTTTAGATTTGTTGCTACAGTTTATGTGCAAGTTTAGTTCATAAACCTATCCATGAAATTTAAAAGACGAAAATTGTTATATTGTCCTACCAGGAGGCTCTCTGATGTGTTGAACACATTATCGTCGTCACAACCAAGCTGCCCTCAACTGTATATCTACAGCTCAGCAGATCGAGTTATCCCAGCAGATTCCGTGGAATCATTTATAGAGGAGCAACGACGCGCAGGACATGAGGTTAGAGCTTGTAATTTTGTGTCCACCCCTCATGTAGATCATTTTAGGAATGACCCAAAATTGTATACTTCTCAGCTTAGTCAGTTCCTGGCCGATTGCTTGCTTACCTCTTGTTGTAGAGAGTCCTGTTAGCTCAATGGGTTAGTTGCTCACCATTTTACCTCATCTTCTTTTTATACAACATTGTTTGTTCTCACAAACCAGTGAGGGTAAACAAAAGCCTAAAATTCATTGGTTTATAATATAGATCAAAGTTCTTTTGTATTTATGGGGTGTTGATCATGCTCGGCTTGTGCTGTTGAACGAGCACGAGAGGGTGCATGCGTATAACATAAACAAAGTCACCCCATGATTCTAAAAATTTGAGTGACTATAAATTTGGAGAAGCTAACACCAAACATACATATAATATATATCAACTTACATTGATACTAATTGAAATTTGTACAAATTGAGACAAATGTATCTATCTAGCTTTCCTTGGCTCCATTAAGTAAATCCTAGGAAGCACAAGGAAACCGAAAGGAATAGAATAGAAAAGAAAACACTTCTGCTAAACATATTCTTCCAAGTTCCAAACGTAACTAGCAGTTAGTCTTCCACTCATGAGAGATAGCTTGTTGAAGAAATCTGAATGTTTTTTGAAAATTTTGGAACCCCATGAACCAGAAATCAAAATTATCCACCGTTACTATCTCCAAGTATTTCTGTGAAGGCTTCATCACATTCTTACTTTGATTCACTCTCTCTATCCTCCCCATTGGAATCACTACCTGCACCAACATCACAACCAGTTTAGTAAACATCTAACTCGAGACAACTTTACGTTTGAAAGAAAATTTTAACCATAACTTTTTTTGACCTAAGACGGGTTTGTTCCCTTTTCGAACATGACTTTACTAATAATTAGTTGGTCCTTCAAGGAACTAATCCCGAGACAAACTACTCATCTTACATTGTCTCCTTGTAAACTAGGTGCGGCGGTTAAGCCTGCATAGAGCCAGATGAGGGGAGACCTAATAAGAATGTTTTTCTCTCATAAACAAATAGTGGATCGAAGAGAGAGATAGGTTGTTACCTTGTAATGAAATCTTAGGAGCTCTCCAGTTGGGGAAGAAAGTTTGAGTGATTTGTCACTGCAAAAAGCTAATTTGTGTGTGGATATGAAGAGAAGACCTGAAAGAGGTCCTGTTGTTGTTGACAAATGGCATTGACAAGCCTTCAATAACTTCTCTCCTTCTCTTACACTAAATAACTGCTTGTAAACTTTCCTCAACCCACCAACTTGAAGAATCTTTGCTCCCAAGTTCAACTTTCCCTTCACTGTTTCTCTGATCTTTTGTCCTAATCTCACTGCAACTTGACAAACCAAACAATACAAACATAAGTTCAAGGCTTCTATGTTGTACTTCGATTAGAGAGGGAAACGATACATTTTTAATAAGCGTGTGGAAACCTCTCCCTAGCAAACAAGTTTTAAAACCTTGAGGAGAAACCCAGAAGGGAAAACCCAAAGAGGACAATATCTTGCTAGCGTTGGGCTTAAGTTGTTACAAATGGTATTAGAACCAGACATCGGACGGTGTGCCAACGAGGATGTTGAGCCTCGAAGGGGGTTGATTGTAAGATCTCACATCAATTGGAGAGGGGAACAAGTGCTAGCAAGGACGCTGAGCCCATAAGAGGGGTGGATTGTGAGATCCCACATCGGCTGGAAAGGGGAATGAAACATTTTTTATAAAGGTGTGGAAACCTCTTCCTAACAGACGTATTTCAAAATCGTGAGGAAACCCGAAAGGAAAAGTCTAAAGAGGACAATATCTGCTAGCAGTGGGTTTGGGCTGTCCTAAAATAATTTGATTGAAGAACAATCATTTTTGAGTTGGTTTAGTGGGATGTTGATAGTCTTAATTATAAGCCTCATGGATTTGATTTGTTATGAAAGAACCATATTGTGAAAAAGAGCTTACCATGTTCTCTAACTCCATGGGCAAAACTCCCAACCTTGCTCCCCCTGCTAACAACTGCATCCTCTCTACCTGCAAACATTTATAAAACTCTCCATTCAATCTCCATTCACCCTCACAACAAATACACATAGACATCAACCCAAGGAAAGAAAAAAAGAAATAGAAGCTTTACATTGTTTCGTCGCCCGGGGTTCGCCATCGGGAGATTGACTACCGATCGGAGCAGGCAACAGTCTCTTCAGCGACTTCTCAACCGGCTGAAACGCCATGGAGCCAACGAGGATCCCGGCGACTTCTCGTGTCATCAAAGCATCCATTTTCTTCTGCTTTCTAGTTGTATGTATGAATTAATGTACAAGGTAAAGGAGTGAGGGTGGATGATCGATGTTCTTCCTCCAACTCTTATATATGGAGTGAGTGAAAATGGTGAGACATTGAAACATGAAGCTTTGAGCTGAGTCAGCCATGGCCGTCCACCAAGATTATTAAAAGAACGGATATCAATGAAGGAGAGTTTTTTAAGAGAAAAGGATCATAAAGGGAGCCAAGATAATGTTGGGGCTTTGTAATTTTAGCATAGTGGAATTGCCTTTTTTGCAAGACCCTTAGGAAGGTTGCTTTCTTGTTATGCAAGCACGTATACATTTATAAACTATGCCTTAATTACTTTACCTAGTTTCTTTAAATTCTTTTAAGGAATTGTGTTCACATACTTTTGTGTAATTTGAATTCGTTTTTTTAACATTTATTTAATTCTAAAGTTCGTAGTGATGAAATTGATCATTCATACTATCCGGATAGTATATTTAAGCCTAAGATTCATTTTCTTATGTAAGATTCATACTAATGGGTACAATAAAGTCACGAAGTCTTATTGGATCATTTTTGGACGTGGAATAGTACAACAATAACCTCCAATGAAAATTGAGACTCGGACATTGTCAGTCTTTGTTCCAAGTCCCAATTTTCTATTTGAAACATTTATAAAAAGTTGACGGTATTATTGCAACTTTTGAAACAACAAATGTTTTTTTCTAATATAGAGTAAAGTTTAAGGGTATTTTTGTAATTTAGCCTTATGAAATTTTTTTAAGTAGGAGTTGGAATCGAAAAGATAATATAATAATATTAATATAAAAAAACTTAGGAAAAATCTAAAAACTATTAAAATTAAATGGAAGCAACTTTTGCAAATGGATCATATTTTATAAGCGTAAAAGCTTTGTGATGCAACTCTTCCCTTTTCTACCAATACAAAGAAAAAGTTAAGTCATGTGAAAACGTTTTTATTTTTTTAACTTTATTCGTGCACGCAAGAACGATGAGTCACTTCGAGTAATGGTATCAATTAGGAGACAAATCAGTAATTTGCGATATGGACTAACCACTTAGAAGACTCGTGTTCAGGTACGTGCTTGGCCATATGGTCGACATGAGTGTACGAATGCCACATTGATTAGAGTATAATTTGTTAGCCACCGTGTATAGATCATTAGAAATGGCATAGCATGAAATATCATTCGTTTTCTAATAAAAGACTAAGATAATTTCTTAGCAAAGATTTGTAGTCATCCTAACGAACTCAACTCGAGATAAATTCAAATTAAGTGTTAGTTTAAATTTGTGAGTGAACATAGTCGAACGCCACGTTAGTATGAGACTCTGCTCGTACATTGATTGACATCCTAATTGTCAAAGAGATCATTCATATCACTATTGATCTTTCTTCGAGAATCATGCATCCATAATACCAACCGCAAAGTATAATAATTACTAACTCATCGTTGGTAAGTCTAAACATGTAACATAACCTAACTATCATTGACGTTAGAATAAAATAGAACTTAAAAACTTATCAAAATTGAGTTAACTTGAGCGATGAGTTGTGATTAAAGATGTTTATTTAACACGTGAGATCTGTTCAGAACGAAATGGAGAATTCTCATTCAAATGGGAGAATGAGGGAGAAAATGAAGAGAAATTTTTCATGATTGCTAAATAGAGCTGTGCACGGGGATTATTCTCGCCGACCCACTCACTTTAACAAAAATTAACTTTATATATATATATATATACCAAAAAAAAATGAAACTTTTATTTATTTATTTATAAATTAATATTATTGAGATCTTAAAGAAATTAAAGATAGAGGCTTATGAGAATCATTTGACATTGCTTCCTTTTCCCACTTTCTTTTATATATATATATATCTTTTTATTTTATTTATTTAAGCTTTGCAAAATGACACCCATATTCCTTTTCCTAATTTTGTACCAACTTCCCACTAACAGAAAAAGTCCATTTATTAATTTTATTTATTTATTTTAGCTTTGCAATATAATGTTTATGCACTTTTATTTTAGTTGATTTATTGAATAACTAATATAACATATATCAATTAATTAATTAATTAAATTTTTCATTAAGAAAAGTCGTTAAACATCACATATTATATTTAAAATATAATTTGAAATTAATTAAAAGTATTAAATAATCAGAAATACTATTTTACTATTTTATATGTTATAATTAATTTTGGTTTGGTATAAACAAAATAAACTCCCAAATATTAATTATCTTATATATAACATTATTTTATATAACAAAATACATACCTGAGTTATCCCAAACATTTAAATCTAAATATTTAATATTCGAAACTATAATAATTTAAATTCACCGCTAAATTATCTCTTTGAATCTTTCCTTTCGGGCTTCCCCTCAGTTTTTAAAATGCATCTAATAGGGAGAGGTTTGCACACTCTTAGGTTTCGTTCTCCTCCCCAACCGATGTGACCGCTAGCATAGCAGACATATTATCCTCTTGAGTTTTCCCTAACTTCTCTTCAAGATTTTTAAAACATGTCTATTAGGGAGGGATTTCCACACCCTTATAAAAAAAATCGTTTTCTTGTCCAACTGAAGTGTGATCTCACAAAAACAATATCTGCAATTCAAACGAGCCAGTTTGAGCAAAACTATGGTTACTATCGAAGACCATGGTGATCATTTACCAAAACTTATTTTACTTATTAACCCAATCAATCTAAATATTGATTTCTACTAATGGTGACAATATTTACATGTAAAGTCATGTTAGAGAGAGTTTTGGATGTAAAAGTTTGAAACTTTCAAGGAAATAGGATGAAGAAGTGGAGAACATAACTTGTCAATCACAAGAGAATTTGTACAATTGAGTTGATTGTATTGTGATCAAATGATAAAGAAAGGGGAAGAGAACCAAAGAACATTTCTGCTGCAATATATTCCTCAAATCGTCTAGCATTTCTTGCATTCTTGATATATCACATCTTGAAGATATTGAAGAGTTTTGCGATAATTCAAGAACCCCATAAACCAGAAGTCAAAATTATCCACCGTAACTATTTCCATGTACTTCTGTGAAGGCTTCATCACATTCTCACTTTGATTGATTCTCTCTATTTTTCCTACTGGAATCAATACCTGCAGACAACCAGTTCTTTCAAGTTTTAGTGCGGTGTGAGAGGAAGAAGATGATGACGACGACGACGATGATGAACAAGAAAGCAACTATTGCTCGGGCGAGGTTACCTTGTAATGGAATCGAATTAGCTCTCCGGTGGGGGAAGAAACTTTGATCGATCTGTCGCTGCAGAAGGCGATCTTAGCTGTGGATATGAAGAGCAGACCTGCAATAGGTCCAGCTGTGGTTGACAAATAGCAGTGGACAGCCTTCAATAGTTTCTCGCCATCTCCAACATTAAACCATTGCTTGTAGATTTTTCTTAATCCACCTACTTGAAGAATTCTAGCTCCTAAGCTCAACTTTCCTTTGACCGTTTCTGTGATCTTGGATCCTAGTTTCACTGCTCATAAACCGAAAAGTTTCTATCAAACTTTCATTCCAAACAGCTCACTTGGATGTTTGTTCATCCCAATTCTTTGTTCTCTTGAGCAGCATATCAAAGCGTTTGAGAATCTTAATAATAAACTAAGAAACTAGACTAACAAACTCACCATGCTCCCGGACTCCATGAGCAAAGCTGTCTGCTCTTTTACCAAGCTTGTTCACCCTGCTAAGCATTGAATCTTTACTACCTGAAAAATGAAGACTATTCTCAATCCAAGAACCCATTTCTTGTTCATTCATTCATTTATCAAAGCATGAGTTTGGGGGATTTCTTACATTGTTTTAATGTTGGGTATTTACCGTCTGGAGATGGAATGTTGTAGTGGCCAGCAAGATCAGGTAAGAGTCTCTGAACTGATGATCCAATTGGAAATCCAATAACATGTCTCTGTAGTAAAGCTTCCATCTTTGATTAATGATAAAGAAAATTCAGCTATACAAATTCTCTTGCTAGGAGTGGCTTGATCTCTACAGCCACTCAACCAGGATGTTCTTAACTAGCAAGAAGCAGGGAGGAGATGTTTGCTTAATGACTAGTGTATCAATCTCTGGCTCTCCCAATATATTTAAAGGGATCGAAAATTGTTGGTGAATCTTACTTTCTGTTGTCTGAGTCATCCAGGATGCATCAGAAAGAATAAAAGATTAAGATAATTGGGAAAAAGAAAAAGAAAAAGAGATCTTAGGTTTAGTAACTTTAGAAAGAAAGCAAAACAGAAAGCCTTTTGAAATATCTCCAATCTCCTAAGAAAGCTTAGGAAGAAAGGCTAATCTCTTACAGAACAGGCCTTGTTCTAAGCATTAGCTCAACAAAAACCTCAAGGAAATGAGAGAGTAACAACATTCATCCTACAAAGGTCTCAGTCCGCTGAGGGGAGGATCAACTCAACAAAATAACCCATATAAGAATGTTCATAATTAGAACATTTATTAACATGAATTTTGATGATACCATTTAGAAATTTGGATTCGATTTCTTAACCACCTCCCAACCCCACCCAGATAAAGTAAATAAGAA
Source organism: Cucurbita maxima (assembly GCF_002738345.1). NCBI lineage: Eukaryota > Viridiplantae > Streptophyta > Magnoliopsida > Cucurbitales > Cucurbitaceae > Cucurbita > Cucurbita maxima. The sequence goes on along the minus strand of NW_019272030.1, from coordinate 1,197,756 downwards.
GAACAAAGTATAGAAAAAGTTAGCCATTGAAAATAGATCCCAAGACAACTTTTGTATCATAGCACTACAGATTCCTACTTTTCCTCAATTTGAAATGGTGAGGCTTTGATTTTGAAACTTTTGAGCTGGCTTATTGGCTTTCTGATGCCAGACTTTTCATACAGAGCCCAATTGGTAAAACTAACACCTAGCACATGCTAAAAGGCATAACGGTCGCATAGTTTTACCAGAAATGACATTTGATATCATGTTTTCAGTACAAAATCTCAGTTTTTTACCTAATATAACCGCTATTTTCTTCTCCTCTAACACACCCAGCATAAAAAAAAAAAAAGCTTGTAAGCACCACACTGAAGGTGAAAAAAGTACCAGGACTTACATCAAACACCTTGTGTGCACGATCCCAAAAGATATATTTCTAGTTCATTATGGGTATTCAGGAAATCCCATTTTGATCTTCATTCATCCCAAACAAACTAGAAACGGGAAAAAATCCAAGGATAATTCAAGTCGGCATATCAAAAGAGGAAAAATTAGTGGAGGGAGAGAGAGAGAATTCATGACCTTACTTGAGAAGAAGATCAGGAGGGTCCCCATGTCGACTTGGAAAGTTGGGATTCAACCTGATAATGTGGCAACCATCCTTTTCGATGAATCACTAGCGCGTATATTCATCAATGTTTGAGTTGTAAAATGAACGAACAGAACCAAAAGGATGTAATCAAAAACTGCGTTGGCCTTGGGAAAGTGATTGTGAAATTTAAATAGAATAATTTCATTATTTCGTGAAATTAATTCAAGAAAAAACTTTATGTAACGGTCAAATATTAACTAATAAAATAATCAAAGTTAATTTCAAATAATTTTAATCACACAATTAATTACACATATTTTCAAAAAGTAAAGAGTTATATTAAATTATTACTTGGAATTATTTTGGCAAATTATTTTTTAAATTAATTCTAATTAATAATTAATTTCACTGATTTCGTATTTTTTAATAAATATACTCATGCTAAAACATATTTATATAGAAATTAATTGCTTAATATATTGTTTTTTTAATTAATTTTAGTATATTCTTATCGGTTATAGAATTAATGTAAATATAAAATTATAATAAATATATTTAAAAAATAAAGAAAGCTTTAAAAAAAGAGAAAATTACGGTTCAAAAGTCAACTGGTTTAGAGCATATTCTCGAAAAGGTTCGAATAATTCGTCATATATTTTTTTAACTAAAAAATAAATAAATAATATAGCTTATATTAATTTTTTAATGATAAGGATATTATTAATAAAAATATTTATTTTAACAAACATTTACTAATATTTTTTTTAATTTGATTAAAAGTGATTAATCAAGTTAAATAATTGATGATTTAAATAAAAGTGTGCACATAATTAATTAGAGAAACCATTATTAATAGTTAATATTATTTGATTTGTTTTTATATTATTAAATAATGATGTGTAAAGTAGAAAATCTATTGTTTCTATATTATAATTAGGTTCTATTTTTGCTTTAAAAAAAATAAAAATTGTATTAAATGAGCTTCAAAGTTTCAAAGACATTTATGAGTTGGATGTTCTATTCTTTCCTAACTGCTTACCACTTTTTGTTCCTCTGCTGCCTACTCCATTATGGCATTTATGAATTGTATCTTTTAACGCACCGTTATATCTTTTCTCGCCTCGATACTTGAGTGAGGGACCCTTGTGACGACTGGGGCTCGAATGTTTCTTTATACACTGAGTTTTTTAAGGGACTCCAACTTGTTATTTGTACAAGGATCATCGATTGCCATAATGACCAAAGCAAGCTAAAATAAGGCTAATATGTACCTTTTTCTCACCCATTTTGGCATTTCCAACTAATAATTTGTGTTTTTTAAGCTATTCACCATATTATTGCCTACGAGCAGACGTGTGTAGCATCAGATACGCATTGGAGCCATGTTTATAGGTGCACCTGTAACCACTATGTCAGGTGTCACAATTGCACTTTTGTAGTAGCGGACAACGATTGTGCAGCACTTGTTCTAATCCAATGAACAAGTCAGTCGTGTGAAATTCGCTCTTCACGAACAATATTGGTGTATGTTAGAGTCTCGAGTCATGTTTGAGAGAAATGTTTTAGAAAACGTGAGTGAGAAAATATGTTGAAAACAATTTTAAAGAAATTAATGTTATAAGCTAAAAGTGAATAGGGAATAAGAACTTTGATAACATATAACCTGGGTAGCAAAAATTGAAAACTAGTTACATCCCCTGTAATACATATTGGGGCATTTGAGTGTAGGTGATTTTGTTGACCAGTCATACACCCCACATTGACAAAACAATAATAATAAAAGTCTATCTAACATGAAAGGAAGTAAAAAGAGTCTAGAACAGGCATGCGACCATAGACAACATTTCTTGGACAAGCATGACAGAGACATCCGACATGCAATTATAAGCAACACGTCTTGGACAAACATGACCATGACACTAGGCTCGGACCTTATATGCCACATGAACTGGAGCAGGGAGATTGACAATGATGCCAACAGCTGAGATGAGCGAAGATATATCTTCGGTTTCAAGATAAGAGATTCTAATTTTTGATCTTGATCGAAGATATGTCTTAATAATTTGAGTTACATGTGTGGACAAAAACAAATCTAGCCAAAAATCAAATCCACATATTTCAAAAAGCAACAAAATTACATACACCTGTTCTAGTCCACTTTTCAAAAGCCTATAATTCAAAAGAAAATTAACAATGAATAATAGACAATTTTGTATCCAGGAACAATAAATTAGTAACAAATAACAATGAAATGATAACTCTATACCAAGGGACGCCGAACTAAATCAATATTTGCAACCAAAATAAATAAATGTCTATGATCTAAGGTGTGAATCATCGCTATCTTACACAAGATGATACTTTCATACGCTACAAAATGAGGATAACATAGGGCAAGTCATGGATGAAGAAGATTAAACCAGTTCTGACGACCCTTTGGAATGCCAAAGCTCTCCTTAAACATATACGGTAAGTGTTTCCTACAAAGAGTTGTTCAACCGTCTTGTCTGCACAAGTTCGATATATAGAGGGAGGTCCATACTCGAAAGAAATTAGCGAAACTCATCGTGGGAATCGTAGTCGTCCTCGTCATCTTCATTGAAAATGGCGCTGTAAAATACGTAAGGATGATCGATCATTTCTGTCAAGGTGAGACGTCCATCTTTGTCTGCATCCGCCTGCAAGAAAAAGACACAAAGGAGTTGTTGATCAACAGATATGAATAATCAAGAAAAAGACACTAAACTTGGAATTTCCATGAGTATGAATAATCCATTTATAACCCAGCAAGCTCTAATTGTTAGGGGAAAAAGGAAAATTGTTCTACGGTTAGGAATCACGACTCTCTACAATGGTATGATATTGTACTCTGAGTATAAGCTCTCATGGCTTTGATTTGGACTTCTCCAAAAGGCCTCTTTCTTACTTGTAAATTCATGATCATTCTCTAAATTAGGCAAGGTGAGACTCCCACCCAACAATCTTCAACAATCCTCCCTCGAACAAAGTACACTATAGAGCCTCTCGAACAACCTCCCCTTAATCAAGGCTCGACTCCTTCTCTGGAGTCCTCGAACAAAGTACACCCTTTGTTTGACACTTTGAGTCACTTTTGACTATATCTTCGAGGCTCACAACTTCTTTGCTTGACATTTGAGGATTCTATTGATATGTCTAAGTTAAGGGCGTCACTCTGATACTATATTAGGAATCATGACTCTCCACAATGGTATGATCTTTGTCCACTTTGAGCATAAGTTCTCATGGCTTTTCTTTGTGCTTCTACAAAAGACATCGTACCAATGAATATGTATTCCTTAATTATAAAAATCTATGATCGTTCCCTAAATTAGCCAATGTGGGACTCCCTCCCAAAAATCCCCAACATCTACCACCATACATAAAATACAAGATGATTCTTTATGCCATTAATATGTGCAATATCCAAGCAATATTTCAATGACAAAGCCAGAAATTTCATCAATTTTCATAAGGATTTCGAGATTTCGCCATGCATGTGTACCTGCTGTATGATATATTCTGCTTGTTGTTCTGCATAGTAATTCTCTGATGGGTGGATTTTTCCAATTATAGGTAAGAGCTCTTCATCAGACAGGTGTCTATGAAAAACGACACAAAAACAAAGCATTAAAGTTGCCAAGGAACTCTGCAGTTAACAAGCAAGAAGGTGTTCGGATTATAAATATCAGTTACCCGTCATTATCTTTGTCTAGCACTGCAAACAAGTTTCTAGCAGGGCCGTCCCTGGACTCTTCAGAATGATGAGAAGAATTGTGATTCTCATCATAATTTCTCACCATGTCAAAAAGTCCATGGAAAAACTCGTTGAAGTTAATCTTTCCATCCTTGTCTGAATCTCTCTCCCTACAAGGCCATTCACCAATTGACTAGTTAGCAAGCTGCTGAAATGGCAAACAACCCAAGGGCCAGGGGCCCTAAAAGTACATTTTCAAATCAGAGAATGTAGAAAAGAAAAGTACATTTTCAAATCATTTTCCATATATATTCTTACTATTTATAACAATTGAATATATAAATAGGAAAAGACTCCATATCCCAACAGAATACACGCTGTATAAACAATAAAAAATAGGTGTGACTAAAAAGAGTTACAAGCAGTGGTGCAAGTAGATTTGGAAACACAGCTAGTTGTTTCAAGTAGATGATTCCATGACAACCGGCAAAAGATTCTTATGAAATCCACAAATAACTAATAGAAGATGTGTGTTTAAATCCAACAAAGCACTGCTTCGATGTGATAAGAATGCTGAGTATATGCAGAGAAAAGAAAGATAGTCTTCACTAAAAATTAGAAATCTTCCTGCACATATTTGAAGAGATGGGAATAAAATGTAGCAGTGTTATTGAATGTACAAAAACAAAGTATTAACTCAGCTAGGTGAAATAGAAGCTTACATTAGAGTAAAAGAGAATACTCTAGATTTTTACCAACTGGAGTCAAAATGGGAAGGATCAATGGAGTGTTGAGGATTGTTAGGAGGGAGTCCTGCTAATTTAGGGAATGATCATAGGTTTATAAGTGAGAAATACTATCTCCGTTGGTATGAGGCCTTTTGGGAAGCCCGAAGCAAAGTTATGAGAGCTTATGCTCAAAGTAGACAATATCATACCATTGTGGAGAGTCGTGATTCCTAACATGGACAAAGCGTACATATGAGGTATTGAAAAGGGCGAGTTAATGACTTCTCATACTAACAATTCTCTTAAAATTCCTTCACAAATTAATAACTTCTCCTATCAACAATTCTCAACAATCCTCCCCTCGAGCCCATTAGACAAGATGCCCAAGCTAACAATGAGTTGAGTTGAATTAGTTCATGAATAAAAAGAACGCGCGCTAGCAAATGATTGCCATGGAATGCGACCTACAACTTAATGAAAACTACCTTCCAATAAAAATTAGAGAACCCGCTTGGGAAGCAAAAACTTCCTTAAAACTTCTCTTTCCAAGCTTAGATAATGTGGCTAAAAGTATCAAAATAAATAAATAAATAATCACAAATCACAAATAATGTGGCTGAAAGGAGATTAATGAATTGATTTCCCTCACACAAATCACAAATAATCTCAACAATAAGCAGACGTGGACTAAAAAAAAGAGTGGAATTTCTCATGGGCCATCATATTCTTGCGGTTTAATGAATAAAGGGTCCGTAATTGAAGAAACCCTTCTCAAAATCCAGCTGAGGTTATTCAAAGTATGAAAATCGTTTTTGGGTTTTACCTCTTAGTGTTGGTAGTGCGTGTTTGAAGAACGAAAACCTACATTGCTGCAAGCCTGCAGCCTGAAAATCGTTGGAACTTTATTGGATAGTTCTGGTATCCATTGGAGTTTCTCCCCTACCTTCAGGTAATCTCCACGCGAACTGCTTTCTGACAACTTTTTTTATCAGGAAAGCCAAGATTCTTGGAGAGAAAAGGTTCGGAGCTTTTATTCATGAAGACATGGCTTGAAAGAAACCATAAAATTTTCTCAACAGTGCTGGGGAAGAGAGAAGTAGGTGGATTGGGGAGATAATGTTAGAATTGCCCAACAAGTCACACACTCATTTCATGATGTCTTAAGATATGTACATTGAGAGAGAAGAGATATATAACGGTTGATTAAACTATAAATAAGCAGCAGCCTCCCTAACCTAACCAATAATTTTATGAAAGAGTTTCCCCATATTATATCAAGTACTATGAAGGTGTGCATTCTTAAAATGAAAAAGTACATTTTCAAAACACTGTCTACTATTTGGAGTTTTACCAGATATAAGCATGTATAACTATCTACATTATATAGATTTTTACTATACATAGTGATTTATTATTTATGACAATTTACTTTATATACATTTATCATATATAGTTGTACTATGTATAAATGTTCACTAAGCTATAAATAAGCCACAGCCTCCATAACTTAACAAATAATTTTCTGAAAGAGTTTCCCCATATTATATCAAGTACTATGAAGGTGTGCATTCTTGAGATGGTTGGATGAAAGAAGAATGATAGTATGAGCCTTAATTTTTTAAGTTTTAAACCAAAGAGAATTTAAAGAGTGATTGCAACAGATTTAGTGCTTCGGCTTACAAGCAAACTCTCTAATCAGGGAAGAAGATTCATCAGGAATTTTTCCCGTCAAGCTCATAGGCATCCACTTCTATATCTAAATCCAATTCCCTTTAATCTGGGCAGTCTTTCCACCGAGTAGGAAAAAATTAGGACAAACTTTCATTCATATTTGAAGCGACAATGTTCAAAGTAAAAGACTCCTACAAGGATCCCTAAACTGGAAATTACAAAAAAGAAGAGATGAACCCCACAAACTTTTCATTCATATATTGTTACATCTGATACTCATTAATAGCGGAAACTTGCCAACATGATAAATACTCAAATATCAAGTCCAGAAAACAGCAACACTCAACAAAACAGAAAAGCAAGAACCGAACATCATATATATTAATCATATTTTCAATTAGTTAAATCCTGCACTAAATGGTTCTTGACGTGAAATATTCCAAAGTTCAATGTGAAGCTCAAGAATAGCCAAAATGGGATGATATATCATGAAATTAGAGAATAGTAGATGAATCATGAAATTAGAGAATAGTAGATGTTCTAGTGTTCATAATCATGTTTAGCTCTTTTTCAGCTACTCAAGTTGTTAATATCCTCAGTAAACACTAATAGTAGTTTCAGCAGAGATGAAGAACAAGTGAACATGATAATAATAGTGCAGTAGAAACAAAGACATGGAAAGAAAACTTTTGAGAAGTTTTATCATAAAGTTTCATACCGTATTTCTTCCTCACACAGCCAATGAAGTAGCTTTGGATTTTTGCTGTCAGCTGGGTGCAGAAAGCTACAAGTCCAGAGATGAAGAAAAATTAAAAGCGTCTCAGTTTAAACATGCAATATGCTTTCCATACTCGCCACAGAAACATCTACAAATATAAAACTTACTCGTTGAACTCGGTCAGATTCAAAAGACCATCTCCATCAGCATCCGACACATTAAAATGTTCAAATTTCCACCAACCCATATTGAAGCCAAAGGAGCTATTGTCTGATAAGTAGTTTAGTAATGAGGAACACACAAAAAAAACTGCCTAAAAAGGATCTACAAGTATTAGAAAACATAAGATAAATGGAAAAAATGCTATGAATCTGCATCATAAGTGCGGCAATACATTTGTTTTTGTCAAAACTGTTAGGAGTCACGACTCTCCACAATGATTCCCTAAATTAGCCAATGTGGGACTCCCTCCCAACAATCCTCCCCTCGAACAAAGTACACTATAGAGCCTTCATTGAAGCTTATGGAGCCCTCGAATAGCCTCCCCTTAATCGAGGTTCAACTCCTTCTCTAGAGTGCTCAAACAAAGTACACCCTTTGTTCGACACTTGAGTCACTTTTGACTACACTTTCGGTACTCACGACTTCTTTGTTCGACATTTGAGGATCCTATTGACATTACTAAGTTAAGGGCATGACTCTGATAACATATTAGGAATCACGACTCTCCACAATGGTATGATATTGTCCACTTTGAGCATAAGCTCTCATGGCTTTGCTTTTGGCTTCCCCAAAAAGCCTCATACTAATGGAGATGTATTCCTTACTTATAAATCCATGATGATTCCCTAAAGTAGCCAACATGGACTCTCGCCCATCAATCCTCAACAAAATCTTCTCGCTTAAGAAATCAATCTCGAAGTTTTCCAAACTCTTTACTCCTAGCGATTGGACATTACAAACCATAACAAGTTTCCAAGCCGCATAACAATTCGCAACCAGAGAGATTTTGAACACGGCAAGAAAAAAGAATAGAGCACACAAAACCAAAATCCCAAAGCATTTGAAGAAAAACAGACCTGAATTGCGAACCCAACTGGGAGGCTCGTACTCGGAAAACGAAACAAGCCCATCGTGATTCTTATCATGCGTCTCCAACTCCCTCTGAGTCCTATGCAAAGTTTCCCTCTGAGTCTGCTGCAAATTCCACTCAATCAACTCATCGACAGCGACAAATCCATCAGGTGGATGAACATCAATCTTCGGAAACAACAACGTGAGCCGATCGGTCACATTGAATCTATTATTATCATTAAGGTAATCCTCAGCATCCGCGAAATCCTCCCACTCAGGTTGCGATTCTTCGCCGGGGGCATGTTCCGTCAAATGCGCCGCCATCTCCGGATGGTGTTGTTCTACATATTGTTTCTCCCATTGCCGGTCTTCACGTCGGCGCTCAATGTCGGCGACGAGAGGGTCGAACGGCACAGCCTCGTGATGGTGGTGGTCGTCATGGTGGGAAGGGGCAAAAGTGAAGTTGGAGCGAAGCTTGAGACGGCGATGGCGGCGATTGGGGGATTTCTTGGGGGAGTGGGAAACGAGAAGGAGGAGAAGAACGGCTACTGTGATGTATACGATAATGGAAACTTTGCTCATTCTGTAAGCTTTAACAATGGCTGCCAATGGAGAATGTGGGGATTGAAGTGACAATTGTTGAAGATGGAATGAGAAGGATTGAGAATTCAAGAGAGAAATCTATGGGGAATTGGGAATAACGTAGATTCTTAGAGTGAAGAGGAAAATCAATGAAGTTTTAGAGAGAAAACGAGTTGAACAAGTTCCTTCGGTTCATCGTTGATGACTTTAATAGACGTGCTTTGGTAGATCTGCTGAATTCGCGTGGTTTTCTAGGGGTAAAAAAAAACCAATAAATAAATAAATTAAGTTACCGTATCTAAATTTTTTTAATTTACGTGGATAGTTGAATTTCTTGGAATTTAATTAGTTTGTTGGGTGTAAATTGAATTTTACCATATTTAAAAAATATATCAAAAAAAAATTGAGAATTTAAAAGATTTAAATACACAAAATTTAAGCGGTTAAAAATGAGAAATAGAAGTGGGATAAAAGTAAAATACACTTTACCAACTAATACTTAAAAATAAGAAAATATAATCTAACTAAATCTGGATAATAAAATAAAATATACTTTAAAAAAAATATTAACCGTTTAGGAATATCTAAGATATATTTCATAACTAATTATTATAATACTGGTAAAATTTTTAACACAAAATTAAAAAGATAGTTATTTTATCGTTTTCATTTTTAATATAATATTTATTTGAAAAATTATAATAAATCAATATATTTCATAGTTACACCAACATAATTTTTAAAAATATGAATTTAAATACAATAAATTTTACATATGGATAATGGTTAAATTTTGAAATTTTGAAAATGCCATTGAAATTTCCTTTAAAAAATGACAAAATTAGTTTTTTATTTAAACAAGGATTAAAAAAATCCCTTGTACATTGAACATATTTAAATGTTCAAAATTTCATTGATTTCTGAATTTTAAAATAAATTTAAAAAATACTTATGAACGAAAACAATTATTATTTTTTAAAATGATTAATGTCTCGTTTAAACTACTAACCTATAACTTAAAAATATAATAGAAAAATTATGGGAATTCACAAAAATGGAATGATAGTAGTTTTTCTTAATAGAGTGATTTAGTATATATGAATTTAAGTTTGAAATTAGTTGTGGTTGATCAAATCAAATTTCAAAAACATTTGATAAATGATCATATTTCTCACCTGCATTAAATGTGATGGAACACAGATTTTTATGGAGATTTAAAAGAAAAAAATGCAGCTTAAAGATGAAAGTTCTAATGTGTTTTGTAAGGGCGATCAGCCGCCATGCCGGTGATCCTTACCTTATCGCGATCTAGTTCAACCAAAGTCTGAACTGCATCCGATGTGCGAATCATGAATTTCCAAAATCCCAGAATCTGTAAATCGAATGCCCTAACAGCAGGTTTAACGCTCATGTGGCCTTCTTTTTCCGACGCTCTTTTTTCCGATCGTCGATATCTTCATCGGAACTGTTGAACTCCTCGTCGTCATCGTCTTCATCATCTTCGTCGTCTTCCTCAGACGGAGGCGAAGGATCTAGACGAACGGCATCCTTGGCCCACTGAATCAGCTTCTCAACCTCATCCTCTTCGTCGTCGCTATCGACATCGTTAGGTATCGAAGATGGAGGCGGAGTAATCGAGGAAGGCAAAGACGCCTTCAAAGCAGCGAATCTAGCAGCGAGATCGTCACCGAGAATCGACTGAGATTCGCCATCGACGACAAGATTTTCAATCGGCGGTGGCCGGGACGAGGAATCGGATTGATGATGCGGCTGAGAAGTGCGAGGATTGCGGCAAGCGGCGGCGGAGGAAGGTCGCGATCTTAGGGCTTGAAATCGGCGATCGAGATCGGAATCGAGATAGTTTGGGGATACACGCGACATGTGTGAATCGACGCTCAATTTCAGCATGAGATCATCCTGAGCAGCTTGCAGCAATTGCTCGACTTGTTCGTCTTCATTGCCACTTCCCATCTTTCTGAAATCCATTTTTCTCCTCCTATCCTTTCTGTCGACCTTAGCAGTTTCCGCCATTGATATTGCTTCCAAAAAAATATATATACCTTTTAAATTTTTAAATTTTTTATTTCAGTACATTTTGGTATATGTACCATTTGAGTTTTTCAATAAATTTTAAAACTCGCATTTAATTTATAAAAAATAATCCATTATAAATTATAAAAATGGTTGAAAATAATAATAGTTATTATTATTATATACCTAAAAAGTAGAAACAATGTAACTCTAATCATATGCTCAAAATTTATAAAATTCGACATTAGGTTTAGAAATGTGTCACGAGTATCACCGTATTGTAGGCTACGTGGCGGACCTAGGTACAGACTTAATGCAAAATTTGAGTTTTTTTTTTTTTTTTTTTATTGAATTCAGCACAATATTTTAAGACGGGTGAGATTCAAACCTTTGACATTTATGACATAGATCTTAATCTATTGATCTATGCTCGAGTTGATATAAATATTATCTTATAGAGTTTAAATTTATGTATTTATTTATTAAAGTATATTTTTTTAATTAAGGAGTAAATATGAAGAAAATGCACGTTTTAATTTATTTGTTAAAAATAAATATATTAGCTTTAAAATTAATGTTTTTTCGAAATAAAATTTTAATTTAAAATTAAGTGATGTGACATTTTTTAGTGATAAATTAAATCGTCAATCTCGAAAAATATATGTTTTAATCATTAAACCACGTTGTGTCTAACAAATCCAAAATTTGTTACATATATAATTGACTAAATTAATAAATTATTTATAATATTTTAAAAAACACATTTAACGTTTAAAAAATACCTAACTTTTTAAAGGATTTAAAAAATACCTTTAATTTTTTTTTTGAAATTTAAAAAATACATTTAATTAAAAAAATACTATTTTTTTTGTTTGTTGATGTTTAAAAAATACTTATAGAAATGTTTGAGATATAAATATTTATCGTAAAAGTTTGGAGATAATTTATAAAATATCGATAGAATATTTTTATTTGCGGATAAAATTTAATTTATTTTTTTATAAAAGTAAATAATACTAATATTAATTTTAAAATTTGATGAATATTTTGTAAATTATAGTGGCATAATAATATTATTTAAAAATAATAATAATAAATAATATCTAACAGTAAGAACACTGATATCCCCGCCCTTTCTTCTTCGCTTTGTGTAGTGCAAGAAAAACAAAAATGTTGCCTTAATTCACCACTGTACTCCCAACTTCGACTGGAGACTACACACAGAGTGAAGAAGCCGGAAAATGTATCCCTACTCCGGCCACGTTTAATGGCTCTGGCGTGGGTGGCTCCTACTACGAGAAACGGTCTGGAACCGTTCAGAAGGGTCGGCCCCGCCGGAGAAGAGGTAGAAGGTCCTACCATAGCGGCGGAGCGACGGTTTCCGGAAACAAGCAGCCGAAGCAAGCAGAGGGACCTCTTTGTACTGAATTTGACATGGACTACTTCCGTTCTTACTCCCACGTTGGGGTTCACGAAGCAATGATCAAGGTCCGTTTCGGCTTCTTGTTATTTATTATTGAGAATTTTACTGATGCGCTTTTCTAGACGATGTCAATTTCCTGCATTAACTTTGTTCTGTATTGGGAGCACTTAAAACTTTGGGGATGGCAAGGTTCGGGCAGCATGTAGGATATCTTTTCTAAACTTCATAATTGGCATCAAGACCTTGGAGAAAGACCGACTTTATAAAGGATCTTACACTTTTTGGAGGCCTCTTTTACATTTAAAAAAAATCTTGAGAATAGACGTCCTCCCTGGCAATAAGAACACCACGAAGGAACTTATGGTGATGGAACTATGTTGACTGAGCTTCCCAAGTTTAGTATGTTGGTTTAGAAAAAGAATAAATGCTGTCAAGATTTTCCAAAAGGAAGAGACACTTTTCTGTTTATCTGTTCTTAATGCTCTCCTTAATAAAAATAAGAAAAGAAAAGAATTCAATTGTAACGACCCAAGCACAATGCCAGCATATATTGTCCTCTTATTTTGCTTTCCCTTCCGGGCTTCCCCTCATGATTTTAAAACGCGTCTGTTAGGGAGAGGTTTCCACACCCTTATAAGGAATGATTCGTTCTTCTCTCCAACTAATGTGGAATCTCACCTCAATAATTTGAGTTATGGTTTCAGATATGCATATACTTTGACTGCAACCCCTTTAGAAATTAGAATAGCAAATAAATTCGTCTAAAGTCATCATGTAAAGTGAGGCTTCCATATCAGTCATATTCTTGAAATCCCACTGAAGCATAATTGACAAGAAAGAAGCTTGGAAATATTGGAGAACTTCAAGATGTGATAGTGTATGGGTTATTTCATACTAGAAGATGGACCAACGCTCGAAAACCACATCTTCATTATACTCTTGGCTGCATCCAAGAGTAGTATTCTAAATGTTTTGAGTTTTTCTTATGAATGTATATTAATAATTTAGAATGAATGAATTACATTAGCTAAAACGCACACGCAAATTTAGAAATTCTCTTGAGATTGTGTTGTTCTTTCTTTACATTGATAGCTATTATGAAATTCCTATTTTCAGGATAGCATACGGACTGAAACTTATAATGAGGCAATTATGCAACATCAGAGTTTTATTGCTGGCAAGGTAATAGTTTTTGTTCTGAAAGTTTTAAAATTTATTTTTTTTCTCATAGGTTTAATGAAATAGCTTGGCTAAAACATCATTTTAGTCCAGCACATTGGTCGCTTTACTTTCTAATGTCTAATTTTAGTCCACGTGCTTTTGATAAATCTTAAAATAGTTCCTGTCGTTAGTTTATTGTTGATTTTTCTAAAAACATTTAATCTTCATTAGTCTTCTCTCCACAAATTTTGGAAACCCTTTACATAGTGTCTATTCTTATATGAATTATTATTGTTACTTAATCAATTTTGATAAACATTAAATTCAAAGGATTAAACTTAAGATTTGTTGAAAGCACATGGGGACTAAAATGAATTGAAGCTCAAAGTACAAAAACCCAAATGGTATTCTAATTTGATATTTTTCAATCCATTTTCCCCCTTCTCTTTTTCTTTTGAAATAAAAGAAATAGAACTTTTCATCAATAATTGAGAAGTTACATGTGGATAAAGAAAAGACATCTTCCTTTAGGAGAAGACAATCCTCTTACGTACAGGAAATTGCAATTTCATATTATGAAAAACAAAAACTTGACCTTTTTTGAGAACCAAAACATTATGAAAATGCCCCCAAGTCCGCAACTGGGTAAAATTACAATATAAGAAGAATTACAAAGAACAACTTGGAACAATACACCACAAAAGGCTTGTCCCTTTGGCTAAACAACTTGAAAGTTTCGTATTTTTGTTTTTTGGCTCCTTTTGTTTCACGCTTTCCTTTTTGTGCTGCCCTTATATTTTCTTTTCATTCATTTTCTTCAATGAGAGATGGTTCTTAAATGAAAAAAATAAAATAAGAACACAGAAAAAATTGATGTATTTGGTCTTCCCCTGCTTTAATATAGAGTAGACAGATTGAAGCACTTCGCAACAGACAGGACATTTCTTTCATTTAGAAGCCACCCTACAACGAAAAACAATCTGCAACTAGTAAATTTGTTTGCATAGTTCTTTGACCTAATCCATGGTTTTTCTGTGCTACACAATGTTTCATGCATGTGTTGTCTTTGACTCTGAATTCAATGTGCATTATTTTTAACTCTATCAAAACAGGGTTAAGACTCTGATCTTTCATTTGTATTGCTCCATATGTCCATTTCTGGATTCTATTTGGATCTGTCCTTGGTTTCCTGTTTATTTACTAAATTGCATACAGGTTGTAATGGATGTTGGCTGTGGCACTGGAATTCTCTCCATATTTTGTGCTCAGACCGGTGCAAGGCGGGTGAGCTATGCTGTATCTAAATGTGTTCTTTCTAAAAAAAATTATTGGAAAAATGCAGGTAAACTATTTTAATTGGGTCCTAGACAGAGCTTGGTAGTTGGATACTTGGAATCAGAGCTTGTTTTATGTTGTGCTTGTGTGTATGTGCGTATACGTGTGCTTTGTTTAAAAACTGAAGATGCTTGACAGATACTGTCTTGATTTTATCTATCTTGCTCACAGTTGTACATGGCACCTGTCACTCAAAGTGATAGATACAGTGAGAGAATTGATTTCTGGCGCAGTGTATATGGAATTGATAGTAAGTACTTGCTGAAGCTATGTATTTCAGTTTTTGTTATTTGTTGTCTTGTTTTTAAATGTGTACCGCTGGATCTCTTGTTTGTCGTTGTGAGTTAGATTTTTTGTTTCTCTATCTCAGTTGTTTATCTAGAATTATTTGTACTTAGGTTGAATATGGAAGTAATTGGTGTTGTAAAGGGTCATTTAGGACTGATTAGTTCTATTCTTTGAGACTTTAAGTTTTTTTCTGCTGATATTTTTAGGTTCTTTAGGACTGATTAGTCCTATTTTTTGGGACTTTAAGTTTCTTTCTGCTGATATTTTTAGGTTCAACCATGATTGTAAAGGCTATATAGTGTCATGCTTAGAATTAATAAAATAACACTTGAGATCAAAAATATCTTGGTGTCTCTTTGTGTAATTCCGCTCATTGGTGTTGTGAGTACATTTGTTCCGCTTTCGACGCACAACAAGTGGTATCAGAGCCATGTCCTAAACTTAACCATGTCAATAGAATCCTCAAATATCGAACAAAGAATTGTGAGTCTCGAAGGTGTAGTCAAAAGTGACTAAAGTGTCGAACAAAGGGTGTACTTTGTTCGAGGCTCCAGCGAAAGGAGTCGAGGCTTGATTAAGGGGAGGCTATTCGAGAGCTCCATAAGCCTCAGAGGAGGCTTATAGTGTACTTTGTTCGAGGGGAGGATTGTTGAGAATTATTGGGAGTGAGTCCCACATTGGTTAATTTAGTGGAAGATCATGGGTTTATAAGTGAGGAATACTATCTCCATTGGTATGAGACCTTTTGGGGAAACCAAAAGCAAAGCCATGAGAGCTTCTACTCAAAGTGGATAATATCATACCATTGTGGAGAGTCGTGATTCCTAACATTGTTGTGCGCCGAAAGCGGAACAAATGTACTCACAACACCAATGAACGGAATTACACAAAGAGACACCAAGATCTCAAGTGCTATTGAACCTAAAAATTCCAAAATCAAGTGCTATTTTATTATATAGCCTAAGATATTTTTGATCTCAAGTGCTATTTTATTAATTCTAACCATGACATTCTATAGCCTTTACAATCATGTATCAGCAGAAAGAAACTTACCAAAGAATAGGACTAATCAGCCATTCTAACCATGACATTATATAGCCTCTACAATCATGTATCAGCAGAAAGAAACTTACCAAAGAATAGGACTAATCAGCCCTAAAGAACCATCAGCCATTCTAACCATGACATTATATAGCCTCTACAATCATGTATCAGCAGAAAGAAACTTACCAAAGAATAGGACTAATCAGCCCTAAAGAACCTAACAATATCAGCCGAAAGAAACTTAAAGTCCCAAAGAATAGGACTAATCGGTCCTATTAGGAATAAGATCTTATGACAATTTACAACAATCTCCACCTTGTCATAAGATCTCCAAGTTGATAACTGATTTGGTTGCTACCATGTTAACACACTACTCTCTTCCGACGTTGATAAAATCCAAACAATGCCAGAATTTTTCACAAGCGATCACCTTTGTCAACATATCAGCAGTTCCAATTTTTAATAAACGAATGTCCCATTCACTAATAATTTCTCGAATAAAGTGAAAACGAACATCAATATGTTTAGTACGAGCATGATGGACTTGATTTTTTGACAAACAAATAGCACTCTGGCTATCACAAAACACATCTATATGTTCCTGCAAAATATCCAAGTCATTGATCAAATCATGCATCCAAATAGCTTCTTTAAAAGGTTCCATTACTGTCATATACTTTGCTTCGGTGGTAAACAATGCAACAGTAGACTGCAATGTTGAACGCCAACAAACAGGTCCACCAGCCATAGTAAATAAATAACCCGTAGTAGATCGTCGCTTATCCAAATCACCAGCATAATTAGAATCCACATAACCAACTACAAGGTTGTCAAGATTAAACATTTCTTGTTTTTGAAACTTAATACCACATCAATAGTACCAAGAATGTACCTAAGAATCCATTTAACAGCCTGTCAATGCTCTTTACCAGGATTATGCATATAACGACTCACCATGCTTACTACATGTGAAAGATTAGGTCGAGTATATACCATAGCATTCATTAAAGCACCAACAACATTTGTATAAGGAATATTCTCCATATACCTTTTGTCATCGTCAGAACTTGGACACATGGAACTAAGCTTGAAATGAGGAGCAAGTGGAGTACCAATGGGTTTGGTTGAATTATTCAAACTAAATCTTTTCAATACCTTGGGTAGATATATTGAGACTGAGTCAACTAGACTGTTCTTTTTTTCGATCTCGCTCTATCTCCATTCCAAGTATTTTCTTTGCATTACCTGTCTTTCATTTCAAATGTTTTAGAAAGCTGATCTTTGAGCTTATCAATCTCCACCGGTCTCTTTGAAGCAATTAACATATCATCAACATATAAGAGCAAATAGATAAACGATCCATCATCAAGACATCGATAATACACACAATGATCAAATTGACTATGAGTATACATATGCTCTACCATGAAATGATCAAATTTTTTATACCATTGGTGAGGAGATTGCTTCAGCCCATACAAAGATTTCTTCAATCTGCATACCAAATGTTGCTGTCTAACTACTCAAAAACCAACCGGCTCCATATATATTTCTTCTTCCAAATCTTCATGCAAAAAAACAGTTTTTACATCGAGTTGTACAAGCTCAAGATTAAATTGAGCAACCAAAGCCAACAAAATTCGAATGGAAGAATGTTTTACCACATGTGACAAAATTTCATTGTAATCAATACCTTCTTTTTGTGCATAGCCTTTAGCTACAAGTCGAGCCTTATAACGTATACCAGAAGAATCTTCTTTTTTTGCAAAAACCCATTTACAACCAATTTCCTCCTTACCTTTTGGAAGTGGTACCAAATCCCAAGTTTGATTTATCTCCAATGATGCTATCTCCTGATTCACAGCCTCTTGCCAGTGCAATCTATTCAAGCTCTGGATAGCATCTTTGTAGTTGTTGGGAATTCCATCAATCAAAGGGAAAACATATGCTATCGTATCGTCAAACCTTGCAAGTTTTCGAATTTCCCTTTGTGGTCTATTCCTGGCGATGGACTCAGGTTCCTCCACTCTTTCATTTACAAGGCTTTGCTCCTCCTGTTCTAAGACATCAGAGTTATTATCTACCTAAATCTCGTTCCTTCAGGTTCAGTTTGACCTTCCATGCCTGCTTTGAAGGGCTTCGTTCTACCGGTCAACTCAGACTAGATTAGATTCTCGGGCAAGAGAAAGCTGCATATGTTACTGAATAGAGTGAAGGCGAATGAGCGAAGCAACGAGAGAGACCACCGATAGGGAGAGGAGTGAAAGAGGGTTTAGGGGAAGGAGTTCCATCAGGTTCAGGGGAAGGAGCTGTATGTCTTGTTATTATGTATTTTTATCGTTTTATTTATTTTTTTTGTGAAAAATTTTTTTATTTTGGATCTATCTATTTGTTTCAAATTATGGATGGGTTAATCCGAATATACATTTATTTATGATAATAAAATGTAATAAATCCTTTTTTTTTTTACAACAAAACCTTATTCAAATAATAATATTGCAAATTTTGACATCAATTTCCCAAGAGATCTATGGGAGGGAAGTATATTCCAAATAATCATCAAGTCAGTTAAGTGGCCTTAGTTTCATAACCTAAAGCACCGGTCTTCATTGAGATTTAGTTACCTGAGAGTAGGATTTACTACCGGTTGATTGAGTTCGTGCCCCATGCCCATGGCTCACTCCCTTTCGAGAACTGAGAAGAGTTAATGCTGAAGGTGAATGTTAGGAATGATTTTCTGTTTTATGTATTGAGATCGCGAAGTGGCCGCCTTTGCTCAATTTGGGTCAGACCTTGATGCAGCGACTCAGGCATTACTCAATAGAGGTGCAAGGCTTACAGAAGTACTCCCGGAAAACGAAACTAATGAACATGAATCCCATCCATAGAAGTCAATCTGAGTGGTTCCCTCCCGTACGAAAAGTAGCATCCGCGGATGAAAGAGTGGACGAGCTTTCAATTACATCGTGTTGGCCGATAACTCTCTGGTATCCGCTCATGGATGGTAGTTAACTGATTGGAGTTTGTGGAGCAATCGGTTCTTCAGTAGGAGCAACCATATTAGGAGAGAACATCACCTTCTCCACCTGCTTCAATGCTTCGTTATTATTTTCAATTTTCTGCAAAAACATTCCAGACTCATCGAATGTCACATCTCGACTATTAACAATCTTACTTGTTTCTGGACACCATAACCTATAGCCCTTCACGCCTTAGCTAAAGCCCATAAACTTGGCTTTATTTTCTCTAGGATCCAACTTTGAGTCTATCACATGATAATAAGCAGGACACCCATACACATGCAATTTATCATAATCACTAACAGGAGTACCCGACCATACCTCAAGCGGAGTTTTCCCACCATTTCCAGAAACAGGTAAACGATTCACCCAAGTGAACTGCATAACTGAGAGCCTCAGCCCAAAATGCCTTACTCAATCCTACTTGAGACAATATGCATCAAACCTTCTCTATTAATGTTTGGTTCATTCTCTCAGCAACTCCATTTTGTTGTGGCTTACCAGGAACAATGAAGTGTCGAACAATCCCTTCATCTCGGCATACTTTAAGGAATGGATCATAAGTATATTCTCCACCGTTGTCTGATCTCAACTTTTTGATTTTCCTGTCCGTCTGATTCTCTACCATTTTCTTCCACTCTAGGAAGATTTGGAAAACCTCGTTTTTGTGCCTCATGGGATACATCCAAACTCTCCTCGAGTAGTCATCAATAAAGGTGACAAACCACCTCTTTCCTCCCAATGAGACACTCTTCGTGGGACCCCATACATCAGTGTGAACATAATCCAAAATGCCCTTTGTTTGGTGTATAGCTGTACCAAACTTCACATTTTTTTGTTTACCAAATATACAATGTTCACATAAATCAATTTTACCAGTTGTGGCACCCTTAAGGACTCCTTGGTTCACCAATGTTTGAAGTGTCTTCTCACCCGCATGCCCAAGTCTTATGTGCCATAATTTCAATGTCTTGTTCTTTCGAACTTGCCACAATAGCATGCCCAATTATTGTGGTTCCGTTGAGGTAGTATATGCTACCTCTTCTAGTTCCTTTAATTTCCACCAAAGCTCCACGAGCTACTTTCAAATTCCCTCCTTCCAAAATGATGCGATAACCACTCGCATCCAAAATGCCAAGAAATCAAATTTTTCTTCAAGTCAGGGACATACCTCACATCATTGAGTTTTTGTATAACCCCATCAAACATCTTGATTTGTACTGAGCCGATTCCCATCATCTTGCAAGTACTATCATTGCCCATATAGACAACTCCACCATTGAACTCTTTGAAGTCCAAAAACATCTCTCTGTTGGGACACATATGATAGGAGCACCTAGAATCAAGAATCCATTCACTAGTTTGGCTGACTGATAAAGAGATCGTCAAGGCATTATCTGTATCAGTGTCGTCATCTCTAACCACATTGGACTTCGACCCCTTCTCTTTTAAGATCAGGCAATCTTTCTTCCAATGGCCTTTCTGTCGACAATATGCACACTGATTTTTATCAAGTTTTCTCCAATTATCAGATCTACCTCTCGACTTTGATTGGGACTTTCCACGTTCGCTCTTTTTCCAAGTAGAAGTCCTTCCACGAGCAGTGAGAACATTTGTGCTAGAGTCTTGATATGCCTCCTTTTCCTTCTTTCGCACCTCTTCATTAAGGCATTTGAAACATCTTCAAAAACAAGATCAGTTAGTCCATGTAGTAGGGTGGTTACTAAAAACTCATAGGATTCCGACAAAGAATTCAACAGCAACAACGCCTTGTCTTCGTCATTAATTGTAACATCTAGATTGAGCAAATTAGTGATGATTTTGTTAAAATCATCCAAATGCTCAGCCATCGAGATACCTTTCTTGTAGTCAAAACGGAAGAGTTTCTTCTCCAAATAAAGTTTATTTTCCATACTCTTCTCCATATATTTCGCCTCAAGCTTGTCCCATAATTCTTTCGCCATGGTAACCTTCCTAAATGGATATTTCTGATCCTTGCCAAGACAGGATCGAATAATTCCACAAGCTTGTTGATTTAATTTCGTCCATTCGACGTCTGTCATGTCATGTCTTCAAGCATCTCCTCTTGGAGAGAAGCATCAAGATCTTGCATGACCATCAAATCGCTAACTTCGCCTTGTCAAACACCAAAATTATTGGTTCCATCAAATTTCTCTACTTCGAGATTGGAACTCAAAAATCTCGATCCACGTCTTGATTTAATTCCAGATGATTCTGCCATTTGTAATAATGAATCTGGATGTAACTAAAAAAACACAATTCTTGAAAATTGATTTTCAAGAAAATAAGCACGATTGTGAGCACGTCTAGTGGTCAATGAGGCCAAAACTTTCACAATACCCCAAATACCACAATCAGGCTCTGATACCATGTTAGGAATCACGACTCTCCACAATAGTATGATATTGTCCACTTTGAGCATAAGCTCTCATGGCTTGGCTTTGGGCTTCCCCAAAAGGCCTCATACCAATGGAGATAGTATTCCTCACTTATAAATCCATGATCTTCCACGTGGGACTCACTCCCGATAATCCTCAACAATTGGATCTGTGAATTAATGAGAAGATTTTCTCTCTAAATCCGACAGCTTCATGGTAGTGGTAAGTTAATCAGAGTACATAAAACATAGTTACAGGAATCTTTTGAAAGAGAGCACTTAGTAGGGGCAAAAAATTTAAATCTTAAAAAATGTCACGGAAAGAATCTGCTGAAGAGCGGAAATTGCATTAGACCAAATAACCTTAACTTTGGCCGGAAAATAAGTGCCTGAAATGAGGTGGAAGAGAGCTGCTGAGCTACTTTTAGGAACCACCAGCTGATTAAAGAGTTTAAAGAGATCATGCCAACAAAGTTCAAAAAGGAGATTAAAGAAAATAAATGCATTTGATCCTTCACATCTATTATGGACAAAGTGTGCCAGCTGGGGAAGACTGAAAGATTCAGCAGTCCATTTTCTATCCTGCAGCATGCACTCAACTTTTTGCGAGTGAAAATGCACATAATCTTTCACCTCGAGTATGCACATGATTTTTCACCAGCCTTTGCAGAATCGGACCAGCAGTATGCCATGAGAAGATCTTTTGAATTAGCCACCCTATAAACTCCTTTGGAAAGCTATTTGAAGAGGATCATTGATTTGCTAAGTCTCTTCCCAAAAAATGACTCTTATCTCCCCTGCCAACATCAACCTTGTACCCTTATTGCCATTTTACAGCAACCCGAAATTTGGACCTGAGGGTACTTAGAATTTATGGGAGCCTATTGGGGTAGGGATCCATTCCTAATTGGGAGGTATTTGTAGGTGATGATGTTTCTCCGCATATCATTTCTGCCCATGTTCTAGGCTTTGAGATTTCCTGCACCTTCGCCACCCTTAGAGATGGGAAGAGAGGCGCTTTGCCAATTGACGAGGTTGGAGACCCTTCATTCATAGCCTTACAAGAGAATGAAAAGGACTATTACATCCCAAGAAACTAACTAACAAACTAATAAAATATAAAAGTAACGTTAGTAACTTAAACTAAAAAAAAAAAAAAACAAGGAGTTTGGCCTCATTCTCTTGCATTAGAGCCCATTTTTGTTTGGCTGGGTTGGGTTTTGTTACCGTTTAATTTTATGTCCTAAAAACAATTGACTTGTATGGGCATTTAGAAAGTCCCAAGAAAAGTGCAAATAGTACACAAATGCAATAACTAGGTTTTTGCCACATAAAATCTGACCAATTAACAGTAATTGATGTTTATTCACATCCACAAGAGCAATTCATGGACAGACGTAAACTAGTTCAATGGCATGTTCCAGTTGCAGGCATCGGTCAACTTCTGCCACATCACAAATATGAATATCCTTTGTAAAATAAAAATGATATAAACTAGTACACTTACTAGGAGTTATTCTTCTTTGGGAGGAGGTGGCCCCTAGGACGTTCTTTTGTTTTGTTTGTTTCTTTTTTTTTTTTTTTTGTGTGTGTTGTTTTTTTGTTTGTTTGTTTGTTTCTTTATTTGTTTTGCGGAATGCATCTTTCTCTAGTAAAAAATTGAAGGAAAAAATAAACTACTGGAGCTATTATTTCCTTATTTATCTTGGATATCGTTTGACTTCAGTTAAAGGGACGAGGAAAACCCAACTTTTCTCTGTAGTGAGTGGTACAGAGAACAGTTATAGTAATGAAAAAGAGGGGAGCATTTAAATTCAGAACGTTATCCTCTGCTACATGATTCCGAATCTATTGTTTTGTTCTTTGATAGATTTCGTTTTATTTTCCTACTAAGAGAGCACAGGAGACCTGTTTATTCATTACGATTTAAATAATAATCCATATAGAACTTGTGCATTTACAAATTACACATTTTCTTTGGCATATACTATATCTAAAGGGAGGAAGTTGTTTCTTCCATTTGTTCCTTGTGTTGTGTTACTGCCATTGTTGTTGCTCAATAATCAATACATAAACTTAACTCTCATTTCTTTCTCTCTCTCTCTCTGTTGCTGGGGGGAGGGGGGTTATGCAGTGTCAGCAATGTTGCCATTAGCAAAACAGTGCGCTTTTGAAGAGCCATCAATTGAGACAATATCAGGAGAGAATGTTTTGTCATGGCCGGAAGTGGTGAGGACTATGTGTCCTTTCTTAGGTTTGATTATATAAATTGTGAACCACAATTCCAACCACGAAAAGGCAAATAGGTTTATGAAACAACTCAGGTTTGATTATATAAACATGGAATGTATGGTACCAAAAGAAGTGTTTTCAGCTACCTTTACCTTTTTTATACTTGGTTGCCGATAGTCATAGGAAAACTAGTGGCTTCTTAGAAAATTGTGCCCTTTCCTTTCATTGATAAACAATTGGGGGGGGGGGGGGGGGGGGGG
>NW_019272030.1:1072478-1173306 GCF_002738345.1 Cucurbita maxima | reverse complement strand
GGGGGGGGGGGGGGGGGGGGGGGGGGGGGGGGGGGGGGGGGGGGGGGGGGGGGGGGGGGGGGGGGGGGGGGGGGGGGGGGGGGGGGGGGGGGGGGGGGTTTGGGAAACCCATGAGCATTACATGGGTGCTTGTGATGGATTTACCACCCAACAGCTCTAGAGCAATTTACGGAAGATGGTTAAATAGTATTTTCAAAAGTACAACTAATGATGGGAAAGAGATTGGAGCAACTTTTCTATGAGAACTTTGGTGCAAGAGCGATAGAATAATTTTTGGTTGTGTAAGAACTTGTATATGAAATAGACTAATTTAAAACTTTTGAAACGAAACTGTTCGCCTTTACAGGTAAAGTATGTAGTCTGCTATACAGTGTCAAGTGGCGAGCTTGAGTTTGTCACAAAAAGTTACAAGTTCAAGTCAATGATGCGAGGTAATGTCTCTCTCACCATTCTTCCCCCTTGACTTGCGGTATTCATGTACATTCATTCATGGACTTCTGTAGCTTTGGGTTGTCATATCATATGAACTCACCACAGGGAATTCTTATAGCCTTGGGCTTTCTAGCTTATGTTGTTTGCATAAAATGTGGAGTTCGGACTTCATGGGTGTTGCATCAAGTAGGAGGACCAATTTTCCCTGTTATATTTTTCGCTTTTCAATTTTCTACTTCTGCGATTAAAAACTTCTTTTTTTTTTTAATTTCCAGCTCCCTTGCATGGTTTTGCATTCTGGTTTGATGTGGAGTTTTATGGGCCTGCTACTGCCGTGCATCGTCTAATGCCATCGCACCCTGATGATAATCAAGTGAAAGATGGTAGCCCGAGGAAGGAACGTGCAAATCCAAATGAAGCACTTGTATTGTCCACTTCACCTGAGGACCCTCCAACCCATTGGCAGCAGGTCCTTTATAAGTAATAATAATAATATTATAGCACAATACTTTACATGTTTCTGTTATCTTTTTCTATATCAGTGCATTACTTAAAGTCATAGTTTCTTCCATTTATGATTGATTTTCTGGATAGAAAACAAGATATATTAAAATAAAAAATAATATTTACAAGAAAAAAAGGGTCGAAAAATCTTAACAAATAGTGTATGTAATGGAAAATCTACTAGGAGTTGAAGATTTATTTCTCGGAGTAAAGTACAAATTTTCTAATCTCTTCCAAGTTTCCAACTTAGGAAAATCTTGTTTACTTTTGCAGACAGTAGTCTACTTCTATGATCCATTAGAGGTTGAAGGCTTTGTTACTCTAACACAAAGCAGAGAGCACTATCGGTTCATGAATATTCGCCTTGAATATGTGTTAGTTTTATTTCATACATTTATTTTAGCAAACATTTCTCCAGTCATTGTTTTGATATATGCGTCTCATTTGGTTTTGATATTTGATCTAGCAGTACAGGTGGGCGGTCCTTTGTAAAAGAGTCGATGATGAGGTGATGATACCCTATTCTTTGAAGGCTTAACCTTCCTGAAACGGTAATTCTCCAAGTAACTCCTTGACTCTTGACCGTATTTTTGCTTTGTGATTGCTTGATTGGCTTTCTTCTTGACACTGTCATCCTTCAGGAAAGATGTTGGCTAAGATTGATACAAGACTCCATGAAGAATTCTTTTATTGTAATGGAATTCTACTTTCCTACGGGGTGGAGATTTTCCTTCCTTTTGCCGCTGAGATTACAGGTATAGAATTCTTTTATTGTAATGGACTCTTAAGTAAGGCAGTGTAGTTATCTGCTCCTCCTAATTATGCCAAATGTACCATTCGATAAAGTAGTATACACGTTCATTCGATAAAGTAGTATACACATTCATTCGATAAAGTCGTCTAAAGTTATAACCCATCAAATTGATGTTGAATTTGGTATATTTGAAAACATTGACGAAAATATCAACAAATTGACGTATTTAATTTTCAATTTAAAGCCAAATTTAAGAATTTTGGATAAAGGTGATGTTACAGGAACACCGAAGTATTTTAAGATTTGATCTCTAAGTTGATGCCTGAAGCAGTAGCAACATTGGGGCAATCAAGGTGTTACATAAGCCACATTCATATATTAATCTCAAGAAAACCATCTTAGCCAAGAACAAGTTGAGAGTATCTTGGACTTGATATAATAACCCTCTTCAAAACAATCACATCCAAACAAATTATACCAAATACAGCAAGGTAAAAAATGGGTCTATCCAAAATGACCAGAAGTCTTACTATCAGGTGTCACTGTCACAGTCATGCTTGTCTAAAGCGTGTTACTCATGGTCGCATGCCCATTACATACTACTATGCAGTAGTAGCAAGGGATTATGGGAGCTTCCCATGCGACTCATCTAGTAGTTAAATCGTGCAGATGAATAAACTTGAGGTGCTCATCCTCTTATCAACAGATTAGTTGCTATCCCAAAACGGTACCGAACTTCAAGCCCTTTTGGTATAAAGAAAGCTCACCTATTCTAAGGAAAAAAGCTCAGGAATTCTAGTACCATGTAGAAAGGGGGAAAAAACTAAAATAACATTTCACTCGTTTATTGAAGTAAAAGCCTTGAACTATTAGAAAGTAAAATTACAAGTCACTAATGAGTTTCAAACAGCTAATGTATTACACATGTAAATAATAATATACTAAGAACAGTTCAAGTCTGCCTGATGTTCCTAATATATCACACAGATGAGTTACAGCAACATAAATTATTCATCAGTGTTATTAAGAGAGTTCAATCATAGCAACTAGATCAGATCAGAAGTATGAAATAACTTACTACAGTTAAAGTGAATCGTCTTAATGGAAGATAGAACAAGATGAGCACCAGCAACATGTAACTTGATTGACAGCCACAATTGAAGTCCTTGACGTGCTATCTTTATTGCCTCTTCTTCTTCAATCTTCAGCACTCAACAGTCAAGTTGCATATTTTCTAAGGAACCCAATGAAACCTGTAATCTTTTTATACAGCACGTCTTGCAATACATACCTGGGCTTTTTAGAGACGATCGACATATTTTAAACGTGACGAAAAAATAAATTAAAAAGGAAAAGGAAAAGGAAAGCTACCTAAATCTGAACATTTTGTATACAATAGATATAAACTTGGATATTTACAGGCAGCCCTATCAAGATACCTTGGCACTTCACTGAAATCCCAAAGAAGGAAGAAAGAAAAATGAAGAAGTTGGTAGGGCCACAAAAACTCATTTATGTTACCATAAGTATATGTTGACCCAGCCTATCCCGTGGGGCCACTCTGGTGTGCAAAATATGTGCAACCAGTGTCTGTCGCCCTTAAATTATCAGAACCAGAAGTTATTCTGATCCCTACAAAATTTTGCCACAAGTGTAAGCTAAATAAAACTTCCAGAAGAAGAAGCTGAGCCACTCGACGATTCAAACCATAAAGAGATATCTGAGATCTTCAACCGTCAAGCGGGAAGCGGAACCTCCATTTTGATCTTCACCAAATGCTGATGCAACCATTTTTCTCTTCTCTTCCTGCAAAACATGGCCAGAAAGAAGAAGCATCTTCCACGTCAATATTACATGCATATCAACTTCATCTTGTAAAGCACCGAGCCAACCTCTTGGAAGATATTCAATATGCTCAAGTAACAAATTCAAAAGTATTCAGAATCAACCAAATTATTATATAACACATTGCGCTGTTTAATGGTTGAAAAATTCATCAAAGCTATACAGAACATTCAACTCCATTTACAATGAGAATTAACAACCTTTATTAAGGGACTACTTCTCCCTTCTTAGAGCTTGAAAGAGTTGATGGAATGGAGAGGCCTACAACCTGAGGGAAGACCCAATCTAACTAATGCATTCAGTAAATTAGAGTGCGTATTCCATGGCGTGGGTTCCCTGGAGCAGAGAAACAATGCCCCACTTCCTAATCAAGTGGCTTTGAATATTGTCCAAAAAGGAGTCAGCCCTGTGGGGCAGATACATTGGGTGGACAAGCAAAATTATCAAGAAGAAAAAACGCATACAGACATTGGCCAAACTAGGCACGAGAAATTAGAATTGTTGTCAGGATGACTCGATTGCTTGCAATAAAGGTAATTAAGCTATATCTTTCTCTAGATCCATATTCTCGATAATTGTAAAAATGCAACCATGCTAAGTCTTAGAGGACTCCTTATTCCAATTGAGCAAAAGGCATTTAGCACGCCTTTCCAGTTTTCTCATTACCAAAAACCAGGCCAACCAGACCCAAACAAGAGGAAGAGCCTGCCAACAGCTATGAATACAATACCAAATCAAGATAAACTACAAACTCATAAATATGAAATTATTAAAGCTTCTTGAAATTCTAAAACATTCAGTTCTCTCTCCCAGCTCCACGACTAATTTGCATCCCTCCTGAACTCTATAACAAGAACTTGAACTTTAAAATAAATGAAAAGAAATGTACACTCGAAGATCTTACGGACGAAATTCAGCTGTAACCATGAAACTTAATGTTTAACGTATATTTCCATAAACTGTGTTTTCAACAGATATAGAACTGATAATGGAAAAACAAACATAAAGCAAAAGAGACAAGGATAATACCTGCAGTGCTAGTATCCTATCTTCAACTGTGTCTTTTATAGTAATCCTTGACACTGTAACAGGACGAGTCTGTCCAATTCTATGAGCTCGATCTACAGCCTGATCCTCTGTAGTCGGATTCCACCAAAGATCCAAAAGGATAACATGACATGCTGCAACCATGTTTAAACCTAGATTTCCCGCCTTCAATGACATCAACATAACAGTGATCTGCAAAAAACAATTCACCGATTCAAATATTGAAAACATCCATGCTAAAACACAATATTGTTAATTATTTCAATACCTATATCATTGCAAATCATGTAAAGTAACAAATAAACTTCCATGGTATATAATGCCCCCAACATAGAGAAGCATCTTAAATCCACCAGAATTTGTTGAAGTAGATTCAGATTAAGGGCCAAACCTCGGGGTCAGAGTTGAAATCTTTCACAGCACGGTCTCTTGAAACCAGAGTCATTGTGCCATCAAGCCTCCTATATTGTACGCAAGCCTGGTTAAGTGACATTTCTACTAAATCTAACATGCCGGTCCACTGGGAGAAAACAATCGTCTTCACAGGTTCTTCAGTTGGATTTGGACATGGAGATGCGTTCTTTGTAGTATTAGCATCAGAATCACAAATCTCAATGCATTCATCTTCAGAATGTAGAGAACTTCCATTGCATCCAAAGGAAACCCCTTGTTCAGAAGTTGAAGTTGATGCTTTGCAATTGTTCTGCAGAATCTCAAGAACGGCCCTAATTTTGGATGAACTGTACTCACTATGAACAACTTGGGATTTCTCAGAAATTCCCGAACTTGTGGAACCACCATCGAGATCATCAGAGATACATTTCCGGAGGGTAGTTTTCGAGAAAACAACGTCAGCAGCAACTTGTTCCTTACATCCAAGTGCCGGGCACATATTGTCATCGCCAGTCAAGTATTCAGACACGCATTGATAGCAGAAAACATGACCACACATGGTAACAACAGGATTCTCAGGTGGATCCTATTAGGAGGGAGGGAAAAAAACCAGTTCACAGTGAGTACGATAAGCCATTATTTTTGCAGCAAAAAGATTATAGAAGTCTTGTGTATCATTCCAGATTGTTTTTTCAGGTTATTTAAATGTATGCCACTTAGGATTGCATGAAAAATGACAACACTTTTTTGTTGAAGAATAGTGTGATGATAACACTTCAGCGTGATATCTACCTCTGATTTTTTTTATAAAAAAAAAAACCCACACTTCAGCGTGACAAGAGCTTTGGCTAGAACCTATTGGGATAGATGAAAGCAAAAAGGAAATTTTTGACAGTTGTGGATTGCTTGAACAATTGCAGAAATTTGATACAATAAGATAGACAATACAGTAGATTCATACACAATCTATATAAGAGGCAGTTCCTTCTTAATAGTAAAATACGATATCTAATGAATTGTCTTTATATGATTTCCAAGGAAATCATAGAATACAAAGATAGGAAAGAATTCAGCGGAATGATTAAAATGGAGTTCTCATTGAGGGTAGGTTAATTTCTTCCAATATGGGCCCGCTCATTTTCTTCTTACGGGTTTTGCAACACTTCTTTGACTTTGCTCAATTCCGTAAGGCTCAACCCATAACTTTTATTTGTCTCATCTTCACACTCGATTCCGTGGGGTTTGAACTTAAGGCCCGACTTAGAGTTCGTATGGACTTTTTGGCGTGATTACCCCCTTTGGGTTAATTCTTGATGTTTTTGAATGCTTCTTTGAAAATTAGCAATTTTAGCCTGTTCTTGCTCTTTCAATTTAGATATATCTCTTGTTCTTTGTGTGTTCTTGAATAGGTTTCTGCATTTCTTGGTTGTGTTTCATAACCAAGATAATTGCTTCTGTTCCTAAACATATTGAAACATTTCATTCTTGGATAGTTCTTGAGATGTTCCTTTTTAGGGCTTTCCTATGTAATTATGTGTGCAATGTTTGGTAAGGAGCACAGCTCATGAGGCTCCCTCTTGCGATCTGCATCGACAAGAGTTTTCGGTCTTCCACCGACGACAACCAATGTTGACCCAAACAACTACTCTACTCTGATACAAAATTGGTGTAACCTAAGAGATTAAAAGAGAGAACTCTCCAAAAATTCTTTCCCGTTCATAACAAAATTTAGATTTTTCCTTCAATATCGATTTATAAAGGCTGAGCACAAAGAACTGGTTAAAGAACAAGGTGAACGCAGATATTTCAATTTCTCACAGCCCAACTTTGTTAGAGCTCTCCTTTCACCATAATTCATGAGTTAATATGAAGAATGAAACTCACATCGCAGACTCGGCATATAGCCAAAGAAGTCTCCAAGCAATTTAACAGATTCATCAGCATATCCTTAGGAAGTTTACTTGCCATTTCTGTAGAATCCTTCCCCACAGAATCAATATTATACCCTTTTACAAGAAGTGGGTGGTCACAAGCTTGACGGAGGCGTAGGAGCATCAGCAGAATATTTGCATAGTTTTGCTTTACAGTACCAGCTGCGGCATAAGCCTGCAAAGTACATGTCATATAACTCCTGTAAGACTCCACATTTAAGAAGGAAAATTTCATTCAACAAAGGGTGCATTAATCAATAGGGTGGACATACAAGAAGCGTAGCCCCTATAAAGATGAAAAGAGAAACATACAGCTAAAAGTTTTTAACAAAAACTTAAACATATGTATTAAAAAAACTAAAGAGAAGCATCCATATGTCCTCAAGGTCTGGTGCACGTGAAATTCAAAAGATAGCAACTAAATATATTATATTTCAAACTCCATGAAATTTTTGTACAGGTATCTTTAAGCACTTTTAGTTTCCTTGATGTAGGTAATTACCAGGCTCTAAATGTAATTCTTGCAAGTGTTATTTTTGTTTCATTTATTTATTTAGTTTTTTAAGTTTAGATTAGTTAAGATCAGCTACTTTGAATTAATTGGCTTTTAACCTTGTAGTTTAATCTCTGTCCCTATGGACCAAACCTATATGGATAAAGACATCAGGCGTTGCACACAACTTTATTAAAGATTGTTAAAATAATTTTCTCTCTGACCTCAACATCCGCTGAAATGATTATACTGTAGTCAGGTGTTCATATTAAAAAAAAACACTTGGAGAAGGAGAAATTTATTTTTAAAAAGAACGGAAAAAATGTTGATTCCACTCTAGTAAACTTTGAACAAACCAATATCCTTCAGGCGGGGGTAAATGCACCTTGAATTGCTTGCGAGAATCAGCTTCTAATTGGGTATAAAAATCACGCTCCTCAGTAGAAAAATCCACTTTTGTCAACCGTATGGTTTTGGGGGGCAATTTGACAATCGGTTCCCCATCAATTAATGTGCCTAAACAGCAAATAAGTTCATTACCAGAGCTGAAAGGAGAAGTGATCAAAATTCATATAAGGATACAACGTGCTGTCAATTAAATAAACTGTGGCATACAAGTGTAATACTCATACAATGTGCTTGAGATGAATAGCTATATAAAGCAGATAAAGGACCAAATGAAGAGATGATCTGGTTGGAGAGGACCATGAGATGACTGACATCACAGCACGATGACCCTTCAGTTTTGACATTAATTAAGATATGTCCAATTATACACATGTAAATGTAACCCTAGGTGTCTGAACTCATCTGTGTGACAAGCAAAAGATCCCTGACCATATGCTTCTGATATAATTTTTTAACAAAGAAAAAAATAATATTATATTAAAAAGGGAGACATTTCGAGAGACCCCTCACTTAAGAGACCTCCAAAAAGTTTAATTATTTATTAGTTACTACAAATTAATAGTTGAAGTAAAAGTATCACAAGAAATGACACCATCCATCTTAGATAGAAGCAAGCAAAATCTCCAGTGTAACATTCTTCAATCAACGAGAGACAAAAAGATGGAATTTTTTCGATAACAGATTTGTATCCTGCAAACTTACTTCTACCAAACTTATTTTCAATATATACATATAGACACACACACCTTAGAAAGAAGCAAGCAAAATCTCAAAAGTGTAATATTCTTCAATCAACTAGAGGCAAAGAGATAATTTTTTCGATAACAGGTTTGGATCCTGTAAACTTATTTTCAGAATATATATATATTGGTATCAAGGCATGCTGCAACTTTCATTCAAAAAGTGACGACAGCAGAAACAAACAATGCTAAACGACAAAGGGAACCCTCCCATCTAGATTGATTGAAAAGGCAGAGTAACTAGAAAAAGCTCATGTTGCACACCCAATTAAATATTGTGATTTGTACAAGGTCACAGAAATAATCAAAAGAATTAGACTCACTAAAAAAATATTATAGCATTCCTATCCTTCCAGAAAAGTCACAAATGAGCAATAGAGGCGATAGCCTACAGTACTTTGACTTTATCTTTAATATACCAACCCAAACCAGTTACAAATAAAATTCAAAACTTTGGCTCAAACATTAGGATTTTTCTTCCAACTGGCTAAAAGAAAGCAAGCTGTAAATGTAACATATGAAATAAATGTCTCAAAATCTTGGAACTTATCAGCGAATGTATGCAAATTCTTGAATGAATGCCTGAGGAGAACGATGTTCATAAGAGACCAAATATCAGTAGGAAAGGTCATCAACCTATCAAAACAATGTTGGATGAAAGTCCAAAATGATCTAGAGTATGAACAGGTAATAAAGAGGGTACGGTGTGTATCTGGACCCTTTTTGCACAAGGGGCAGCAGTTAGGAGATAAAGAAAAACCCAGAGATCTGTGTTGTAGCTTGTCTCAAGTAAGTAGGCAAGAGTGGCTGAGTTCCCATACAAAGAACTTCACTTTTTTTGGGATACATCCCATTCCAAATCAACTTGTAAAAAACCAGCTTTACCTTGCACTCATAGATGAGTGAGTTCTGGATAAAGATTTAGATGTAAATCCATTTTTGTCAAGATCCCATACCCATAAGTCTTAATGTTCAGATAGGACAACATTAGAGAGCCTAGCCCATTCATAAATTTCCGTCACTGTGAGGAGTCTTCTAATCTGTAAATTCCATGAAGCAGTTTCATTAGACCACAATTCTGAGATGAAGGCTTCTTTTAAAAATGTGAGAGCGTACAATGAGGAAAAGTTTTCCTTGAATGCATTACTTCCCAACCAACTGTCATTTCTGACATTGCATGAAATGTTCTTGTACAGACGCTTGCAATCGAGAAATATATTTCCATGGACTTCTAGATGATGATATTGAGAAATGGCCTGGTTTAAGATCATAATGCATTGATCTAGATTTAGTAGCAATCAACTTATGCCATAAGGCAGATTTCACCTCGTGAAATCTCCAAATCCATTTAACCAAAAGTGATCTGTTCTTTTGTTGAATGCCATTGATGCCTAGTCCACCTTCTCTGATAGGAAACTTCACTTCGTCTCATCTAAGGACAGGCAATCCCAAGAAGGTATTTCGCCAATCACGAACCTTCAACCCATAAATGCCCACTATAGATGAAACGTTAAAGGCCTCCATATTATACCCAATATTTCTGATCTTTGACACTGATGTTCAAGCCTGATGCTTTTTCAAATGAATTATAGGTTGCAAACAGTTTTTCAGGAGATGAAAACAAGATGGAATCATCTGCAAATTGAAGATGAGTAATAGATGAGGTGTGTTGACCCTTTCCAACAACAAAATCTTTGATCAAAACCTCGCTTTTGACTTTGGATAGTATACAACTAAGACAACCCACGATAAGAATAAAGAGGAAATAGGACCACCTTGTCGGAGACCCTTTGTGGCAAGAATCATTCCAAGAGGCTTGCCATTAACAATAATGGAGAAGTTAGGAGATGAGATGCAGCCTTGTGTCCATCTCCTCCACTCAATACCGAAGCCCTTGATTTGGAGAATGAGATCAAGGAAATCCTAATCAACCTTATCAAAAGTTTTCTCAATGTCCAATTTGTTTTAATAAGAAACGAGGAAAATAGGTGCAATAAGCGCATAGTCTACCCAAAAGAAAAGACCAACCTAAGGGTTCGGGGAAGAGAGCACCCCCTCCCAAAAGTCATCAATAACTTAATCACAACTCCCGCTTCCTTGCTTCTCTTCAGATCGTCAATAATTTTGGTGCAATAAGTGCATAGTCTACCAAATTTCACCGGCCACAACAAAAGAGAGATGCCACAAAGTTTGTTAAGTGATGTTTTATTCGTCTAACTTCAAGGATCGAGTCAAAATACCCATCTTTACACTCCCCTACCTCTCCCTCATATGCTATTTGGGAAGATTTATCCATGGACTTTACACTTGGTCCCCCTAGGACTCAACAAGGTAATGACTTTGTCTTAGTTGTGGCTGATCAATTCATTAAAATGGCATACCTCCTGCAAAGAATACAACAAAACAACCCAACCACTAAAAACTGTCTGCCCAAAATCTGATTCAAGGTGTTAACTCTTCCATGCATCCATGCAACACTTTTCACACGTAGAACTTAACCTCCTTAGGAATTTTCACCTTCCAAACTAAGGAGAGAAAAAAAAAACCCACCAAACATAGGTTGGATGAGGCATGGGAAGAAAGAGCTACAAGAAAATCTTTTGAAGGACAAGGGTTCCAAAGGTGAGAATCTCTCCTATGGGCTTAAAGCAAAAAGTGGAAAGGGAGGAAGTAGAGCTAAAACATCTAACGTTTCCTCATTGGTCAACGAACATTGAAAAATCCAAGGAAGGAGACAAGAATAAGTTCAACTGAACAAGGATCAAAGCAATCGAGTGATTCTTGAGAGAAGAAAAATGATATAAACGAGGGTATAAGGAGTAAAGGGATCTATTCCCCAACCACCTGTCCTCAGAAAAACATACTTTTCCCGTCTCCCTCATATCATTATGAATAAATTGAGATAGGAAAGGAAAAACTGCCACAAACCACCTTCTACAGGTTTCTAGTGCCTTTTAAACCCTCACTGGTGCACTCAAAGGGGTGGAGCCCCTACTTGCTAACAATAACCTTGTCCCACTTACTAGCAGGGTAGTGTTTCTCACTTGACATTATCAATACCAAAACCGCTTTAGTCTAGGGACCTAGAAACCACCTCCCAACGAATCAGATGTGATCCCTTCCCCTCTTCTACCCCTTCCCATAAGAAATCTCTCATAAGAAACTCCATATTCTTTCCAATTAGACTTGGGACTTCAAAATGAGACAAAAAGTAAGCAGGAACACCACTCAGTGAGGCACCCCTTCTTGAAAAGAAACTCTTCTTCATGGAAGGGAGTCTTTTGCAAACCGTTCCAATGACAGGGTCCCAAAAGGAACAACCTAAGTAGGATGAGGGAAAACCCCAACCTCACGATCCACAAAGTTGGCACACCTCTCGAGCTTGAAAAAGTCCCAATTAATGCCCAAAAGAGTTGCAATTTGGCAGTTTGGCTATCATGCAACTAGCATTTCTTTATTCCTGCAAGCTACTTCTTTAATGATGGCAGCCAACCGCTCAATTCTTCTAGGAATGTAAGAAAGATACAAAAGAAAACAAAGCTTTTTCATGGAAATGGAATGTGGAGCAGCACGATGAAATTAAGGAACACTTCAAACAAGCAATTTTCCAACAAAGTTGCTGTTGATTCACATCGTTGTGCTTGAGGCTTCCAAGTTGGTGACTTGGTGATGGTGCATTTGCAAAAGTCTTGTTTGCCTACTACAGTTCATAACATACCAAAGCTTGGTCCTTTTTCTGTTGTTGAGAAAATTGACAGCAATGCATATTATCTAGATGCCCCTCCTACCATTTGTATTAGTCCAGCATTTACTGTTGCTAATATCTACCCTTATCATGCTTCAAACAAGTTCCCCTTAGCTGATTGACTCAAGGATGTGTTTTTTCTTGGGGTTGGGGGGTCTGATGCAGAACATCCTCAGCTACTCTTGGACATTAACTGACTTATCTTTAGTTTTGTTATTCCTTTCTTGATTGTAGTCTTGTTTTACTGGTGTGGCAATTTCTTCTGCCTTTAAGTATTTTTTGGACATTCGCCAGCCGGTTAACTTGTTGTTTACCATGGCTAGTTTAGATTAAAGTTCCAGCCCTCCTAAGTTTCTGTCCATTTGTATCACTTTTGTGATTTTGAATAGAACTCCCACACATAAATAACAATACTGAACGAGAAATCTGTATTCTCATCATATTCTTACACATAATAACAGTAGAGTTTTTATTAAAGGAAACAAGAGAAAGAGAGCGAGAGAGAAAAAGTACCCACCTTTAGTTCGTCGCAACATTATTGCCCTTAGAACAGCCTGAAGCTTCTTATAGCCAGTAACTGAATTTCTGGAAATTGGAACCTTGATTGTATGGTAGAAAGATTTATAGACAGCATAAGGATCATACCTCAGAAATCTGAAATAGCTGTATAAATCATCAATTGCATTTTGTATAGGTGTTCCAGATAAGCACCACCTTCTTTTCGCTCGAAGGCTACAGCAGGCTCTAGCTACTTGAGTTCTGTGATTCTTTATTGTCTGAGCTTCATCCAGAATAACTCTGAACCAACCCACTCTTGCCAGTGGGCCAGAATCACACTCAATGGAAATGCCAGTTCCTTTCCTGCCCTTCTTACCCTTCTTACTGCTGATAGAGGTCTTTTTCCTCTTTACGTTAGCAGAAAAATCAGTAGATAATCCGTATCTATCTCCATTTTTTTCCTCAGCATCATCCTCATCAACTAAAGGTTGTTTTGGAACTTCATTGGTGACGATCGAATATGTTGTGAGAACCACATCGTACTTTGCAAGCTCATCAGGATTCCTAGTCCTACTTCCCCCATGATAGATTAATACTGAGAGTTTAGCTTCTTCAGTGACCTTGTCCTCTAGTTCTCTGGCCCACTGCCGAAGAATACTTGCAGGGCACACAACCAGTGTACCAGCTGCAGGTCTCCGCTTACTGATTGCTCTAGTTGTTTTCACTTCTTGAATTGGTTTAACATCATCAGACTCTCCAGTCTGCTGCATTTTAACTGAATCAGCAGTGCCAATGCCATTATCATCGTCATCGTCCAAATTCAAAGCTTCAGCTTTTGTTTTGCTTCCATCTTCTAATTCTGCCTTTGACTGCAAGGACTTCTGCGTTTGTATGAGGGAAATCATCGAAACTGTCTTTCCAAGGCCCTGAAGACAAAAGGGAAGAAGTCTAGAACCTCATTAAGGACAAATTTCCAAAAACAGCGAGAATTTAATCCAGGTCCAGTAGCTTGCCTGGTCATCCGCTAAAATTCCTCCCAAACAATGCAAACTTCTAGTTTCCTTCTGTAGCATCCATGCTAATGCAATTTTCTAAAAGACAAAGTATACAGCAAAAAGTTTTTAAAAAATGTCTGGCAGTAAGAGAAAGACACTACATTTTGATAGAAAAACCTGATGTCTTAAAAGAGGAACAGACAGAAGACCATCAGGTAAATTAGCCTCAAGTTTTGGTTGATTTAGATCCTGCAAAAAAGGGGGATTGGTTATTAAGACTTTAATAGTTAATTCAGCAGAGGGAAAGCAATTATAATATCAACAAGACTTGTTGACTAGCTGATAGCAACCAGTTTCTTCTATCTTGATCTTTTAGGCGATAATTGTTTCCTCGTCTTTTGAACTATCATCAGATCAACCTCTTTTTATTTAAATAAAGCAATCTCATTGATCAATGAAATAAACAAAGCAAAAGGCATAAAAAAAATTAACGGAATTACAAAATGCCTCCAAAATGGTGCAGCAAATCAAAGAACTACCACTGTAGGAAAAAAGATTTGTGTAAATAAAACTGAATAAGAGGATAAAAATAGTATGAATAAAGTTGACATATCCCTCCAATATCCGGAAAGAGACTCTTATTTATTTCCAACCAATAGTACAAAAGAATATCAGTGTATTAAGTCTGAGGACTTTTCCTTTGGACTATAGTAGAGCCCATTAAGCATCAAGTTAAAACTATACAAGAAGCTGGAGAGAATCACTTTCTGGCTCCAGGATTTAAACCCTTTAAATTACAGATAAGCTATTTTAGACTTTTGTTAAGAAAATAACCTCTAAAAGCGTAAGTTGGAAAGGCTGTTAGGTTAGTTAGTTAAATTTAAGTTAGCACGAAATAGTTTACATACTACTCTTTTTTGGTTACAAATGAAAAAAGGCAGAATATTTAATAAGCTTTGTTTTCATTTTGATTAACACCATTCAAGTAGAGGATTTGGATGGTAATTGTTTGAGCTCAGAAAATTTCTCCATTTCAGTCATTGAGAAACCTGAGGAAATAAATCCTTTCAAGGGTATGAGACGAGGGGTCTTTCCCATCCTTCTTTTTTCTTTTTTCTTTTTTCTTTTTTTCCTAATGTGAAACCAAGCTTTCATTGACAAGGACAGACAGGTTTAATTGAATACTTTTGAGTTGGAAGGGATAAGCTTCATCCCTTCATCTCACTCATTTCCAATTCACCGATGTCACTTTTTTGCATTCAAAATAGGAGATTTTTTTCCTTTTTCTTCCCCCTCTTAAGAAGCCACTAGGTTTCTGAGTTGTCTCCTCTTAAAATAAATGTCAGGAAAAGTTCTCTATTGTAGAGGCTAATTGTGCTATGTATACAGGTTTAATTGAATACTTTTGAGTTGGAAGGGATAAGCTTCATCTCTTCATCTCTCTCATCTCAAATTCACTGATGACACTTTTTTTCATTCAAACAAGGAGATTTGTTTCCTTTTTTCCTTTTTTCCCTTAAGAAACCACTAGGTTTTTTGAGTTGTCTCATCTTAAAATAAATGTCAGGAAAAGTGCTCTATAGTAGAGGTTAATTGTGCTATGTATACACTCTAGGCTCAATTTGTGGGGTCCAAGGTCAATGCTCTACCTTTTATCATACTAGAAGATGGTTTGGAAGATTCGTACATCTGAAGGTGCAGATTTGGAATCGGCCTGAGGCGTCATTATGCAATCTTGTTTAGGAACTGGCTTAAGCCTCATGCCAACCTGAACATAGTTCAATTGGCCTAGGCATATGCTCTCGACCAAGAGGTCAAAGGTATGAATTTCTACCCCCACTAGTTGTTAAACTCAAAAGGCTAGCTTAGGCCCCATAGTTTAAAGTTAATTAGATCCTACATACTTTTCACACAGACAGACGGAAAATTGAAAAACAAATCATCAACTTCAACTGCTTCATATCCCGGATTACAATATTCTTATTTTAGGCTATGGCCTTTAATCATGGGAAAGACTTGCTTTAATTCAAATTGTTTGAAGCCAAATCACAAGCTACTTCACCTCTATATGAAGTATATGAGAGATTTCTTATGCAAAAAGTTGAGACGATCCTCATCTTGTAAAGTATAAGTCAATTTCTAGAATGAAATCTTGTAAAGTAGAAGTTAATGTCTAGAATGAGTGAGAAAGGTAGCTTGGTGAATATTAAGCAGGAGTTATTAATGCTACAATAATCCGTTCATTACGCCCCAATTCCACTAGGGCAATGATCAAGGTTCATCAGACAAGAAAGAGGCATTGGTACTAGAATATAAAGCGATTGTGGCTTCCTAAATTAGAAAATTGTTATGGTCAAAGATGGTGTAGGTCTTATGCAGATATCAAGATGTGTTTTCAATGCCACCTTTCCACTCATACGACCATGCCATTGTTTTGAGGGATGGCACTTCGACCATTAATATCAAACCTTCAATACCCAAGCCCAAAGTCTTTTGGCTACCTCCTCAACCAATATGTTAAAAAAGAAAAGTTGGGATGGCACTTCAACTATTAATATCAAACCTTCAATACCCAAGCCCAAAGTCTTTTGGCTACCTCCTCAACCAATAGGTTACAAAATGAAAAGTTGGGATGGCACTTCGACCATTAATATCAAACCTTCAATATCCAAGCCCAAAGTCTTTTGGCTACCTCCTCAACCAATAGGTTACAAAATAAAAAGTTGGTATGGCACTTCGACCATTAATATCAAACCTTCAATACTAGGTTACAAAAAGAAATGTTGGACTCGGTTACTTAACAAATGAAAAAACTTCATATGATTAATTGGTGGACAATAATTTTCCACAATGAATTGCCCTCCAAAAAAAATTTTGTAGATTCCTAAAACCTTATATTAATAATTAGTGAAATGTTGGGCAATCAAAGATCTTCGGTACAAACAAAAGAGTATAAAAGAAAATGGAATTGGAGCAATTATTTTCAATTAGAGTATAGAAGAAATTCAAATGAGTTAATGATACTTCTTTCTAGGTGACTGGGTTTTATAGTCTACTAACCATAACATAGATGGTTTTAGGACGAAACCTATGGTATCAGTGAGCTGGTGGCCAACTTGTGGTGCGTTGGCGGAGACTTTAATATGACTAGGTGGATTAATGAGAAGTCCCAAGGTGATAGAATCACAAGAAGCATGAAGAAGTTAAATCGGTTGATTGACAAGTTAGACCTTACTAATATTCCTTTATCTACGGGCTGTTTATCTGAACAAATAGTAGAAAACAACCTATCCTCTCCCTCTTGATTGTTTCTTGGTTAGTAGAGAGAGTGGATGGAGAAGTTTCCCTCTTCAAGAACCTTGATTCTAAAATTACTTCACGGCATTTCCCCATTGTATTAGTTACGAATAAATTCACTTGGATGCAAAAGTTTCCCTCTTAAAGAGCCTCGATTCTGCATTGAATTACTTTCTACATCTTTCCAACTTCAAAACATGTGGTTGAGTGATAAAAAGCTTCATGAGTTTCCTTGATTGTTAATGGAAGAATTTGATTCTCCAAGATTGGCCAGGTTTTGTCTTTATGAAAAAATGGAAGAGAATGAAACCATGGTTGAATCATCGGGGTAAGGAGAAATTTGACATTATTCTCAGCCAAAAAGAGGAAACCCTCAAAGCCATCAGTTCCTTGGACGCTGCTGAGCAATACCTTGGGCTCTTTGCCCATGAGTGGAGGAAAAGAGCTTCACTCAAAGCTCAATTCAAATAAGTAATTCTAAAAGAAGACAGTCTATGGAGGCAGAGGTGCAAGCTAAAATGGAGAATGGAGGGAGATGAAAATACAAAGCTCTTCCATAACTATGTTAACGCTAGAACAAAAAAAAACTCACCAGAAAAATCCAAAATGAGTCTCAAGAAAGCGTGTTAAATGAAAACTTGATTGTGAATAAGTTTGTGTCCTTTGGCTAAATTATACACAAGAAAAGTGGCAAATGTGTTATTCATTCTAGAATGAAGTGGCAGCCATAATACTCAAAGTTAGGCTATTCAGGAAGAACCATTCTCTGAAATTGAAATCAAAGAACTTGTTAGTGACTTAGGTTCCAACTGAGCTCCAGGTCCGGATGGTTGCACGGGAGACTTTCGGAAAAAGGTTTGGAACACCATTAAAGATTAGCTTTTCAGGGTCTTCCCAGCATTCTGACGGTTGCAACAATGAAACTTGTATTTGTCTTGTTCCTAAAAAAGCTTGCTTCTAAAGTAACCGACTTCAGACTTGTCAGTTAG
Source organism: Cucurbita maxima (assembly GCF_002738345.1). NCBI lineage: Eukaryota > Viridiplantae > Streptophyta > Magnoliopsida > Cucurbitales > Cucurbitaceae > Cucurbita > Cucurbita maxima. Next base: position 1,155,235 of record NW_019272030.1, on the reverse strand, counting down.
ATCATTATTCTCTACAAGCTTATTGCAAAAGTTTTAGCTGAAAGGCTTAAAAAAGTTCTTGATCAAACAATCAGCTAGCCAATCCGCTTTCATCATGGGTAGGCAAATGCTTGACCCTACGTTGATTGCTAATGAGCTTATGGAAGACTTTGGTTATAGCAAGGAGAGTTGGATTTTCATGCTTGCTTTTGAGAAGGCTTATGATATGGGGACTGGGACTTTCTCCTTGAGGTGCTCAATTGTAAAAGCTTTGAAACTCGTTGGATTGGGTCAAAGCATGTATTGCCAACACCTCCTTTCTATTCTGGTTAATGGTACACCGGGGGGGCAAATTAGAGACACTAAGGGGCAAAGGCAAGCCGATCTGCTTGCACCTTTTCTTTTTGAGATGGTGGCATGCATTTTCAGTCCCCTGATTGACAAAGGTGTGGGGGATGGTTTCCTGAAGGGCCTATCCATCAAAGGTGGAGGGTTTCATATTTCACACTTGCAATTTAAGGATGACAAAGCTCCATGCTTAATAATTAATATTATTGTTGGTTTGAGGTGATCTCAGGCTTAAGATCAATCTTCCTAAATCTCTCTTGGCTGGGTTAAAATATTTGCAGTAATGAAGTTTCAGCAGTGGCACTGGAGTGGGGATGTGCGGTTGGCACCTCACCTCTTGAATACTTAGGGATACCCCTCGGTGGTAATCCAAAACAACCTTCTTTTTGGCCGCTTGTTATTGATAAAATTGAGAGAAGGTTAGACCGATGGAAGAGCCTTGCTCTCACAAGAGGACGCAAAATTAGGCTGGCTAAATCGGTCCTTACGAGCATAACTCCTTACTCTTTCTCTATCTTTTCTTGCTCCACTCAATTCCTAATTGGTTGGAGAAAGTTATAAAAGACATCTTTTGGAAAGGTAATAAGGAGGTTGGGGCCGTCAATTTTTTATCCAATAGATATGGAAGGTTTAGGTAATGGTAACCTTGCCAATAGAAACCAGGCTCTTTTAGCAAAATGGGGTAGGACATTTCTTATAGAAAAGGAAGCTTTGTGGAGGTAGGTGATTGCTTCCAAATACAAATGTAATGAGAATCAATGGGGCTTTCTATGAAGGGCTCTCAGTCGCTTAAAGGCCAAACGGACGTAAACCCCTTTTACACGGTTTGCAACTAAAGGCATTACCTAATAAGTGAAATGGTAGCATGTTTCGTATAAAAACTAATAAATAAACAAAACAATTGGCACTTGAAATGGTGCATTTTCTCCTCATTACCCTTGAGATAAACCCTCCTCTCCTTTTTTATTTGTTGTGGGTAGTGAGAAGAGCCTAGACTAAAAGGAAAGAAGAAATGGACTCCTATCTCGAAATAGACATCTCCATATTTGCTAGTAACGAAAGCCAAAGAATCTTAAAATGTAAAATCTAGTTATGAGAATTTTGTCAAAACTAAAATACAATAGCCTAAAAGTTGTTCTATAAAAAATACCTCCAATGCTGCTTGATAAATCAATCTCTCATCACTTCCAGCAACCATTTCTTCACCATAACCAGAGCGGTAGGTATGTTCACTTGGATACTGTGAAGAAGGTATAGTTTTCCCTGGTGCCAAACTCACAGGGAGGACCCTGTAATCCCTGTTCTCAGAACTAACAGCATCGTCACCATTGCCTCTGAAAACATTCTCTCTCCCATAAACCCTGCCGCTAGTTGAACTTGGCCTTGCTGAATCATAAGAACTGATGTGGGCATCACGAATTTGACTGCTGCCCACATTGTCTACTAAGTTATTTGATTTTGTAGGGGGTGCATGTGACTGAAAAGTATAAGGAAGGGTCCTCTTAAAAGCCTGTTGAGAAGATAATCTTTCATAATCTGCACCAGCTGTGGTTGCAATTCGAGAATTCACAGTTCGAGGTAGACCAGTATTCCCATTTTCAGTAAGATAATCGGAATCATCTGCGAGGACAATATGATGATTTGAGGCTCCAGCATCGCCATTAGAACCAGAATGCGGGCTGTTATTAACATTACCTGTAAATTTGATTGTCAGTTTTTTCCCCTTTACCAGTTTTTTTGAGAAAGTACTAAAAAGAACTAATAATCTTGCGCACAACTCACTTTGACCTGGACCAAAATCTGTGGATGCCCAATGAGGAAGCTTTCTGCTGCGACTCGGTTCCCCAATACTTGGCGCAGCATCGTCGCTGTCACTAATATATTCTAGCTCTATTTCACTGTCTGATGAACTAATTTCTATAAGGTTAGTCACAGACATGATGGTTCAACTGCGAGATCTCTCTTCTTTGACAAAACAAGGAAGAAGCTACACAAAGATTAGCAAAACTGCCACAGAAAATCATAGAAATTGCCTTGTTACGAAAAAAAAAAAAAAACCAATAGATAAGCTACAGACTGATCAAATAATCAGCTGCTATCACCAGATACGTAATCCGAGCAATCTAAGAATATAAAGTTACAAAAACATCTACTTACAAATGTGAAATGCCTCTGAGCTAAATCAACGAATTTTCAATGATAGACTGAATAATCAAACACATAGCCATGCTGCATTATAAATCTTTTCAGATGCAGCATATTCATTAAGCAGGGACCTCTATGTCAAAAACATCTCTGCAAATACCCAAAGAAAAGGAAAAAAATTTAAATATCATACGTCTTATTATTAGTTGAATACAGAGAAAATTGTCAAAACATCAAGAATGCAGTAAAGAGAAACTTATGAAACTTAAGAAATCTACAGGCAGGGAGAAAAAAGATTCTGTATAAGTTAAATAAGGCCATTACAGTCAAATATACAGTCACGTAAGTCACCGATTGATAATAATAATGCATGGTGTATGCTTAATTTGAAACTTTTTCAGAAGTAGCAAGCCAGATCGACAAAAAATAAAAATAAAAAAAAAACATGGAGAAACCCCCTCATAATTCCTAGAATATGGGACAAGGAGCTGATGACAGAGACAATGAAAGCAATTGAAATGGAAGGCTAAAAATTAACTCCATAGACTACACGTTTCCCATATATCTTTATTCTCCTACCTTAAACACACAGTGTTAAAAATCTGCTATAATTCCAATTGTGAAGTAGCAGGTCTATCGACAAACATGCTCACACGATATCCCCATAATGCAAGAAAAGCAGTCCAAATCCAAATCCCGAAACAAATTCGAAGCACCCCAGCACCTGAAAAGAAACCGATTAGAGCATCAAATTCAATGGTTCCACTTTCAAATTACCCTTCCAAATAGAAACTAAAACCTTAAATTCTATTTTTTCCTTCGACTACAAAACATAATGCTTCCCGTGCCAACCCCATTAAACCAGTCAGTCGAAGATCAAGAACAATCCCCTCAAAAAACGTTGAACATGAACTTCAATTACTCAACCTATAAACATAACAGCATCGAATCCTCGACGCTGCATGCATGAGACGAAATGAGTGATTAGGGTAAAAGAAAAAAGAAAGATCCCATTGCAAAACCAACAGTACTCCGAGATTCGCACACACAAACTCAAACTGACCTTCAAAAATTGAAGTGAACTGAACAAGATCGACGAACAAAACGGTGAATGGTTAAAGGCCGATTAATGTGGCGATGGAAATGAACGAAAAGAAGAAGGAATTCATACGAGGAGTGGCAGATTGTAGTGGCAGAGGAAGTAACTTCTCTCCCTCCGTACTACGTAGGGTTTGAGGTTTGAAGTTTCCGTTCAACGCCGAAGCTGAAAGAGGTTTTTTTTTTTTTGTTTCTGAATTTCTTTTTTTTTTTTTTTTTTCTTTTTCATTTGGTCTGCGGAATTTTAGATCGACGACGAGTTAACGGCCGTGAGTATCCAGACTGTACTCGTGTAGTGCACTTTAAGTGCACCTCCAATTTTCTTGGGAAAAAAAATCTATAAATCTTAAATTTTCGTAACTATATCGGTACTCGTTTAAGCTCGTTTTCTCGGACTTGGATTTGATGGTTGTAATTATTCAGTTTTTAATGACACGACCCTTAGAGTTGCATTCCACAGCTAACAGATATTGTCTGTTTAGACCCGTTACGTATCGTCGTCAATTAGACAGTTTTAAAACACGTATGCTCCCTTGTTATGAATGTTTTATTCATTTTCCAACCGAGGTGGAATGTCACAATCCACCCCTTTGGGGCCTAGTGTCCTCTCTGGCATGTTGTTCTGTGTTTGACTCTAATACCATTTGTAGTAACCCGAGCTTACCACTATAAAAATATTATTTGTTTTGGCCTATGTATTGTCTTTAACCTCACAGTTTTTAAACATGTTTATTAAGAATGTTTTGTTTCCCCTTCCAACCGACGCAGGAGTTTTAACTAACTGTTTGATGTATATAGGTTTAATTTCGTGTCATTTCAATTCTCAAATCTATAAATTTAAACTGTAAATATTTTAAATTCAAGCAGTGAACGGAGGATATTTATCAATTTAAAGATACTTTGACCACTTTTGCTATGCAATTTGATGCAATGCAAGTAAAGTTGGTGGTCCTATGGTCATATGGTCTTCAATGGCTCAAATTTCGCATACTCGAGTTATAGTAGAACGTAGGTTAATATTCACGCGTTTTATAATTTAGCATTTTTTTATTCGTCTAGCTGTTCTCCAGCACGCACGAACAACTTTACAGTGCTACGAGTCAACATGAACGAGGTCAACTGACATAAAATATGTACCATCGTTCGAATAGGTGAAACAGATGTGTTTGGTCTTGATTTACAAAACGAGACTCGTGTATAATGGTTCTCAATCTAAAACATAGTAAAATTTTGATAGATTTTCTGTAATAAATGAAATCCAGACGTCATGATACCTTTCTAGTTCGTCGTGTCATGTATTGTAGATCCCGACGTCCCTACAAATTTCTAAATGATTATACTTAAAAGGGAAATTTTGGAAATATTTATGAAATGTTGTAGATAATATTACAAGCAAAATCAAGCTGACCAACCAAAACTAATTGAAAGACTTTGGTTTGCTGGTTTAATGGCACGTGTCGGTTAGAGTTGGGCTTTTGGTTCAACACAAAAGCCCACGACCAAGTTTATCCAAGGCCCAATAAGTTCAGTCCAGGCCCATTTAACGAGAGTTCTTTCAGAAACGAAGAAAGTATGAATTTGGAACGTCGAAACGAAACGGTTCGAAATCAACGGGAGAGATGAAGCCAAGTCAGCGATCCTCGTGAAACGAAAGCAAAACGCGGGGAGTAAGGGCGCCAAAATTTACAAAAATTTTCCCTATTTCTTGGTTGTTTTGCTTTATTAACAATGGACGCTTCGTTTTACTCTTACGAGAAATTTCCCTTTGGCTTCAATTCGTCTGTATTTTCGAAGTAACCGAATTAGCTGCGGAGAGTAGGAAATGGCCGGTGGAGGATCGTCGAAGTCGAGAAAGAGAGTGGAGGCTACTCCGGCCGCTGCCGCCCCTACTGGCCCTTCGCTTGTGAGAGCCAAAGATGGCAGTGCTTTTGCTCGATGGTGCGTTCTTGTTTCATTTTTTTTTTTTTTTTGTTTGCTTATATGTAAGGTTTGAGTTGCATTGATTGGCTTAGGACTAAAGAGGACATACTTAGGTTGTGGATCTCTGGTATTTTCTTTCTGCTTTCATTTCTACGTTTGATTCATCGGCGTGACTGTGATATACTTTCTAACACTCCGTTTCTTCGACTACTTTAGGAACAAATAGTAGTTTATGGAGTTCATTTTCTGTCTTTAATTTATTGTTCTCAGTTCGTCTGTTAGTCCAGTTTCGTTTTAGAGTTGAATGCAATGTTCGTTTCCTTGATAAACGTTTTCGTTGAGTTTCGTCGGTTGGATTAGTGCTAAAGAGGATGTAGGATGATTGATGAACCTTTTTAATGTTGCGTATTACCGGTTTCGTTTTTCTGTAATTTTTACTGGCGTGTTCGTGTTGTTTCCCAACACTTCATTGCTTCGATCATTTTCTAATTAAATTGTGGTTTTAGAGTTTTTGTTGTTTAAGCGTTGATAGTCTCTGCTAATCAGTTTGCTTTTCAGTCCGAATTAGTCAGAGTCGAATGAAATGTTCGTCTTATCGTAATCCGTTTGAATTGTGGAAATTAATTCCTCTTAATTGAATGGTCAATTTTTGGCTTACAGTGATGAGTGCGGCAAAAGTGTTCCGGCAGCACTAATCAGCATGCACAGCTGTAGCCTCGACGCCAAAATTAGAACGAATTTAGGTACATTTTTCGCGTGAATTTGTGAAAATTTTGTTTGTCCGTTGACGTTTTTTTGAGTCGAAACTCACCTTTTTTGGATTCTTGGCAGAAGCTCAGACTGTCGATAAGCAAACTCAAGCCAAAAAGCCAGCTGAAAAGTATCTTATTAATTTTTTTTCTTGATTCTTTGTCTGGTTAAAGGTGGTGCTTTAAATTGTATTAACTTGACTGTATCGCTGTACAGGAAAAGATCAGCACCATCAGAACCTAAGGCTAAGAAATCCCGAACGGAGAAGAGAGGGAAGAAAGACAAAGATCCAAATGCCCCCAAACGCCCTCCTACAGCTTTCTTCGTTTTCATGTATGCAATTCCCCATGTCCCTTCTATTTTCAAGTGTTGAATTTATCAGATTACTACACGGTAGTATCAATTTACCTGATTCTTTGCTGAAATTGCTCATTGTGCTACTTCAGGGATGACTTCAGAAAATCATACAAAGAAGCGCATCCTGATTCCAAAGGCGTTAAAGAGGTTAACACAGATCCAAAAAACAATCCTAAGTTTCCAGTAAAATTGTATCAATAGCTCAAATCATTGTATCCTCGCTCCTGATTGTGTATTCCAATCTTTATAGGTTGCAAAGGAAGGTGGTGAGAAATGGAAGTCAATGACTGATGAAGTGAGTGAGATTACTTGCCGTTCGAAAACATGTAAACGTTTTGTGAATCATGTCATCTAAACCTTAAAGTGATTAACAGGAGAAGAAGCCTTACCAAGATAAAGCTGCTGAGCTGAAAGCGGAGTATGAGAAGGCTTTAGAAGAAAGTCGAAATGCTGAGAATGAAGAAGTAAGATTTAAGCTCTAAAATGTTGAATTATTTTGTTCTATTTTGCAAATTGTAATGTGGGATCTTTGTTCAGGATGAAAAGGAAACAGAAGAGGTTGCAGAGAAGGAGGTAGAAGAAGTAACAGATGAAGAGTAGGAGAGATTCCATGGTAGGCTTTCGTAATGCTAGAAAACAGTCTTCTTCACTGCCTTGTTTCTGTTGTAAATTCATTCCGAGTCTAACTTAGTAAAAATGCTGTTGGATTCTATGGTTGCGTTTGAAGCAATATGGTACAAATGCTAGATTTTTGGTGTTCTGTTTTTGGTCTCAAATCTATATTTGAACCCATCTTAGTCAAATCTAGTTATGCAGTTTCATTATTTTAATAATTTGCAATATAAAAAATCTCTAATTAAATACTAAATTAATTTTGAATTATCTAGATTTTATTGATAAGAAATGGAAAGAAACAACTTAATTTAAGTAAAGCTTTACTTTAACTCCATAGTTATATGTTAATTCATACTTGAGACTTCGAATTCTGAGGTTATGATTTGAGATTTTACTTGATCTCTTTAAGTTTGTCTTTGAAGATCATGTTGTCTCATTCTGTCTCAACTTGATTTTAGTGCACATCGACGCCTTGCCCCACTATTTTTACGTGGAGTGTTCATCCATAGTCCACGCTTGTCATTTCCAGGGTAGAGAGATTTGTAAATGTTACACGTGAATTGGAGACACCAGTTGGAGATTTAGAATGAATTTTGCAATCTGAAAATTTGATCACTAAAATTGGGTATATTGTCATCACGAGGAAAATCGTGATCACTGGCTTCGAAACCATCATGTCTTCTCCGGTTTTGTGTGCTTCACACCATCAGCTAGAAGAACCACCGCTATCGGCTGGTCTAACTTCCGAGTTGCACCAAGTTAACAAAAAAAAAATAAAAAATAAATTCAATTTGGAGAATTGAGTTCAAAGTTGGTCATTGTATAAATGTGCATGAGAGATACTTTGCCACTGAAAATATGTAATCTTTTAAGGAAATGTAGATTTCTCTAGACGTTAATGTGAATATATACACACACAAATGTACCTTAGATGTGAGAGACGATATGCAGAATCTAGAGCCATCAACTGATTTTATGATTTCTTTTTCTTGTTATCATCATGTTTAACAAGCTGAACAGGAGCTGCTGGTATTCTAATCCACCATTCTCTTGCTCGCCTAATCCATTTGTTACTGGTTTCCTTCCTGTATGGCATTTCCCTCGTATACGCCTCGACTAATGCTAGCATAACTATGTACTTAAATGGAAGAAATGCAAAAACTAAAGCTGCAAAAATGAGCAGTAGCGCAACCATGTCTGTCGCCTGTAAGGAAGATGCACATTATAGGGATACCGACATGGGATCGTAATTGTTCATAAGGAAATGGACGGCATAACAAGTTTATATAACTGACTGAATGTTAAAGCCTTTAGGAAATATGATGCTTTGATTCATGTGTGAAAAATACAAAAAAGGAAATATTTATAGTATACATATACCTGCGGACGTACGGCAAATAAGAGGGCTCTGATTTTTAGGAGAAAAATATTCCCATCTTGAATCAAAGCTTCAACTTGAGTGATGACTTCTTGCAAGGTCAGAAGCTGTTCTACAGCATTTCGATTGGGGGGAGATGTGATTCTGAAAGGTTCTAGTGGCTTGCTTTTGCCAAACTGCCTGCGGCAAAGCATAAGAACCGCAAGAAATACAAGAATGCAAGGCAAAATAAACCTTGTCCAATTCCTGCATTCCACACATCAAAAATCACGTTATCTCCTGCTAATATGAAAATTTTAGCAGACATGAAGACGAAGCTTCTTCAAAGATAAACCAGACACTTGCAGTTGGTTGAAGCATTGATGGAAGAGATGTAGCAACAACTTGTGAACAATTACACGGTCATGTTGGAAATGCAGCGTGCGATTGGTCTAATGGACTCACCAAATGATCCAACTTACTACTAACCCACCATTCATTGAATAAATGAAAAGAAAAGGACACAAAAATTGCATAAAAGTTCCCATATTAGCGTGTAGAGTAGATAAGTGTTACAAAAGAACTATACTTAATACGCCAACAAGAAGTGGAGAGTAAAATAGAATCCAAAATTTCATTCTATTCAAGCATGCAGACGGTAAATCTCGATCATCAATCAGTTGCCAGTTAGTTTCTTCAGGGTTGGATTTTTTTTACAAGAAAAGATCTATGGTATTTACTTGGCTTGAAATAGAATAAAGTTCCACGAGGAAATAGATTCGTCTTCACCCTCTTTTACATGATAACGGTCAGTTCCTATGATGCTTTAGCTTCTTTGTTATTTTGTAGGAGTTTTTTGTTTGAGGGAAACAATGGGATTCTTAGAGGAATTGAGATTGAGAAGGAGGTGTGGCCTCTGACCAAGTTTCATGTCTCTTTCAGTGTTAGTTCAAACGGATTTTTAAAATACATTTAGTTATGTATTATCCTTGGAGCCTTTTTTGTACAGTTAGTTTTGTTTGTCTCCTTCTTTTGGTCCTTGTATGCCCTTTTTTATTTTTATAATGTCTCTGTTTGGCTTTCATAAAATTATATAAATGAAGGAACCCAGAGATTAGAGGGGTGACGTCCTTTAGAATTGAAGATCTTGTTGCTGTGCTCCAACCAGATGTGCCAAAGGAGACCACAGGCATTAATTCACAGCCTGGAGGAATTTCTTCTCCTCCTCTCTACAGGATAAAACTGAAGTGAAATTCAACAATTTGGTGCCATATTGATCCAGTTTGTCAGTCAGTTCACAAAGATGAAGGGAGGGGTCTTAGGTCTCTAGGATCTGCATGACTAGGGTTCATCAAAGGGTTGAGGAATTCGAGCAAGTGTAAAGGATACATGTTTCACTTTCTGGGCTTTCTAGGAGTAACTGGAGGAACCTAACAATTAGACAACTTGGAAAGTATCCAGAAGCTTTAACCATAGACTGATCATGAAGGTTCAAGAAAGGAATATCATCAGCCGCCTCCAAACTCTTCGGACAAAGAATACAGAAGTTCGGGTTTCTTCACTTGGAGAGCCTCTGACCTCTATCACAAATTGGAGAGCCTTTCTTTAACACCTTTGGCATCCTTTTGTATTTTTGTCATTTCATTATTTACACAAAATTCCTCATGTAAAAAAGGTAAAGAAAAAAGTCTCACTTTTCTCCTTTGATTCTCTCCCTGGTTTGTTTAGGAGTATAACCATGGGGTTCACTTAGCTAGAATTGATGGGCCTAAGCGGATACAAAATGACATGAAAGACCCTTCTATTACTCCTCAAGCTCATCACTAATAAATTTTACCACTAAAATACATGAAGATTTATGACTATGTGCCCAAAAAAATATTAGTCGTATTAATTCATACTTCCATTATTGCTCATGTTCAAAAATGTTGAAAAAGTAAATTATATCCATGTAAAATGTCTCGACAGATTGTGAACTTAGTCCAAACAGCCTTCAAACTAATAGGTAAAAGTAAAGACTGTCAGATCAGCATATTAAAGCTTGTGTATGCTTGTTTTGGAACACTGTTTTTGTATATCAGTAGAGCCCAGCAGGAATCAAATGCTCAATTTTGACCCAAACATGCAAAGTTCCAGATAATGAGTAGCTACTTACCTTATAATAGCATAGCAGAACAACAGTAGAAAAGCTGTTGATTTCTTAGTGTCTTCCCATGAGGCCAAAATCTGAATATGTCTAACCAATTCGAGAAATGGAGACAACAGTTCCTGGACAGACATGAAGAAAGACTCAGCACCAAAATACTTGAATCTCTAAAAAAATCCAATATTTTTCTTTGATTGAATCTCCGAGCATGCAAAAACTTACCACCTAGTAAAAAGATACAAGAAAAGATACTGAAACATGCGATTGATGATAACAATTGTTGATCAGGAAGATATACAAATCCATGAGTCAAATCAGTACTAAGTTTTACTAAGTTAAATCAGTACTAACATTTTTCTTTGATTGAATGTCCAAGTTTATTTTCTCAAGAAACTCAATCGTCTACCTTCATTACTGCAAGATTTGTATCAATACCCTCCACTTTCACTTGGTCAACAGTAGCTTGTGCAGCCTCAGCCCTGCCTGAATCTGATATTGATTGTCTCACAACAATTTCCAAGGGATTTGTCTCACCCGCCCAAATATCTCCAACTAAAACTGCGTCGGCTTCATAAGCTATCTCTTTCTGTAAGGTGAATCCAAGTTGACTTAGTGCCAGAAGAAAAATTGGAAACGATTGTCGTTGCTGCTTTGCAGGTGGGCTCCCAGAAACATCACGCTGAATACCATCTATATTTATCATCAGCAATCGACTCAAGAGAGTTTCTAAAATTGAATCTCCCCCAGGAAGGCTTTCTGCCAGATTAAAAGTGAGTACAGTTCTGTAATGTGATGAAAAAACATGAAAAGCTTCTCTAATTGCGCGAATTCTGAAAATGCCAAAAACTGCCCTTGCAAGGACTTCGGATTTCTGAGTTTCATTAAGATTGTTTTTCCTGATAAACTTATGTGCTCGCAGGATCTCAAGACAGATATCCAGCCAATAATCCCGCCGAGAACTGCCTTTGAATTCAGGAAACTCTAAATAAACAGGTTCTGTCCTGTAAAGGATCACTAAAGAGTTTAACCACAAAATAAATTATTAACCGTACCCTCACAGGAAGAGGAAACAAATATTAGAATCTAGGGACAAAAATTTATAAAACTACTTAATATCGTTCAAGAAATAACATACACAGATGTTGACTTGTACATAACAGCTTTATCAAAGAGACGAGCACCCAATGGTCCTGTAAGTTCAGGTTTTATTCTCTGCTTTGTATCTGCTTCCAGATCATATCTAACAGCTTTGTCATATAAACCAACACCCAATGACTCAAAGTACAAGGCATGACTGGTCAATGTCAACCTCCCTGCATGAAAAGATAAACCAGATCAGACGTGAAGGAAAAACAATTAATGAATATCTTCACCTCAGAATAATCAAGTGAATACTACATCACACAACCTCTCTAAGTTTAGCCTTTCAGATTCCTACTGCAAAAGGACGGATATTCCCCCAGGTGGATTTCACTATGTCAATGGAATTACAATTGGTGGTTTTGGCCCAACTTCAAATAGATTTAGGAGTAGTTCTAGTGTGAGTTATGGGGCATTCAAAGTTTTTGGTCCAATTAAAGAGCTTTGTTGTAACCCTTGGTCTTCCTACATCTTTTGAAACTTTGAATTCACCTTGTCATCTACCGCCATTTGGCCAATTCACCTTCAAGATTCTAGTGGAACCCTCTAACCATCTTAAAAGACAAACCAACCTCTCTTCTTTATTCCAACGAGAACCAGAATGAGACAAAGTAGTTTTTTTATATTATTATTTTTAATTATTTTAACCAAGCCTTCATCTTAGAAAATGAAAGATACATGAGAAAAATGTCAATTTCCACTTTCAAAACAAACTCGTTCACTTTTTTCTGCAACTAAAGTTTAGTATAGAATAGAGAAGATCAAACAATGATTGCTCTAACCACTGCACTCGATTCCATTGCAATCTTATATATATACATATAAAAGCCTTATCACTTTTCTTGATGCAACCAAAAAACTGGAAATGCCTATTTTAGCCGAATGAATCTGTAAACAACAAATGTTACCATTTTTATAAAGGGTGGATTACACATGCTGATCGAAGACAAGGCCCAAACAACTAATCCTACGGTGAGCAAAGGTTACCGCTGTAAAAAGAATAAAAACACTAAAGACTGAAAATGAGCTAACCGAAGTACTTCAATATTCCACCCAACCCAGAAAAACTCATCCTAGAGTTAAGATGTGAGCTGAAATGAATCTGGGGCATGATAAGGATGGAGATCAGCAACATTAAAAATGGAATTGATGTGTAGCAAAGGTGGAAGTTCCAGCCTGTAAGCATTGGCACCGTAACGCTGTAGGATATGGTAAGGATCAGGAAGGGTATTGCAAGCATCCATGTCTAATACATCACAAACCACTGGTTTTTATAGCTATTTCCTAGAGACAAAGGTATGGCACTTGAGCTTCTCCCCCTTTCTTTATCCAACTCACCTAATATGGATGTGGGCAAGGTTTAGTTGGGAGATTTAATGCAGTGACCAATTTTCAGGAAACTATATTTCCACGGCTTCCACCATCGATTATGATACTGCATATCTTTCCATTAACCATGCAACTTGTCCTGAACAATGAGTGCCGCTGAGGGTGATTTAGGTGTGAGGAGATATTTTTGGAGAACACAGGATAACTGGTCTCCCTCGTCTGGTTCAACATAGGAAGTATTTTCATCCAAATCCCCACTGTCTATGAAATCTTGAGCTTCCTCTTCATCCATGATGGCCAGTGTTTCATACTTAGGACATTCATTCAATAAATGTCCCTCCAAACCACAGCGAAAACACTTTCCCAGAGTTGGTTGGTTATTAGTTGACCTATTTATAGATGTTTAAGGTGGATTGGATTCTTTGCCTGCCAACTGATTTTCATTTGGTTTTGTACTGCTTTCTTGATTTTGAAAAGGATAATTCCTTGTTTTGGATGATAAACCTCTTCTATACTTGCGTTTGTCTCGAATATAATATCTTGAAACAGCTATCAACCCTCTCTTCGATTGTTGTGACCAAAGTGATGGTGTCAGTGAGAAATTCCGAAGGTTGAAGTTCAACCTTCTCTTTAATATCAGATTGCAATCCTCCCACAAATCTTGCTATCAAATGATGTACGTTTTCTGCCAAATTTGTTTTAGCCCCAAGTTTATGGAAATTCTCAACGTATTCTATCGCTGTCCGAGTACCCTGCCTACAATTCTGATACTGATTGTACAGATTTGCTCGTATTTGGTGGGCAGAAATAGATCTCACATTAATTTCTTCGTTCTTTCCTAGGTCTTGATAGGTCTCTTACCACGTCAACGTTGGTTGATTTCTAATCAGTCACACCAGGCTGAAGATCCTCTCCTCAATTTGAGCTCAACAAGTTGCACTTTCTTCCTTCCCGGCATATTAGCATAATTAAAAGAAAAATAAACTTTCAAAAAAGTTTTGATATCCATTTTACCGTTGAAGGCAGGTAGAGTTTCATTTTGTATTCGCGACCATTTCTCCTTTCTTCACCTATATTGCTTGTGTTTTCTTGATGAATCCAACACACAGTTGAGCCTCCTCGGTTTTACCTCTTCTCTCTGTTGTTCTTGCACATTTAAAGGCCATTCTTGAACCAAATCTTGGACATTTCTTGGAGGTGGTCGTTTGGGGAATGCCGGAAGCTCTCTTCTTGAACTCCAAGAGCATTGTTAGCTCTTTCCCAATGCCTAGGACATTCTCTGCAGTCCCTATTTCTCGCCTGATTTTGCTTAAACGTGAATTGTATGTTGAGTCATGGTAACCATCATTTGATGTATCTCACCAACAACTTTCTGTAGATTATCACATTGTTCTTCAGCTGTCGGCAAGCAACCGACCATGGAGGTTAGGGAGAGGGTGGTGGAAAGGTCCACTTTGTTGTCGCTACCACTGGTGTTGTCTCCACCCGATGGAACAATTGACTTCTTGGCAGCCCCAAGTCCAAGGATCTTGGAGCTCTTATACCAAATACGATGTAACCGAAAAGCTGGATGTCTTTATTAGCTGAATGAATCCATAAACAACGAAGGTTCCCAGATGCATAAAGAGTAGCCTTTGCATGGGCTGATCAAAGACGAGGCCAAAACAACTAATCCTACGGTAAACAAAGGTAACCCACTGTAAAAGGAATAAAAAACACACAAGACTGAAAAGAAGTTAACCAAACAACATCCTTTCTCCTCCAATTTCAAAGCACCAACCCTTGAGTCGTTTACTAATCAATAACAAAGAACACACTTTCTACACTAAAACTTCTAAAATTCATAATCCATAAAAGAAGCTCATAATATGCAACCTACATGAGATAAAATCTCCAACGAGAAAATTATTCCCCTTTCCTAGTCAATAAACATATATAACTTATGGAACTGCGTCATCTATATTTGAGCAGAAAAGGAAGGAACCTTTTAATGGTTGAAAAACTACAATCGAGAGAAGGAAACTTGGATCGTAAATTTCAATCTTCAATATCTAAACTGAGGTAATTCAATCTATCAATCTTGGATTACATTTGTAGGAACAATGCTCACCAGGCCATGCAGAAATGCCAATATGCTGAAGAACTGGTTGAGTGGGTACTGTACCATCAACTTCAAGGACAATTTCTCCTTCAGAAAGATGAAGATTTCCAGTTGATGGGTGCAATGCATTTTTAGTTGCCTTAATAATCCTGCAAAACATACATCGTAATAATTTTTCTCTAACAGTGACGCTAGTCCACAAACTATCTATTCTGGAACAGAAAAGTTCACGATCCAGAAACAGATAGGTCCCATCGTTAGACTTCTTCATTAACCATTTGAAATTGACTGCTTAAAAAAATTAAACATATTGCAATAGTTGCAACATGTTTCTGTTACAAGGTGAAATTATCATAAACTTCACACAAGCTTGAATCTAATAGCCTGTACATTAAGAGATAATCATTCTAACAACGCTGCAGAAGCATGAACTTATGAACTAAAGCAAATCAAACAATACTTTATTGAACCAAACACTTTGAATAAAAAACTAAACCAAAATCCACTTTCACGAAAAAACAAAACACTAGTATGGGAAGAACAAGCTTCCAAATACAAGATCCTAAAAATTAAGGTGTTGTTTGATAACCATTTCGTTTTCTGTTTTGAGAAGAACAAAAAACTGTAAAAACACACATTTAACAGCTTACATAATTAAACATATAAAATTTGAAGAAACAATTTCAAACACATTAATAAAGATCACACAATTGTCATCGCTAACGAAGCAAATTCTTACTTGTCAAGACTTCTTATATATTTGTCGAAGACAAGATAATGGAGTCGACGACCTGAAGAACTCGTAAGTGAATCAAAAAGATTGTGAACAGTTATGATATCTGCAAGAGCAGTGCAAGCAGGAGCTATCCGTGCAAAAGCTTCTGGTCCAACAGTTTTCTTGTCATCAAACTGATCACCATAATATAAAAGTTTTAAAAACTAGTACCTCAGAAGCTTAGTCAATGCTAGCAAAAAAGAAAAAAAAGAAAAAATAAAAAGATAAAAGAAAAATGGTCAAAGGTACCCATCCTAGACATAAGATAACATAATGAGCCTATCAAGTTGCAGATAAGAAAACCAGAAAATTATTAACCTGAACAGCCATGTTTGTAGAATTCGAATAAAATAGTGACCACTCTTCCTTATCCTCTACTTCCTCATTACTGCAAGAAGCAGTTTCCTACAGTTGGAAAGAGGATTTAGAAACACAATCAATTCCTTCTCTCCCTCTTTTTCTACTATTTTTGTAAATGAACAATAAAAAACTAAAAGTTAAGATCATGTTCGATAACTATTTAATTTTTAGTTTTCCATTTTTACAAGTTAAGCTTATAAGCACTACTTTTACCTATAGTTTTCCTTCTCTATTACCTATATTTTGAAAACGTTTTAAAAAACCAAGCCAAGTTTTGAAAACTAGAAAACATAGTGTTTAAAAATTTGATTTTGTTTTTTTAAATTTGACTTAAATTTATATGTGTTTTTAAGGAAGGTGAAATGCTTATCAAAAAAATTCGTGATGAAAAAAGCTTAATTTTCAAAAACATAAAACTAAAACAAAAAGGTTATCAAATGGGAACTAAATTATCCAAATTCCACCCCTCCACAATCCATCCCCATCCCCACAAGAAAAAAAAAAGATGCATTTAAGTGATAATCTCACTCTATCTTACTAAATATCAACTGAGTATAATGGTAGACTGTCTCACTTGCGGTAGTGGTTCGCTTTCACTACCAGGGCACTCCCAAGCAAGCATGATGTCATATGCCAAGCGACGGAAATCCTTGTTGCTTAAATAATCTGGACGTTTACTCATTGAATACAATGTTTGGTATGAGCAAAATTCCAACAAACTTCTAGAATAAGTTTCGGGTTCCTTATTAATTCCAGGTAACTCTGAATCAAAAAGTTGTTGCATTTCTTCAGTGGAAATTTGAAGAATCCTGCATTATAGAAATGCCTTAGCCTTTAGATGCATGAAATGACAATGTTATAAAAGCTGAAGCAAATGTCCAGTTCAATGGATTGCACTATAAATGCCAAATCCAAACTATGCCTTCAATATGACATATGAGCATATCCTTAAAGGCACTTAAAGTAGTGAAATCCTCTGGGTAAAAATTTGTAAAGTAAATTCTTTACAAAATTATAGGCTATTTATGAAGGAAAGATAAACTCTTTTTTGTTGCTCTAAAACAAAGCATATTAACCAACTGCAATATAAATTTCAAATGGAAACGAAACTGGATTTCGTGCAATAATGCAACAATAAATGAACAAGATTTTTAGAAAGGGAAAAATGAACACACTATTTTGGTTTAATAAGTCAGGAAAGAATAATAGGAGGTGATTAGTTTGATAGATATGCTTAATTTAGATTGTCGGGCATTGCACTATAATCGCATTATTGTCCATGGAGCATGAGTGAAGTGATTGATTGTAGACACACAAGTTCTTCCACAGTACTAAAGAATCGTTCATTAAATCACACATTAGAACAATTTTACTTATCAATTTCACCAGCATGACACCATTTTATCGTCGCACATCACTAACAGTCACAGTATCAGGTAGCAGGTCGTAACCTAACCAAAGTTTGTAAGTAAAAAATACCAGTAGATATTGTAAGACAGTCAACACTACAATTCATGCGAGTTCGAGCAAAAATACACACGATAGAAGCAAACAGAAGAAGAAAATAAAAACATTTGAAGAATACAAAAATGAAGACAACTGGAAAAAATGAGGAGAAATACTTGGAACAACGAGTGACAACAGAATTTGCGAAGGGAGAGAGTTGAGGGATGGATTTAGGAGAATCGGTAGGGGATGAATCTTCATCATTCTTCGATTTCTTGCGCTGAAAGATGGATCTGAAAGTGTTTGGTTGGTTCTTCATCAAGGTCTCGATCATTGTAGCCTTCGCTTTCTTCGGCATTATCTCTTGGACGCCAGTCATTCTTCCAATATATTAATTCGAACCTATTGAACGAGCAATCACAAATTCAAGAAACGGATTGATCGAGAGAGATGATTCGTACCCTGTTCGTAGTCTACGTTCCTCCGTTCAGCCTCACGTTCTTCCTCCTCCAATCCTGTGCCCTAATTCTCGACGTAGAATCAAAGAAAAGAATAACTACAAATTTCATCCTAGGGTTTTGAATTTTGAATTTTGCTTGGGTAAGTTAGCTCGTTGCACGATGAAACTCGGTCATTGTCAGATTTCACGTTGGTTGGAGAGGAGAACGAAACATTTCTTATAAGAGTGTAAAATCTCTCCCAAGCAGACACATTTTAAAAAACATTGAGGAGAAACCGGAAAAACCCAAAATATTTGCTAGCTAGCGATGGACTTGGACTATTATAGTCATCAACAACGATATGTTGCAGTTTAGAAGACGGGTGACCTATAATGGACTTGAGCTGTTATAGTCATCAACAATGATATGTTGCAGTTTAGAAGACGGATGACCTATAATGGACTTGGGCTGTTAGAGTCATCAACAACGATATGTTGCAATTTAGAAGACGGATGACCTATAAACAATCATATTCAAGAAAAAACAGAAAATTGAAAGTAGCAATCAATCTCAACCCCTCCACGAACGATATTGTCATGATGATCCCTCGACACTCAATTGAGCTCTCTCGAGCTGCCAAGCTTCGACCATGCAACTTCATAGTTCAATGTCATCATTGATGCTGAAACTCAAGTGTGACTCGACATTAGTGTACACCCTTAAAGCCTAGACAAGTAAAAAATATCGTTATACATACACATGTCAGACGAACACGACTCTTCACAATGATATGATGTTGTCCACTTTCAGCATAAACTCTCGGTTTTGCTTTGGACTTTCCCGAAAGACCTCACACCAATTGAGAGAGTATTCCTTGATTATAAACTTATGATCATTTCCTAAATTAGCCAACGAAATGCTACTGACATCCCTATACAAGCCATCAGAGTAGTCGTACTCTTCATTTAAGTTGTAACCCTTAGGTCAGATCACGACGTATACATTATTTTAAAAGAATTTTGTGAACGTTTAACTCCATAAATAAAACACCTAGCCGAAAGATTTATACAAGAAAATCAGATCGAGTTCGAAGCCATTTTTATTGACGGGTCACTCAAGAATGAACGAGTGCAATAAGTTGATCTAAGACAGCAGGGTCGGCAAGCGTTGAGGTATCTCCAATCTCATCCAATTGCTTGGAGGCAATCTTTCTCAAAACTCTTCTCATTATCTTTCCGCTCCTTGTTTTTGGGAGCTCATTTGCCCAATGGATCTTATCAGGTGTTGCAAATGCTCCAATCTAGAAGCGTGATAACAAAATTTTTCGTTCATTTTACGATCGTTTTTAAGAAGTTCGTATTTATGAAAACGATCATGACCGAACCTGTGTTCGAATGGTTTGTATTAGGCTTTCTCGGAGCTCTTCACTTTGAGGAACTCCCTTTACGAGCGTAACAAATGCCCAAATGCTCTGGCCTTTAACCTAAAGAAACTATGAACTTTAGTCTTTAAATTTTGATTTGACAGTCGAGAATAAAGTAGAGAACTAACTATAGTTTTCTGACCTCGTGATCGATGCCGATCACTGCTGCTTCTGCACAATGAGAGTGTGAAACTAATGCGGATTCCACTTCTGTTGTCCCGATTCGATGTCCACTGCATAATGTGAAGTTTTTAAAACATGGTTTATGTTTAAGCTCCTTAAATTTAATATTTTGTCTAAAAAAATATCGTTAAACTTTTTAAAACATTCAACAGTATTTCAGAAGTACTCGTAAACTTTCATAATAACTTTTAAATTCTTTAAGAAATTAAAAAATAAGTATTATATTTAAAATTTAAAAAAAAAAATGTTATTTTTTTAACGAGAGAATATAAAATATAATATTCTCCGATCTAAGAAATGAAATATACGTACCTAACGTTGAGAACATCATCGACTCTTCCAGTAATCCAAAAATATCCGTCTTTATCTCTAAATGTCGAACACAATAACACAAAGATTAAGATACAAAATTACTATCTAAACCAAATAAATAGGAAAAAAAAAAGAGACAAAAAGGGTATTTATGTAAAAATGACCTTGTACAACCATCACCAGTGAAATAATATCCGGGAAATGGCTTGAAATATGTGGTTTCATATCTGTCATGATCTCGGTAAAGTGTCCTTAATGCCCCTGGCCATGACCCTTTTATACATAAATACCCTTTGCCTTCACCTTCTATTTCATTCCCTTCTTCATCCACGATCACGGCCTGCATCGACGTGTAAGTAGGTCGGTTTGGTTTGAGCCGGGTTTCGTCTAAGATATCAATGTATATCATAGGTAATATCCTTTCTTTTTATTATAAAATAATAATAATCTTTTTAAAAATTATTAATTTGCAACTTTTCTTTTAAAAAAAATGGAAATGATAAAACGGTGTCGTTTTAGATGAGAACCTGAACTCCAAAAAATGGGAAAGTAGCAGAACCAGGCTTCAGTGGCCATGCCCCTGGAATTGGAGTAATCTACATCCATAAACCATATATATATATATTTTTTTTTAATTAATTAATAATTAAATATGCAATTAATCACCATTACTTTTAACTCAAAAATAAAAAATAAAATAATTACCATAGCAGCACCCGTCTCGGTTTGCCACCACGTGTCCGAAATAGGGCACCGTGAGTCACCTACCACCTCGTAAAACCACCTATACATCCAATTCAATAAATATTACATCACAAATAAAAAAAAAAAATAGAGTTACATAACAGTAACAGTAATTGACATGTACTACATTTTAATCTCCGTCTTCGTAATTATACATTAAAAATAAATAAATAAATTTAAGTACCTCCATGCAGCTGGATTAATCGGCTCGCCTGCACTTCCAAGTACCCGTAGAGATTTTCGAGAGTAACGCTTAACATGCTACATTTGTGTCGATATTGGAAATTACAATATTACCCTTCTTTTTTTCTTAAAAATAAATAAATAAAGGAAATTTACCTTTTCCCCATCACGCATGAGAGATCGCAGCAAAGTGGGAGCAGTGAAGAAAATGGAGACGTTGTATTTATCCACTATTTCCCAACACCTCCCTGAATTTGGATAATTTGGAACCTACCCCCATCAAATAAATATCATTTTTTAGTCCCTAAATTTTTATTTAAAAATTAAATATAATTTTGAAGATATTGTAAATTACGTAATTACCCCTTCATAAATAACGACAGTGGCTCCATTAAGCATTGGTCCGTACGTCACATAACCGTGCCCGGCAGCCCAACCACAGTCAGCCGTGGACCTTAAAAAAAAATTATTTTAGTCATTAAACTCAAAAAAAATATTTAATTTAATTATATATTATTTCATAATTTACCTTGCATTTAATTTCGATAGACTAAAATAAAATATTTTAAAGGAGTAAAATATAAAATTTAAACTTAAAATAGGGTTACGATGATACTCACCAGTAAATATCAGAAGGTTTATAGTCAAAAACATATTTGAAAGTAGTACCAACGAACACCATGTATCCACCTGTTGTATGAACGACTCCCTAATCCATATATAAAATTAAATATTAATACTGGTTAAAATATATTTGAGTGTTCATATGATCTAAGAACCCGACTAATCCAAACTATCTAATAAAAAATTTTGATTTTTTTTTGTGGGTTGACATTTGTCTTATCAGGTCAACCCGACCAATCTAACAATAAGGTTAAAACCCAACCCAATCTAACTGTATCGTACTTTTAAAATTATTAGGGAAGATTAAGAATGTTTGACATATGTAACCAATGTTAGTTATGTATTATAACTTGTGAATATTTGATATTTGAGTTTTATGAGATTTTAGTTATTCCTGTAGCATGTATGGTAGACAAGTCAGATTTTTTTAAATAATTAAAAAAAAAATAACTCAACAATCCGAAATAGATTTATTCGAGTTGTCCGAACATCAACCCACCCACTCGAAATTTCGGATTGATCCAAAATTTTTTTTTGAACCCAACTCAGATTGGGTTCGATTGAGTTGAGTTGTGAAGTTTATTCAGGTTATTCGAGTCACTAACTTAACCAACCCAAAATTTTGATTCCGTTCAAAAGATTTCTCCATCGTAGCTCAACTCGGAATAACCTAAAAATATGCATTTTCCTCCTTATTTATTAAAATTTAGCTAATAATAAATTAAAAAAAAGGTAAGAAAAATTAAATACCTTAGGCTTTCCAACACTCCCACTTGTGTAAAGCAAAAATAGTGGATCCTCAGCATCAACCCATTCCACGTCACAACTCTTTGAATATTTAGGAATCACATCCTAAAATAATAATAATAAAATTAAAAATTAGTGAATTAAATCAAAATTAAGTTTTTTTAATTAAAAATTCAAGGGGATTTTTTTAATTAAAAAATACAAACCCTAAACCCTAAAATATAGCCCTTAAAAAATAGTTAGTGAATTAACTATGAAATAAATTAAAAATTAAAAATTAGTGAATGAACTCAAAATTAAGTTTTTTTTTAAATTAAAAATTTAAGGGGATTTTTTTTAAGGAAAAAAAAAAAAAACAAACCCTAAACCCTAAAATAATAATAATAGCAATTAAAAAATAATTAGTGAATTAACTATGAAATAAATTTTAATTTTAAAATATATTTCTATTTATAATAAAAAATAAAGGGAAATAAATAAATAAAACCTGCCACCACAAATCTCTTCCTTCGTTCCATGGAGTGCTTTCTTTATCCAAAGCTGATTTATTTTCATAAACCAAACACGATTCTGTCCAACAAAATTAAAAAAATATTATTTAAAAAATTTAATGAGTTAATAATAAAAAATAAAATAAAATAATTAATTTGGAATACCAATAGAATGGCCATCTTTAGCTGATTGGATGAGGGCAGCATCGACAATGTCCTTAAGAGGGATGATTTTGGAACCTCTTTTTGCAGCATTACAAGTGACCATAGCTTTTGGTTTGCAATCATTTATTCTTTGAGCAAGTGATTCACAAGAAAATCCAGCAAATACAACCTTATATTATACCCCAAATAATATCATTAATTAATATCCATATGATTTTCCAACCATATATTATAAATGTATATATAATCAAATTTGAACGAGAGAATGTAAATGTAAGGTTAATTGGTTAAGTAAAGTTTAGGTTATGAAATTGTTTAGCTGTGAAACGGTTATGAACTTGATTAGATTAGGAACGAGCAGCTAGCCGAGTTAGAGAAAGAACGGAGTTGAGTCAAGTATTGATAGAGATGTCCACAAGACGGGACGGGACGAGGAAGCCTTCGTTGTTCTTGTCTTTGCTTCCTAATCCAATCATCGTCCCTCACGAAATTCTCTATTTATTTTCATGAGAATCAAGGCAGGAATTTCCATGGAGAATTTACAGGAATCAAGTTCCTTAGGGATTTTTTTTTCAAATTTTTATAATGTCCTTGTCTCCATTTAGCTAACAGGGAGAAATCTCTTTTTGTTCCTTCGTTAATTCCTCATTTAAACCGAGATTCCCCGCCCAGTTCGCTAAAGGACATATTGAATCTATTATTCGGTTCTCTTCACTTATATCCTACACTTCTATTCAGTGAGTCCGTTACATTTTTTTAAAAAAATAGCATTTAATTTTGATAAATTCTTTATAGTATGTATTAAATTGTTATAAATTAAAAATTATCAAGACTAAAATGTTAAATACTAAAATTTAGGGACGTGAAAGACATGAAGGAGATAGTGTATATACCGAGTGGACGACACCTATACGAGCACAAGCTAGCATTGCAATGGGAAGTTCCATAATCATTGGCATGTAAATCACGACAGTGTCTCCCTTTTTTACTCCAATGTCTTTCAAAAAATTAGCAACCTAATTAGTTACAAAATATACAATAATCACAGACTAACCACAAAATAGGAAGAATAATAATAATAATAAATAAATAAAAGTCCCGTTTAATAATATTTTTTGTTTTTGTTTTACTTAAAAATAATGTTTTTTTTTTCACAAATAAATATTTATAATTTTAGGTAAATTTTAAAAATAAAATTACTAAAAATATTATTTGTATATAATTTTCAAAATTTAGCTTGAATTTTAAAAACATCTCTAAATAAAAATAAAATTAAAATTAAAATAAAAAATTATTTTAAAAACTATTTTTTCCCTCAAAGTGCCTTTAATTTGTTTTATTAAAATAACAAAAAGATAAATAAAAAAAATAAAAAGAGAGAATTACTTGGGAAACTTGGTGAAGGAGGTGGGTGTAGGTTAAAGAAGCATCAAAACCAGGCTCGTTTCCTTCCCAATGCATTGCAATTTTGTCTCCCAATCCAGCCTCAATGTTCCTATCTATGCAATTGTAGCAAATATTCGTAATCCCACCCTTAAACCACTGCTCCAAAAAAAATAAAAAAAAATAGATATTGTTCTATTTGGACTTTCCCTTTCAGATTTTGGTGTTTTGTTCTCCTCCCCAACCAATGTGGGACATCACAATCCACCCCCTTTTAGAACCCCAGCGTCCTTGTTGACACTCGTTCCTTTCTCCAATCGATGTGGGACCCCACCACATCCACCCCTTTGGGGCCAGCGTCCTTACTAGCATACTGCCTCATGTCTACCCCCCTTCGGGGAACAGCGATAAGACTGACACATCGTTCGGTGTCTGACTCTAATACCATTGGTAACAACCCAAACACACTTCTATCAGATATTGTCCTCTTTGGACTTTCTCTCAAGATTTTAAAACGCGTATGCTAGAGGAAGGTTTCCACTCCCTTGTAAAAAGTGTTTTGTTCTCCTTCCCCAACCAATGTGGGACATCACATGTTCAGTCTGTGTTTAATAATATTATGTTGAATCCCGACCGTTATCGATTAGTATTATTGTTATTCTTAGTTCAAGAACATGCCGAACAAATTCAAATTTATTAAATAAATAAATAAATAAATAAAAGAGGAGAATTTAGGAGGGTTACCTCTATATTAATATTGCCTTGGGAAATATGAAGATTGTGAGAGGAGGGTTGATGATGATTCCATTCCTTTGTCCAATAGAACTCAGATGATGCAATTTCAGACCAAAATTCTGAAGGTTCTTCAATGGATTTTTTGTACATATCCAAATACTTAATTCCAAAATTAAATTAAATATAAGTATTTTCCAAATAAATAATAATAATTATTATTATTATAATAAAAGAGAAAATAATTGTAATAATATTAAGTATTTTCCAAATAAATAAATAAATAAATAAATAATAATAATTATTATTATAATAATAAAAGAGAAAATAATTGTAATAATATTAAATATTTTCCAAATAAATAAATAAATAATAATAATTATTATTATAATAATAAAAGAGAAAATAATTGTAATTAAGAGAGGACCTTTTGAGTGGTAGGAATATGAGCTTGTTGAGAAAATTCCTGCGATGGAAAGACAATTTCATCTTCTCCCAGAAACTCCTGCAAAACTAAGGCGTTTAGAATATTGAAGTCCATTTTTTAGTGGCCGAAAGTCGGGTCGTTACACTAAAATTAAAAGAGGAGCTTACCTCAACGTCGATATTATCGATGGTTATATCAGCCTTTTCTTGATTATGATTCAACTTCTTTTCCCGTTTCGATTCACACAATACAATTTCCAAACGGGGTTTGTGGACTTTCAAATGCTAAATTAATTTCCAAAAAAAAAAAAAAGGGTAATCCACGAATACAGTTGTAAATAAACGAACGATTAAAAAAATACATTCATCAGATGTTTTACATTAACGACAAAAACATTACCAAACGAGCTTTAAAGGGCTTGGCCAAAGAATTTTCAAAAAGAAAAATTGAGTTCATGTTATTGTCAAGAGGAACATTCTTGTAAAACAACAACGTTCGAGAGCTCCATATCATACTGTTTGACAACATTTTATTTTTCTTTCTAAATGTGAGATCATCCCAAGGTCTCTGGTTTAATTTATACGCTCAAAATTAAATTAAATTAATTTTTTTTTAGATAACTATTTAACAACTATTAGCCAATTAATACCAAAGCCGCTGCCATTAATAATTTATTTACCTTTATATAATTTTCAATTAACGTCTATAATTTAGACTAAGCTTTAATTTGATAATACGAGTTATTTAGTCAAACTTTACTAACTTTTCATTTCATTACTATATCAACATTTTTAGGGATATTTAATATTTAGCTAATGTGTTCGTTCACTATGTCAGGGTTTACGACTAAATAAAAAGATGAAGTAAAATTGTTGAGTGGGTGAAAAACAATTTAAGGATGGGGTGAGGCAAACCGAAAATAAATTCTAAGCGTATTGGAAATGTAAAGAGTAGATTAGTAATTTAGTCTAAGATTAAGTCGGATGATATGAACGACCCAGATCATTTTAGCATATTTTGTTATCACTCGGGCGTTTTTTGGAAAAATGACTAAAGATATCTCGTAATATAAAATTGATGAATTTCCTATAATAACTATCAATTATTTTAAACCTCTCGTGATCATAATTTCATTTTGTTGGATCATTCTCAGGTTGCCTCCATTCTACTTGAGAGATATAAATGTAACAAAAATAGAGAGATAAAATGTAGCATTCATATTGACTGTCGGGTGGAGTAAAATAAGAGCTTCCTAGGTAATAAATTTTAAACTTTCAGTAATTTATTTATTATTATTATAATTAATATTATTCCTACTCCTATTACTATTATTATTATAATTAATAGAAAAAATAATACATGTAGGACTTTAAAAAAAATGTAAAAAACCTACAAGGAGTTACAAATTAAATACAAGTTTTGTTGGAATATTTAAATTAAATACAAATTAAATAATATATATATTATAATAAAAAATAAAAATAATAAAAGAGAAAAAAATAACCTTCACTCAACGGAAGTTTCACAAACCTACTATTAATTATTTGACCCAATTTAATTTGACCATCACAATTAATATGTATGAAAAAAAACCATTAATATACATACATACATATATATATATATATATACACTAAAATTAATATATTTTCACACCTCATTAAAAAATTATGAAAATATTGTGAATCTTTGGGTTAAAATGGAAGATGCCCGACCCTTATTTAAAATCATTTTCGACTTCGAGGTTTCTAATAAAACAAAACATTCAAGATCCCGAAGAAAACATGACATAAAAATATGAACATAATTCAATACTTAAAGGATAACAAATATTTTACAAACTAGTAGAGTCAATCGTGTTGAAAGGTTTGTAATATGAGATCAAAATAAGCCAAAGCAAGGTTTGTAATATGAGATCAAAATAAGCCAAAGCAAAAATACATATGATTGCCATGACTCGACCCGACTTCATCATCTATCCTGCTTGACCTTACTCTAACTTGAAAATAAAAATATTTTTGGAAAGATTCATAAAAATATCCCGTAATTACCTCATTTCATATCTGGAGTGAAAACTTGCCTCGCTTGAATTTCATCTAAGAATTGTAACCATATATAATAGTCACAAAACATTAGTGATTATATTGCCAAAGTTTTCTACAAACACAAGTATAACAATACCATGGGGTCATATCGCCAATTTTTTTTTCTTTCTAAATTTCACTTCCTTGTAGTTTTGAACATTCATGAACATTCTATTTTCTTACGTAACTAGCCTGCCTGCGCAACATTATGATTAGCATCATGTCACCATACCATAACATAAGTGTACATGCATCATAAAATACCATAGGTTTACAAAAGATTCATGGTCATAACTCTTATCATACTCATCGCATTCCCACAAAAAATTTCATTTAGTACCAAATTGTCACTCTAACAACAAGGCAATATCGCCATTTCATACATTCCCTAATTTTTATGGCTTGTAAAGACATATATATGCATGAAGTGTCGTAAAATAAGAATGTGTAAAGCAGTTTGTGACAAACCATCATGGCTATTCATGACATATTATCATTTCCTATTTCCTCCAAGACTAACCTTTCTATCGTGCCTCAATAAATGCCGTTTGTTAGCTCAAATCCTCGGGACTCACTTGTTGCTTATACGAATGCCAATGACATTCTTGTAAAATACAAATTACAATAAGCCAAAGCGTTGTGGGCGACCTTGAGATATTTTCTTTCAAGCTCAAAGATACGATACAACCCTTGACTATAGTGAGGAAATGGACGAGAGTAAAGAGTAATTCCAGCAGAACATGGATATTCAGTCACTTAAGAGAGTTAAGAAGGGATTCTGATGCAAAACTATTCCACTCAAATTTAAGAAAGTATGGGGTAGATGAAAGAAAGCTAAGAATTACTAAATGCTGCTAAAAGTTCAGTACATGAAATTCATCTTTTAAACAAAACCAGAAATCTCTAACGCCAAATATAATCAATTTAGGAGAGAGCATAATCAAGTCTGGTACCGTACACAAAAAATAAATATACCATGATCAAAACAAAGTGTCATTTCATCCCAGTGAAAAGAAACAAGGACCCGCATCTTCAATCACCCTTTCTCCTGAACGAACATCCCTCGGTGAGTCTAGCGCGCCCACCAGTTGGCTGGCATAAGACTGTCTGGCAGTTACCGCATACCACAACAGTTTGTGAGTGGCTGAAGACAGTGGTACTGCATTTCATCACAAAAACAACAATCAGAAACTTTCAATCCAAAACATCTTCAGACAGAATCTATGAGAATTATCAATACAACAAAAGTAATGAAAAGTGATGGGGCTCACATGTTGAAGCATCCCTGGCACTTAACGTCCTTCAAATCAACGGTACACAACAATTAAAGGGAAAGCTTGTCAGAATATAATATAAATAAAGGCAAAAAAAAAAAAAAAAAAAAAAAAANAAAAAAAAAAAAAAAAAAAAAAAAAAAAAAAAAAAAAAAAAAAAAAAAAAAAAAAACCATGAAGAAACACTCTGTAGGATAGTAAACAGATGCGCTGAATTTGACTAGAATATCATTAAAAAATGGCATGGAGTTGAAATAGAAACAAAAATAATACCATGAAGAAGGAGTTGGGTGATTGCACAAGGCGCTTGAGCTTGTGCTTCCTCTTCTCTAGCTCAGCAGGAGGATTCAGCAAATCAATATCGTTTTGGAGAACCTATTGGCATAAAACAAAACATCCCCATTTGAATAACTTAAGTTCAGAATCTGAAACAACGTTTTAAGGCCACAAAATTGCAACAAGAACCAACAGCATTGAATTGATAAGAATAGTGGTACAACCACAAGTCAACAAAAAAAATCAGCATCAAATTATATGCTTCTCAGTTATCACATGCTCCAACAAGTGTTGGAATGGGTAACTTTAGTAGTTGACTTCTTGGTTTTTTATTAAAAAAATTCCCAGACATGTTAAGGACACATAAAAGACGCATTCAAATCACTAAGAAGTAATGTTAAGAACACATGTGGGATGTACTCAACGGAAATAGGAAGAAAAATAATGTTAAAATACATAAACATATATATATATATATATATACACTTGCTTTTTTTTAATGAAGAAATGTTCCTTCCAATTTCAGAAAACCACGCCAAGATAAAACAGCAGCAACATTGACAAAGAAGAAAATGGAAAAACAAAATATAAAAACTCTGCGAAGTTCGGTGCATCAGATGTAACCCACCGCGGTGCAAATTTCTGTGCATAGTTCCACCAAATTGCGTCAGGTTTCCAGTTTTCCTAAATGAAAAATACTTCATTGCACTAAATCGACGACAAGTATTCCTCTTCCTACTCGACTTATTTAAATATAATCTAAAGCTAACTTCCTACTAAACCCTTCCCAAAAAATCGTTGGCAACAAAAAAAATCTGAGTCTCAATCCTTCAATGCAAAGATAATCGGAGAAAAAACAGAGACAAAACCGCAGTTTTTTATGTAAGAATAGGTTTAAAATGCATCAATTCTTCTATCTTGTGTCTACAAAGATGAATCAGCTCTCTCGTAAGTGTCTCAAGCAAAAGTGCGGAGCATAAAATACACCTAAATACATTCAACTTCGCGGCCACAGAATTCTCGAACATAACCAAAACGGGAAACACAAAACAATTAATCAAGTTGAAGAGGAATGAGAACTCACCATCTTGAAAAATCCTGGAAAGGAACAGACGAAAGAGTGAAATCCTGCGCAAGCCAAAAGAAAGTAGCGCACGACCGCAACAGAGGGAGAGAGCAAGAACCCTAAAACCTCGATCTTTATATATAGTGATGCGTGGGGCGGTACAGAAATGGGCTTCTTAAGTTTGAAAAGCCAGAGTTTGGGCCTCAAGTTGGATCATAGATGGGCCTTCTAGACACCTTATGGAAATTTGCCGGCTCACCTTTTGATGTTCCAATAATGCCCTTCCCAACTTATCATTTTACTTTTTGCCCCCCACTTTTTTTTTTTTTTTTTGTTTAATAATTTATTTGGGTCCTTCAAATTTGAACTAATTTCTTTTTGGTCCTTGAATTTAAAAACCAATTGATATATGGTCCCGATATTCTAAATTTGATTCTAATTGGTCGTGCACATATAAAATTAATTTTTAACTGAACCTTGAGTATAATAAATAAATTATATATAAAAATATTAATTGATTTATAGCCGTCAAAGTTTAGTTGGGGCATAAGTTAACTAAAGTCTAAGTTGAAGTATTGAAAATAATTTTAAACGGTCCCTAAAGTAAATTAGTAATTAGTTAACTAATAAATCGAGAAGAGTATTAAAAAGACTTGATCAAAATCTATTTGAAGTGATCATTCCCGGTCTGTTTGTGTTTCTAATTGTGTGACATACACTTGGACACTACAGTGGTGTATTAAGACCTAATAGCATACGAGTAATTGTCGAGAAATAAAAAAAGTCATTTCTAAGTATGTGAATAGATGTAAAAAAAAGACATGAAAAGATGTGTAACGTATTACGAGATCAAACTTATACATATCGTGGAAGAACGATGCTCTGAAATGAAATTTTTGCGCCAATCTATTTTCAAATCTAAATTCAATTTAGACCATAAAAAATGAGAAAAGAGAAGGAACAAGGTAGAGAAATTGTACTTTTGGACAGTATGCATCAGCAACTCTTAAAACAAACATATTCTACTCGACTCAAAATTGACTAATGTAACATTTGACTCAAAATTAATCTTAAAAACTAAACCACGGCCTCTCCTTTGTACAAGATTTGACTAAACAGCAAAGTGATTCATAAGAGCCCCAACTATCGCATAGCTGTATGATCGGCGAACGTCTCCTTAGTTGCGTGATTCCTCGTCGCCACCGCTATGGATCAGCTGATTGATTAATCGAGTAAAATTAGTATAAAGTTGACTGAGGATGAACAAATAACACACTAGATTTAGAGAGATGCTTACCAGGGAGCCAACTCTCTCATATGCTTCCATTACTTTTGGGTTTTGCTCGTCTTCATAACCCACTTGCAGTATTCTTGGTCCGTTGATAGACCAGAATGCTCTCCGGCCAGCATCCTAATAGGAGCAAAGAAACTATGATACTTTTGAGCCAAGAAGCATAGACCCTTAAAGGTTTTCACAGAAAGATGACAAACAAAATGAAAGGTATTCAAGAAGAAATGTATTCATCTCTTTAACCTGTAATATGATCATGTATATAGCCTCCAACGCTTGAACTCGAATTTCAGGGTCATCAATTTGCTCGCGCTCAATTGAAAGCGCAGTACCAAGCTCAAGTGGCATTTTTGATGTATCCTCCTCCTTGTAAACCTGCTCGCAGAAATGCATCGATATAAATGTTTAGTAAATATTCTCGTTATCGATATAAATGCATCGATAGACTGAAAATATTAAGTATATTCTCGTTATTCCTCTTTCCTTCTTTACCTATCTTCTTACTTGCCTTGTATATTTTTTACCATTGTCACTATTTCCTCCCTTTGGTACAAATATTCTCTTTTAACTTTAGGGTTGTATTATTCCAAGAAATATGAATTAAGAAAATATTATTATAGAGTAAAAACAACAAAAATTTCTAGAAACTGACTTTAAGCATCAATATGAAAGATCCTCACAAATGCGAAAAAGGAAAGAGCATGTGCAGGTGCCTCTCAAAGTCTTCAGTCGTCTCCTTCTTTTTTCTGTTTTTTTTTTTTTTTTTTTTTTGTTTCAATTCCAGGCTATGGGGTGAAATTTTAACGTTGCATACATATGAACAGGGAGAACCTAACATAGTTTAGCTGCAGGCGATGAAAAGATCGTTCAACAAGCTGGACTTTATTTATATTTGCTGTAAATATTAGGTGTGTGTTCCTGTATTTATGCTGAAAATAAAGTTAGACTTAGTTTCTAGGTAGACACGGCCATGCTCCTTTATAAGAAACCTTGGCTGCAACAGCCTTGAAATGGCACAACCTACTTCCAACCACGGAACCCTAGTCCTAACCATAACCAAAATAGTTAGAGCCAAGGGAGTTGCCAAATAGCCCATTCCATTTTGATCTCTATGAAGTACATAAAAGTATTACCTTGTTCCCAGCAACAGGGAGAAGTAAAGCTGGCCAAAGGAACTCCGCTATCAAGAGTAAATTTTGTAACTGGCCTTCTGCTTCAAAGCAACAATTTCTGAGAGTTCCAAATACCTTAAACAAGCAAATCAAATGAAGACATGAGTCCAGTTATCGACTGAAGATGTACTTAGATTATATCTAAATTGTAAATAATTGAACAATACGTATAGAGTTGATATCTGGACTGAAATAAGTAAATTAACCAATCATAAGCATGGCTTAGTTTCCCAAATTACCCAAAAAAATAAAAATAATAATTTGGTACCAATCATGTACATCAATCAAAATGTAAACTAGTTTGGGCATCTTTCAATATGGTTGTTTTGTCTTTTTCTGTTCCCATAGTGAACTTTTATTCTTTAACATTCATCTTCCTTTATATACATTGAAAAGTTGTTTCTTGTTCAAAGAAAAAAGTTAGCGGTGGTAATTAAGTAATTCTACAATAACCTCGTTTAGAAGCTTGAACTTCTTTAGACATCCATCGGACTTACTCCATTCTTCCGAAGTTGACTAGTTGAATCATACTGCCTAATTATCTGCTTCAAAAGTCCCCGCTTTGGATCAAGTAAAAGCTTCCTTCCAGCTTCCTTCTTTGATATGTTTACAAGTATGGAAGCCACATGCTCAAAGGGATCATCTAGTAGAGAATAAATTTAAAACATCAAATGAACACTGAAAACTTTAGATCATTAATGTAGAAAATTTATGAACTTCAAATTACAGGATGTCAATGTTGGGTTCTATACAACATTAAGGTTTGGAGAGGGTAGGTTAAAGCTGCAAAGGATCTGGCCTGGAGGTATTGCAATTATTATTATTTTCTAGAGATGCCAAAGAACTGGTAAACACATTTCCCAGTGTAGCACAGCAAATTAAGTTAGTAAACCAATGCACATGGAGATCTTAGAAGAAACAAAGATAAGTGAAATACCTTGCGATCCTAAATATTTCAATTTTATATTATAAGTATGGAGTCCACAATTCTTGAAAAATAACATATCGTCCAAAGCACACTGAAGTAGAGAAGAAGCAAGACATACCACTGGATTCACTTTCCGAACGACAGAATGATCTGACAATCTTCATAACATAGAGACCTTGCATCTTGTCATCTCCAGTCTACAAATCAGTATAGATAACCATAAGAACTATTTTCTTATTTCATTAAGATCATGAAAGCCTAAACTATTTGCAAAGGAAATGCTTAAAATATTCTCAAACAAATTTCAATAAAAATAGCTCATCTCAACATGAACCAAAGACGTGGCCACTGTAACAATGTAGGCACACCTGAAGTAATGAAGCAATACCAGTATCCAACTGTGTTAAATTAACCAGAAGCATTACTAGCAACTGTCTAATGCTGGAGTCCACATTATACAAAAGATCCATAACTGCTCCAATCAGTCCCAATTCTATCATCTTTGCAGCTAGATCAGAATTTTGTGAAAGATTAACAAGAGCT
Source organism: Cucurbita maxima (assembly GCF_002738345.1). Taxonomy (NCBI): domain Eukaryota; kingdom Viridiplantae; phylum Streptophyta; class Magnoliopsida; order Cucurbitales; family Cucurbitaceae; genus Cucurbita; species Cucurbita maxima. The sequence goes on along the minus strand of NW_019272030.1, from coordinate 1,120,881 downwards.
TCAGCTGCAGGTTCTGCAACATCCTGAAATGATGGACAATATATCAATACGGAATTATTCATATTCTATGAGTAACTTTTGCCAAATACTTTGAACCATACTACCAACGCATGGCCAACTTCCTTAAATTAATAATATCCACCAAATAGGTTTCGCGACAGAAAGAAATTACATAATATAAGCGCATCCCATCATAAGTCTTGAAGCCCACCTTCTTAATGATGCAAATGAAGTAATGAAATTGAAACGCTAAATTTCTGTAGTGTAAAGCACGAGTTATATTTAAACCATAATCAGCAGAAAATATTATGACAACTTTTGCCAGCCTATCAATAATCAGCAAGATTAACACAGTGTAATAATAAAAGAAAGTTAGGAATAATAATTGATGTTTATTATGAACACATGTTCAATAAAACTCTCTGAGATGTTCAGTTGTTTGCTTATGCATAACGTTTAGGACAAATGGAATTTTTAATTCAAACTCTGCCATCCAACATGATAGAAAGAAGAATACATGACAGCGTTAATAACCAACTCTATAAAGAAGAAAGATGCACACCTTTTGTTCTCTCAAGAGTCGAGCTAATGATGGTAGCAGAATGGTTGGATACTTGGCAAGAGACTGCAGCCCATCCTCAGACCCAGTTAAACCTTGAACAATATCTATGGCCCCTTTCCTCAACTATACAGCAAAAAAAAACAAAATTCTGATACTTACAAATTTATAAAAACCTAATTGTTATTACAGGCAAACTGAATTAGCAATCCACTGAGGCAAACACAATATTCGTATGGCAACCACAGAACTTCCCATATTCAACTTTCAGTTTTAATACATCACTCATAGCTAGAAATAAAAGGCGTCACAGGGATCAAAACGTGCAAATTTAACTTCTGAAACACTTGAAACAGGAAATGAATCATCTAATTCTAGGCAAATAAAACAGAGCAAGTGAATGTAAATTGAAATTGATGCAATAAAATCATGGATTGGGTTTAAATTTTAACATTTCATAGAATAAACAGCATTGTATGCTGCATCTCACCAACTCGTCAACCTACTACAAAATGAATCACTGAAAACCCTTAATCGACATCGAAGGAGATGGGGAATTCACAGATAATAATGGCTTATACAAATAAAGAACAGATGAGGCATAATGGGGCTTACTTGAGGTGAGGGCGAAGAGAGAAACTGTATCAATTCTTCTAGTTCAGTCGCCATATGCTCTTTGCAGCTGAAGAAGTGTGTTTCTTCTCCGATGAGTCGAATTGCCCTTTTTCAAATTACAAAACGCTACATATAGGTTTTTAGACTTTAGGTGGCTGATATAATAACAGCAAGGTGTTTAAAATAGATCATAATTAGCTATATAGGCCTCATACAATAATAATTTGGTTTTAAAAAATTCAGCTAACTAACATTAGTTTTCAAAAAATTGTTTAAGATATGTGAGAACCCTAATAGAGAATTTAGGAGGAAACATGCACAAGTTTTAAAAACATAAAATAAAATTGTTATCAAATGAAACCTAAGGTAAATAAGTAGCTTACTTCGTGAAAAACCCTCTACAATCAATAATTATTATCTTGAGAGGCCATGATTTTTTATACGTATTTGTAGACTATTTTGCTCCTTTGTCAGACCCATTAATAATTATAAGATATATACATTTAACTTAACTTATAAGATGCCCTTTAAATGCTAGAATATGAAATTTTCTCTTTATTTATATGGTTACTAGCTATATTTACAGCTAATTTAATTTACAAAGATTAGTCTTAAAATCTCAAAAGTTTGACGGTTTAAAAAACTAGACCTTTAATTTTAAATTATAAATTATGTTGTAAAAGTTTAAGAATATGAATTTTTGTCCTCAAATCTTTGATTATAGCTTATATCTAAAAGATATTAATAAGTTAGAACGTTTCGAGAAAAAAAAAAAAAAAAATCTGAACCACTATGTCCCTTTGTCTACTTCTAAATTTACTGAGCATGCAATTTTTTTTTTTTTTTTTTTTTTTGTTGATAATTTTAGTTATTGGGGATATAAACTGATTCGAGCTCGTTACCAAATGCATTTGATATCATTTTAAAGAAGAAAAACGAAAACATTTAAGTTGCAAGCTCAATTAACAGCAGGTTTCGAGTTTTCCTCAAAGAATTGGGAAATGAAAAATATTTCATTGCACTAACTCCACGGTTAAATATAATCTTTCGGTAACTTCCTACTAAACCCTCCCCCAAAAAATCGTTGACAAAAAAAAAAAAAAAAAGAAGTCTCAATCATCCAATCTTTCTTCAAAACAGAGATGATCGGGAAAAAAAAAACAGAAAGACAAGAAAAATTTTTACTTTAAGAATAGGTTTCAAAAATTCTTCTATATTCTGTCAACAAAGATGCATCCATACACTACTGGAAAGCAAAGTGAGGAGCAAAAAGTAGACCTAAATACATTCAATTTGCAGCCATGCAATTCTCGAACATATCCGAAACAGGAAGCTTAATACAATACATCGAATCGAAGAGAAATGAGAACTCACCATATTGAAAATCCCCTGGAAAGGGACCGGTGAAGAACGGCAATCCTGCGAAGCCAAACAAAAACAGAGGGAGTGAGCAAGAACCCTAAAACCTCGCTCTGATGCGTGGGGACAGTTGATAAATGGCCTTTTTCATTCAAATGGGTGGGCTTTGGGTTTTTAATTATTGTACTCCCAAATACGGTTTACATGGTCCGAGTTGAATTGGTTTGAGCTATTTTTTTGACCCAACCCAAAAGTTCGGGTTGGGTCTGGGTTGGGTTGTTATTTTTTTTTAATTTTATTTATCCATAATTTATAATTATTCGGATATAATCTTATATAAAATATATTAAAAATTTACAAACAAACTCAAATTAATCCATAATTATAAAAAAAAACAAATTCAATAAAAAACAACTAAGCGAAAAGGGTAACATATTAATCTAGGGTTAAAATAGAAAAAATATAAAGATACAATAATGAAAATAAATACATTAAAATTTAGAATTAGAATTATTGGTTTATCTTTAAATAACAGAAAAAATATAAAGATATAATAATGTTACTACAAATAGAAAATAAATACATTAAAATTTAGAATTATTGATTTTTCTTTAAATATATTTAAACTATAATTTAGAAATATAATAACGTTGCAAATTTGTAAACCGGCCAAAGTACCACTTCGACAAACCTATTATAAATAAGATATCTTAATATATTTTATATATTTAAATTTGTCTCAGGTCAACCCAAGGGTTTTACCCACAAACCCGAAATGGAATCGATTTAATTTGGGTTCAAAAAAATGAACCCAACCTTATTCAAAATACTAATCCAACCCAACCCAACTCTTGTAGTTCGGGTTGGGTTGGTCCGGGTTGTCGGGTTGAATGTACACCCCTACTCACAAATTTATCACTTTGCTTTTTGACCCCCGTTTTATTTATTTATTCTTTCCTACCATCAGGTCCTTTTGGGTTAAAAATTTTAAAATTTACAAGTTTCATGGAACGATCCGATTTTTTACGTATGTATCGAAGTCGAAGTCGTTACTTAAAAGCTAGTAATTTTATAATTTCAAACATTTGGAAGGACTAAAAAAAAAAAACATATATAAATGACTAATTACAAGTAAAAGGCACCCTCGTGCTCGGTTGTTGTTGCTACCGTTGTTTCCCACCCGAAGGCTATACGGTGTTCTATAGTCGATCGCAATCATAGCTGTGACAAAGAGAGAGGCCTTTAATAAGTTCATCAACATTCATGACATATTCCTTTCTTTGTACGAAAATCAAGTGACTGTCGTGCCAGATGTCGACCGTTAGCTGGTATTGTTCTATTAGAGTTTTCCTTTTCGGGCTTCTTTTTAAAATGTATTTATTAGGAAGAGGTTTCTACACCCTTATAAAGAATGTTTCGTTCCTCTCTTCCATCGGCGTGCAATTTCACAATCCACCCTCATTCAGGGCCCAGCATCCTCGTTAGCATTCGTTCTTCTTTCCAACCGACATAGGATCTCACAATCTACCTCATTCATGGCCTAGTATCATCGTTAGCACTCGTTCCCTTCTCCAATCGATGTGGGGTCTCACAATTCACCCTCCTCTGGGCCCAGCATCCTCGCTAGCACTAATTCCTCTCTCTAATCGATGTGGGGTCTCACAATTCACCCTCCTTCGAACCCAACGTCTTCCCTAACACTTGTTCTTCTCTCCAATCGATGTGGGATCTCACAATCCACCTCCTTTCGAGACAACCATCCTCGCAAGCACTCGTTCCTCTCTCTAATCTATGTAGGATCTCACAAAGAATTTGGGATCAAACCGTCAATTTTTAAGACATTATGAATCAAATGTATTTTAAAACCTGATCTAGCTAGCATCTCGAAAACACGAATCTTTGATTTCATCAGAAGAGACGTCTCAAAAGCCTATTTGAGTTTACGTATCGAAGAAATTCCGCTAAAAAAAATGCAAAAATAATTTGTTCCCAATGAAAAATGGACCATCACTTTTACCCCTTTACTATGGTACCAATGGAGAAAAATAGGCCACCTATTCTAATCTATACGTGTTTTTAGGCTTTTCATTGCTACACAAATATTGTTGTGGTGTAAAAAGATTTGGTATTTATTGGTCGGTCGAAATTATTTGATCTAAGTCTCTTTCTTATGAATACTCTACGAAAATAGGGTTAATTCAATATTGTGAAGACAACCTAAATGACGATCGTTTCGTTTAGATGATTCATTTTCCAATCTCGACTTTTGTCGATAGAGTAAACTGGTCTTGTGATAGGTTGATTTAAAAAAATCGTACCTCTCGTCATTGTCGTTTTTTGTGAAAACAAAAATATTTATATGATGTCCCACATTGGTTGAGGAGGAGAACAAAACGCATTTTATAAGAGAGTGGAAACCTTCCCCTAGCAGACCTTGAGGGAAAGTCCGAAAGTCTTCTCAAGGGAAAGCCCAAAGAAGACAATATTTGCTAATCTATTAGAGATAGACATCGAACGATACGATATGTCATCCTTCTCGCTCTTCTCCGAAGACACGAGGCGGTGTCCTAGTAAGGACGTTGGCCCCAAAGGGGATGGATTTGGTGGCGGTCCCACATCTATTGGAGAAAGGAACTAGTGCCAGCGAGGATGTTGGGCCTCGAAGGAGGTGGATTGTGATGTCTTCTCGCTGTTCTTCGAAGGGGGATAGACACAAGGCGGTGTCCTAGTAAGGACGTTGGCCCCAAAGGAGATGGATTTGGTGGCAGTCCCACATCAATTAGAGCCAAAGGGGATGGATTTTGTGGCGGTCCTACATCAATTAGAGAAAGGAACTAGTGCCAACGAGGATGTTGGGCCCCGAATGAGATGGATTGTGATGTCCCACATTGATGAGGTGAATTTGGTAGCGGTCCCACCTCAATTGGAGAAAGTAACAAGTGTCGGGTATGAATCTGAATTACAATTTATTGATCAATTTGTAAAATTAAAAAAAAAAAAACCCTTATTGGGATAAAATTTTCAATAAATATAGAATGAACCAATTCTATACGTTTTCTTCTAATCTTTTACATTATTTGATTGCAAAATCCCTTTTGTCAAATGCTTATCTTATGAGATCCTAAGAAGATTTCTTTGTTTGATTTATATATCTTATGGAGATATTTTAAGTTATTTACTCCGCCAACACCGGTTATGATAGACACGAAAATCTATTTAAATTAACGACGAACGATTTTTTTTTAAATAGCACCCTTAAAGCCACACAACTCTTGCATGCTCCAGTTATCGAACATCCATTAACAATTCATCCTAAAGACAAAGGATAGTTAACGCGTGTCGACGTTTGGGACGAGTCGAGACTGCACGTGGATTGTCAAGGCGGCTTGGATACTCACCTAGGGCTCAGCTCGTTGGAATCTATGCCCTAAAACTCGTAGTTTTTGTAATTGAATAGTTGACAAGGGCTTAGGATCTCTCAGTGTCGTATCGACTTAGAAACTCCTCATTTGAATTTGCAAGTGAACTTAATACGAAAAACCCTAAATATCTTTTAACTTCGAGTTTGAGACAAGCGTAGGTCCCTCAGAATATCCCGTTCGAAAATATATTATATTGAATAAAAATAACACATTAAAAAAGAAAAAAAAAAGTATATGGAATGAAGTATTATAATAAGTTGACTTTATTGTATAGCAGCATCACATAAATATAACATAAATATAAATTATAGGAATGTATGAAATTAATTATTCTATTTCAATTAGGACATTATTGAAATAAAGCATAAATTTATTATATATTATGAATAAATTCCAATAAATACAATTAATCATAATTATTAATTATTTTTTTAATCTTGATTACTTTCATTAATAAAAAAAATTAGAGATTTAAATCTTCATTTTCTTGTTAAATTTTTTAAAATACAAATAAAAATAAATTGGAAGTGAATATTTTCTATTAAATTAAAAGTCCAATCCTTAAAATAAAATATTGTGGAGCTTTTAATTTTTTTTAATATATTTCTAAACTTACCAATTCAATAATATAAAAAATTTTATTATAATTTTTTAAAATTTTAGTGACCGAATAGACAAAATATATATATATATATATATATATATTTTGAACTTACCAATTAATAATATAAAAAATATACACCAAATTTAAAATTTACTAATTTACCGGTAAATTAATTTTTTTTTCTAAAATCAAACGAATTTCAAATCATAAAATTAACCAAAATATTTAAAATTAAAAATATGGGAAGCAAATGAAAATATTGTAATTCATGGGGACAACAATGAAATTATATTTAATTATAAGGACTAACTTGCAATTTCTCATAAATTCCATTTATTGGTCCTCCCTCACTCATGAAGTGTGACAGCTATTGAAGTCATTACCTTTGCATTATTCTCATTGTCATCATTATTCATACAAATTTTTATTTTCAACCAAATAAAATTAATTTTTTTCTAAAGAAAATAATAAATAATTTTAATTTTAATTTTATTGTATTAATTTCGACTCTAACCCTTTTAACTTTATTAAATTGAATTCAAAACTTAAATATTACATTTTAACTAATTTTTCACTAATTTCAAAATTAAATAAGTAAAAAAAAAAAATTTAAATATGATAATTTTTTTTAAAAAACTATTATAAATTTTTACCAAGTAGTCAAATTCTTTCCACCAATTAAAATAACGGTAACTTTTTCGAACACTTCCTATAATTAAAAACATGCTAATTATATTAATTATTATTAAATACATATTTCAATTTTTTTCTTATATATTTGCAATTAATTTCTAAATTTATTATATTTATTGATATTAAATTAGATTTAAATTTTAGTAACAAATAATTTTATTAATAATTTTTAATTCAAGACAAATTAATTGTAAATTGGTTATAATTTCCATGAGCAATTGATTTTTATTATTTTATTATAAATAAAAATAAAATAAAATAAAATAAAGAATGTTAGTTCATGAAGTGTCTTTCTCATGCTTCTAATGTGGAGTTTCTTTTGTTCATGTGTCTCAATCTTCAAAATATTTTCATTAAACTTATATTTCAATTTTTTTAACTTTAAATTTAAAATTTTCCTCTCTCAAAATAATTAAAATAAGCTAAAATGCCAATGATTATTGTCCCTATTGATTTATATATTTAATTTTTTTAAAAAAAAGTATTAATTTTCATAATTTTAAATTTTATGTCTAATAAATCTCTAAAGTCCAATGATTTATACCTAAAAATTAATTTTTTTGATATGATATAACTGTTGGATGAAAATGATTATGTATAGAAAACAATATGATTATGATAGATTGATAAAACGATACAGTTAGATACGTTCTTGTAATGGTATGACTAGGATACGTCCATGAATCGAATAATTAAGGTATGTTCATAAAATGATACGAACTATGAGATGATACCATAAAGTTATGACAAGTTTAAAAAACGATATAACAAAAGAATGATCATGTATTTATAATAAAGGGAGTTTGTAAGCAAAACCACTGGCATTTATATGTATACCCTTTCTCCTTCTCTCTGAGTCTGCAACAAAATTTGGACAGTTCTGGTGTCACTATCGGCTCATCCTCGTAATATAAATCCCCTTTTTCTAAAGAGTTCCATAGAACAATCCAAAGAACAACGCTCCAATTCTCAAAAATTTCTTCAATATCACAAAAGAAAAAGAAAAAGAAAAAGAAATAAATAAACGAAGCATTTGGATGTTCTAACGTGCCTGCATATTCCCTTCCTTGTCCGTTTCTCTATATATAAATTTCCAATGTTTTTTTCTCTGAACCCTATTTTTTTTTGTTTTTTTTTTTGTTGAAGAAAAAGGTCATTTGGAAGAAGCAATGTCAACATAGCTGGCTGGTGGGGACTCTAAGCCCCACAAAATGCTACTCCTGCTTCGAATCTCTCTTTCTTTTCTTTCTTCTTTTTTGTTTGTTGTTCTTTTGTTCTCTCCTTCTCTCCTCTGTTCTTCGATGTTCTTGTTTATTTAGAAATCTTCTGGAAAATGGGTAATGATTTGTGTGATTTGATTATTCTTTTTTGATTTTGATTTTGGGTTTCTGGGGTTGAATTTTGTTTCCTGTTTTTGAAGAAGCTCTGTGATATATGAACACAGCCAAGATGCTCTGTATACGACACAGCAAAATGAACCCACCTATTTCTTTCAACTTGCAGTACCAGACAACACTGTTTTGCTGCTTTACAGCCCACACATTGCATTACTTGATATATATCGAGTTTTAATTCCTCTAGTTTCATTTCATTTTTTCCCCTTTTGCTCTTTCCCTCTCCCCTTCTCTTTAGATTATCACTTTTTTGTTGTTGTTGTTGTTCTTGATCATCGATCGGTTTTCTTCCTTCGATTTTAGTTTGGCCACATGGGTATTGTTCATCTGATTGAATCGTTCAAATGGTAGGAGGGTTTTCGATCATTTTCTTATTGTTCTTTCGCTGAATCAGGATTTGGGGTTTTGGGTTGAATCTACATTATTACTCTTTTGTTGTTCTTGATATTATTCGAGTTTTGGCGACATGGGTTTTGTTCATCTGATTGTTTCGTTAAAAGGGTTGGCGAGATTTTGATCTGATTTTGTTCGTCTGATTGTTCTTCGTGGGTTTGTATTGATTTTTCCTTTTGCAATAAAACTCTGAGTTGTTGTTGTCGGCGCAAGGTCACTTTCTGTCCGCATTGTCTGTATCCAATGATGCATTTGGTATTAATTTAACCAAAAAGTACCCTCCCACTGTTTCTTTCTGCTGCTGTTTAGCCGATTTCGTGTTCTTCTTCTTCTTCTTCTTCATACAATTTTAACTTCAGCAGCATTTGCTGGAAGTGATGATCGGACTCCATTTTTTGTGATTTTTGAGCTCTAAGAACATTCTTCATTGCTTTTGGAATGTGGGTTGAATTTCATCGTCTTTACTCATTTACTGGAAGGAGAAGAGTTCTGCAATTGCTGATTGTTAAATGATGCTACGCTTTCAAAAGATCTGCATCGTTCTCTATAGTTTCTTCACAATTTCAGGTTTGAAGTTCAAGATGATGTATGTTTGTTTTCAATCTGTTCTTCTTCTTGTTCTTGCTGAATTTAGATGTTCATTAGGAAAAGATGAAGATCTATAGATTCAGCTTCATTCTTGTAGTTGACTGTAAGATTTTCTTCCATATCAATCACTTTCGGGTATGCGCCGTGCACCCGGTTTGGTTTGTGATCTGAAAATTCAGGGATGGGATTTAGAATTGTTCAACTTGTTTGGGTTGTTACAAATGGTACTAGAGCTAGATACTGGGCGTTGTGCTAGCGTCCTAGCGAGGACGCTGGGCTCCTAAGGGATGGATTGTGAGATCCTACATTGGTTGGAGAGGGGAACGAAACATTGCTTATAAGGGTGTGGAAACCTATCCTTAGTAGATGCTTTTTAAAAACCTTGAGAGAAACCATGAAAGGGAAAACTCAAAGAGAACGATATCTGTTAGCGGTGGGTTTGAGCGGTTACAAATGATATTAGAGTCAGACACTGGGTGGTGAGTCAGTGAGGATGCTGGGTCCCCAAGGGGGTGGATTGTGAGATCCCACATTGGTTGTAGAGGGAAACGAGGGTGTGGAAACCTCTCCCAAAGAGGACAATATCTGCTAGCGGTGAGTTTTAACTGTTATAAATGGTATCAGAGCCAGACACCGGGCAGTGAGTCAGCGAGGACGTTGGGTCCCCAAGGGGATTGGATTGTGAGATCCCACATCGGTTGGAGAAGGGAACGAAGCATTGCTTATAAAGGTGTGGAAACCTCTTCTTAGTAGAAGCGTTTTAAAAACCTTGAGGAAAAGCCTGAAAGAGAAAACTCAAAGAGAACGATATTTGCTAGCGGTGGGTTTGAGCTGTTATAAATGGTATTAGAGCCAGACACTGGGTCCCCAAGGGGGTGGATTGTGAGATCCCACATCGGTTCGAGAGGGGAACGAGGGTGTGGAAACCTCTCCCTAGTACACGTGTTTTAAAAACTTTGAAGGAAAGCTTGAAAGAGAAAACCCATAGAGGACAATATCTGCTAGCGGTGGGTTTGAGCTATTACAAATGGTATCAGAGCTAGACACCGGGCAGTGAGTCAGTGAGGACGTTGGGTCCCCAAGGGGGATGGATTGTGAGATCCCACATTGGTTGGAGAGGAGAACGAAACATTGCTTATAAGGGTGTGGAAACCTCTTCCTAATAGACGCGTTTTAAAAACCTTGAGGGAAAACCCAAAGAGGATAATATCTGCTAGCGGTGGGTTTGAGCTATTACAAATGGTCTCAGAGCTAGGCACCGGTGCTGGGTCCCCAAGGGGGGTGGATTGGTGGGTTTGAGCTATTACAAATGGTCTCAGAGCTAGGCACCGGTGCTGGGTCCCCAAGGGGGGTGGATTGTGAGATCCCACATCGGTTGGAAAAAGGAACGAAGCATTCCTTATAAGGGTGTGGAACCTCTTCCTAGTAGACGCGTTTTAAAACCTTATAAGGGTGTGGAACCTCTTCCTTGTAGCCCGAAAGGGAAAGCCCAAAGAGGACAATATCTAGTAGTGGTGGGTTTGGGCTGTTACATTAACACATTGTTCTATATTCCCCAATATGATTGTTGTAATTTTCCTTTTCATTTGTGTTTCAGATTCAATGTATAATAGTGTGTATAGTAGTTGTTATACTGTAAAAAAGCATCAACGGTGAAGGGAAGAACCCACATGAGATGTCAAGGGTCCTTGCAGCAGTATTAGGAGGTTCTGCAGGAGCCGTGGCATTGGTGGGATTGACTATTATACTTATAAGATTCTTAGCACGCTCAAGAAACGCTGCAAGAACTTCCGAGACGGGCTCTTCGGATCCTTCTGTTCAAGGTATTCTCTTCGTCTTCGTCGCCCGAGTTATCCATTAGCATATGCATTTTGTTTTTCAAAAGGATGATCATCAGTTGGTTGTGTTTTTCATTACTTGTAGTTGGAAGGCATGTTGGTATTGAATTGTCTCTACGAGATGCTCGACATTTCGAGATGGCGGAGTTGGCTATAGCCACTAATGATTTCAGCGAAAAGAATTTGATCGGAGAAGGGAAATTTGGGGAGGTCTATAAGGGCATGCTTCATGATGGAATGTTCGTCGCTATCAAAAAACGACATGGAGAGTCGAGTCAGGATTTTGTAGATGAGGTAATATTCATTTATTGTCTTGTAAGCCTTCGACATTGATATATTTCCAACTTGAACGTGCATAATTTGAGCACGAATGGAAATGGAATTGCATACCACTCTCCTGTATTGATTAGTGCTAAACCAAGAGTTTATCTGAGATCCCACATTGGTTGGAGAGGGGAACGTTGTGTTCCTTATAAGGATGTGAAAATTTCTCCCTAGTAGATGTGTTTTAAAACCTTGAGGGGAAGCTCAAAAGGGAAAGCCCAAAGAGGACTATATCTGCCAACAGTGAGCTTGGACTGTTACAAATGGTATTAGAGTCAGGCACTGAGTGGTGTACCAACGAGGACGTTGGGCCGCCAAGGATGATGGATTGTGAGATCCCATATTGGAGTCAGGCACTGAGTGGTGTACCAACGAGGACGTTGGGCCGCCAAGGATGGTGGATTGTGAGATCCCATATTGGTTGGAGAGGGGAACGAAACATTCCTTATAAGGATGTGGAAACCTCTCCCTGTTAGACGCGTTTTAAAACCTCAAAGGGGAAGCCCAGAAGGGAAAACCCAAAAAAGACACCGAGTGGTGTGCCAACGAGAACGTTGGGTCTCCAAGGAGGTGGGCGGCGTGCCAACGAGGACGTTGGTCCTCCAAGGGGGTGGATTATGAGATCCCACATTGGTTGGAGAGGGGAACAAAATATTCGTTATAAATATTCGTTATAAGAATGTGGAGGTGGGTGGCGTGCCAACGAGGACGTTGGGTCTCCAAGGAGGTGGACGGCGTGCCAACGAGGACGTTGGACCTCCAAGGGGGTGGATTATGAGATCCCACATTGGTTGGAGAGGGGAACAAAATATTCGTTATAAGAATGTGGAAACCTCTCCCTGGTAGACGCGTTTTAAAATCTTGAGGGGAATCCCAAAAGGAAAAACCCAAAAAAGATAATATCTGCCGGCGGTGGGCTTGGGCTGTTACAAATGGTATTAGAGCCAGACACCGGGCTGTGTGCCAACGAGGACATTGGGCCTCCAAGGGGGTGGATTGTGAGATCCTACATTGGTTGGAGAGGGGAACAAAGCATTCCTTATAAGGGTATGGAAACTTCTCCCTAGTAGACGTGTTTTAAAAATCTCGAGGGGAAACCTATAAGGGAAATTCCAAAAAAGACAATATTTGCTAGCGGTGGGCTTGAGTTGTTACAAATGGTATTAGAGCTAGACACCAGGTAGTATGCTAACAAGGATGTTGGGCTCCAAAGGGGATGGGTGATATCTCACATTGGTTGGAAAGGGGAACGAAACATTCCTTTTAAGGGTGTGAAAACCTCTCTCTAATAGACGTGTTTTAAAAACTTTGAGGGGAAGCCCAAAAGGGAAAGCCCAAGGAGGACAATGTCTACTCGCGGTGGGCTTAAGCTATTACAGTTTCAGTGGTACATTCTCCCGTACAATTCATGTTTTAATCTAATTTAGTTCATTTACTATCAGGTACACTACCTCTCGTCTATTCGGCATCGAAATCTCGTAACTCTTTTGGGCTACTGCCAGGAAAACAGCTTACAGTTCCTCATCTTTGATTATATACCTAATGGGAGCGTTTCTAGCCACATATATGGTAACGGTTCATACATGTAAAAGCGTTATTTCTCGAAAGTCACTCCAAACTCACTCTTAAAGAGCACCGTTTTTGCAGGCACCGAGCAGCGTTCAGCTGAGAGGCTCGAGTTCAAGATCAGACTCTCAATAGCTCTGGGGGCAGCTAAAGGTGAACCTCTGCAAACAGTGAGCATTTATTTGCATCTCTTCTAGATTGACTAACCATCAAATATATCAATGGTGAAACCAAATTCTTATCTACGAATGCTTTCGACAAACTCGTCCCTCGGTAACGTGACCTGATTATCATACCTAGGTCTGGCACATCTTCACTCCATAAGCCCTCGTTTGATACACAAAAACTTCAAGACGTCCAACGTTCTTGTCGACGAGAATTTTATAGCTAAAGTGGCAGATGCAGGACTTCACAATGTCATGGGAAGATCTGACATTTCAGAATCGTCGTCTCGAGAAGCAGCGGATGAGATATTCCTCGCTCCCGAGTATTGATTCTAAAACTTTCTACCTTTTTCCATCAACACTACACGTTTTATTCTATTGTATGATTGTTCATCTTCCATCCTCTTTTGTAGGGTAAAGGAGTTTCGACAATTTTCTGAGAAAAGTGACGTATATAGTTTTGGCGTATTCCTTTTCGAGTTGATAAGCGGTCAAAAAGCTACCGATGTGCCCGTTTCCGATCCAAATTATACTCTGGTTGATTGGGTAAGTAGATTTCTCTACCCCATTACTCATAGTCAAAGCTTCATTTTATACTGGCTGATCATGTCTTGCTCAAAATTATCTCGGTACCGATCGTACCGTATCAGAGACATTGTTTATGTAACTTTGATACATGATTTACTTTTCTCGATACGAATCCCGTCTCGAGGTTAATGAAAGCAATACCAGAGTAATTCACATAGGTCTAGTATCTGACATTTTTTTCGACTTTTTCGTTTATTGGATTCTGAAACCGTGTCCCGTTCCATGCCTATTTGAAAGATACAAAACAAACAGGAAACTAGCGATATTGCTAGCTTTATAGATCCGAGATTGGGGAAGAGCTTCACCGAGGAAGGTATGACTGAAGTGATGAATTTGATACTTCAATGCGTCGGATCTTCAAGCGAGAGGCGCCCAGGGATGAGCTATGTGGTGATGGAGCTTGAAAGGATACTAGAGAAAGAGGTGAACTTGACAACAGTGATGGGAGAAGGAAGCCCAACTGTTACCCTTGGGAGTCAGTTGTTCAAAGCCACGAAGTGAAATTCTAGAAGCTTTAGCTCGAATACCGACATCAGCTCTCTTGCAGACCTGAAAACCGAGAGAGAAACGGAAAACACGGGCTTGGTCGATAGCCAAAAAGTGTGGTATATGTGTAATAAGGTTCTTTTTAGTTCTTTAATTTTTTTAAGAGTAAGAGACCTCAGCTGTTGTAAGTGTAAAAAAAAGAAACAGCTGAATCATTCTTTTTAATATTAACTGATTATTGTTGATTGTTCATATGAAAGTGAACTGAGATTGGTGTGCTGTTCGAGAATCCGACCAATCCAATCAAACCCGACAGCGTTGGGGGTCGGGTAAGCATTTTTCTCGATATGGGTTCGTGGGTTGTTATTTTTTTTTATTTGATTCAGTTCAAACTAAATTTGTTTCACTAAAAACCCTAAGAGTTTGCTGCTCACCCTGAATCGCGCCTGTCTCTTTATTTTCGTTGAATGCATATGGCCGACCTCTCATCTCTCAAACCTCTACTCTCTCGTCACCATCATATCTTCTATAAGCTTCATCCTAGCGTTGAATGAGTATCATAGGTTATCATCGTCAGACGAACACGACTCTATACAATGATATGATATTGTCCACTTTGAGCATACAGTCTCATGACTTTGCTTTGTATTTCTCCAAAAGCCTCATACCAGTGTAGTGAGTAATCTTTGAATATAAACTCATGATCATTCCTTAATGCTTTGTACTTCTCCAAAAAGCCTCATACCAGTGTAGTGAGTATTCTTTGAATATAAACCCATGATCATTCCCTAAATTAGTCGATGTGGGACTTTCATCATCCAACACCTTCCCTCGAACAAAGTACGCCTCCCATTAATTGAAGCTCGACTTCTTTGGAGACATAGTCATTTATTACTGCCTTCGAGGAGGCTTGACTCCTTTTCTTTTGAAGTCATTTGTTCGACATTTGAGGATTTACTAATCTATTGGCACGACTAAGTTTATGGTATGACTCTGATACCATGTTAGACGAACACGACTCTCCACAAATGGTACGATATTGTCCACTTTGAGCATAAGTTCTCATGGTTTTGCTTTGGGCTTCCCAAAAAGCCCCATACTAACGGAAAGAGTATTCCCTAAATTAACCGATTGATTTGAGATGTATATTAGTACCTACAAAATCGTCCAAATATATAGAAATATTGTTTTAACCCAACCCAATTCAATTCTTTCGAGTATCTAACCTGATAGGTTAAGAAAAATCACCTCAACCCAAATCAACTCGTGTATTTCCTTTCCGTTCGGTGTTTTTGGCACTTCTAGTTTATGAACGGTTTTTTATTTCTACTTTATTTTCATTTGCGAGCTCTTTTTTATTGGTTCATTGGACTCGCTTTTTGTTGGGCTTGTTTCTTTGCTTATTTTGCTTTCGATTCGGTTTGCAGATTGATATTTCTTTTAGTCGGGTTAACTCGACCAACACAAAAATATTATTACAACCTAATCCTTAACTTATTTTAAGATAAATAATATTTTACGTTTGTAGTTAATGTTAGTGATGTGATGCGAGTCGTAAATACTTAACATTTAGACTTTATTTATTGAGGTAACATGTATTGTAAACAAGTATGATTTTTTAAAAAATAATTAAAAAATAGAACAGCCGGATGACACAATCTAACCCATCCCTGGCAGATGCGTTTTAAAATTGTGAGGCTAACGACATTACGTGATGAGTCAAAACAGACAATATTGTTAGCGGTGGACTTTACTATTACAAATTGTATCAAAGTCAGACATCGGACGGTGTGCCCACGAGAACGCTAGATCTCCAAAAATGTTGATTGTGAGATCACACATCGGTTGGAAAAAGAACGACTAACATAACAGACCAAAACGTTTAGAAGTTGAAATTTTTTATGAAATCACTTCAAAAAAAGTGAAAATTGGAAATCTTTTTGAAATCATCATTAAAAAAAAAAAACAAAAATTAAAGATTGACCATTATTATTATTATTATTATTTTTTGTGTTAATTTTTTTTTTTTTTACCGTTTTTATTCTCTTTATAAATTTCAAATTTTCACTCAAAATTATTTGACAAAAAGCATGGAAAAATAGGATTCCATGTTTACCTTTTCCCTTTTTATTTATTTATTTATTTATTAGATTTTTTTATTCTTGGAAAATCATCTTTGCTTGAATTAAGTAATTTCACTTTTTTATCTTTCCACCTTTGCATCATTTCATGGATGTTTTTTTTTATAATTATTTTTTAAAAAAAATTGTTAGATTTAATTGAAATTTTATATAATAAACTGTTCCTACTCGAACAAACACAGATTTCGAGTAGAAACAGTTTAAAATTCAGATTTCGAGACTTAATGATCCCAGTATTCCTTTGCATCTCTTGTGATATGGTCATGTTATTTTGTTTTCACAAACTAACACGGTTCTTTCAGCATATTTTGTCATTGCTAATAAAATTTTTTATTTTTATAACATTTTTAATGTAAATTATGGACAAAATATGATGGTAAATTAACCTCTCTAATTTCTATAATTTGTTAGTTAAGATTTGATTGATAGGTTACCTAATGGGGAAATTATTAAATCAAAAGCACCAAATTTGAACCTAATCATTTCCCTCTCCCTTAATTTTATTTATTTATTTATTTTTACTTTTTTAATAAATTAAAAATGATGAGTTGTTTTTATATAGTAAAAAAAAAATGGTCATTAATGTGAATATAATATAAATAATAAATAATAAAATATTTGTTATTTTTGAAACAATTCTAAAGTTTCATGGTTAAAATAATTGCCTATTTTGGACAATTTAGAATTTTATATTAAAATTTTAAAAACTTAAATCATAAAAAAAAAACTCTAAAAAAATATTTAAATATATATTTGAAATAAAATAATAATTTTAAATGCAACAAAAGATATAATGAAGCAATGATTGAAAAAGAATTGCTTTTTTTTTTAATAAAAAAAAAAAGGGTAAATAGGTGAGTTGGAATTGTCAAATCAGGAGGATTCATGTATTTTTGATTGCTGAAATGATTTAATAAATGGCACAGAAAATATCAATTTTAATTAATAATAATAATAATAATTCAAACAAATAAATAAAATATAATTCCAAAAGGACGCCAGTCCAGTCACTGACAATTGACAGACATTCAGCTCGATTCCTGCCTCGTAGTTCGTTGATGTGATGTTCCCAATGTCCAAGGGTGTTCTTGTAATTTCACATCTCTCATAAATTATTAAAAATTATTTTAAAAAATGTCCAAATATCATCTTCTTTCCAATTCTATATAGTTTAGATTGCTATGTTTAAAATTATTTAAATTTGACATGACTAATCGATCTTGTTTGTGGAGTGATTCAAATTTCAAATAACATAACCAATTTTCCGCTATGTTTAATATAAATATATTTTCTAACACACAAATATACAATTTTTGCTTATATTAAAAAAATTAGTTAATTTTGAGACTTTAATGGTAATATTTAAATTAAATGGTAGATTATTTTTAATTGTTATCCTATGTTGTATTATTAAAATTTTAAAATTTTTAAAAATAATGTTGTAATATATATTGATTTGTTGATAAAATAATTATTTTAGTAAAGAATAATAAAAGGAAAAAAATTATTTGCAGTAATCCCGATCTTGATTTATTAAAAAATAAATTAAAAATTGAGCAGGATGAGAAATGAAATAAGTGGTGGGAATAGCGCTTCTCTTACTCGGCCCGATGAACATCTCTAATTTGATCATTGAGCTTGTAAATATTAAAAATTTATATTATTGTCTTTCAATTTTTAAAAAAATAATAATTAACTTGAATTTCCAAAATGATTATTTAATGTTTCTATCGACTAAAATAAAAATTTTAATTTCCATATAAATATTTTTAAGAACTATTTTTAATTTCCCAAACTTCAAGCACAAAGATTCTTTTGTAGGCTTGGTTGGGAAGTGGGTTTGAGATTTATTGGGGAGCTTTTATTTTATTATATTAAAATAACATTCTTCATTTTTTTTAATTAATTTTTTTAATTTAAATCCAATATTACATCGACTCTCCAATAAACTAAGATTACGTTCGAATCAGAGTGATTATAAAGATATATCGGACGACTTTGTATAAGTTGAATTTCCTGCCATAATAATCGTGAATATCTTAGGAATTGCCACAAGAGATATTTACGTTTTAGTATAATAAATGAGATACGATTAGAGATGTCCATTTAACGTGTGGAGTCAGTTTACCCCAAGTGGGCTAGAAAAATTTTATTTAAATAAGTACGGAAAATGAGTGAAAATAAATTTTTCTCTATTAGCTAAACGGGACCCGAGACAGGAATTTTATTCCTCGTCTTCATTTCGTGCTTGAAATTTGAGGTTTTAGAAATTATGTTGAACATTAAAAAAAATATATATTTGAAATTAATATTTTATTAAAAATATATAAAAAGTTGAAAAATACGATAATTACTCGAAAAATCCTTCCTTTAATCCATGTTTCGGTACGATGCAAACAGAGTTATCACACGATAATTACTCGACACCCAATGTGAATTTGCAAGCATTTTCAGCCTCTCAAAACCTCACCAAACTTTGAAGGTTATATCTCAACTATGACCTGAAATTATACCTTTTAATTTCTTTTATTCTCTCAATTAAATTTTGTTTTTGTCTTTTTAATAATATTTTAGTAATATTTTCTCTAAATTGGAAAAAAATAATAATTTATTAGTAATTTTTATTATTTATTTATTTTTCATTGTAATTATCCATTTCCGATTCATAAAAGAAGACAAATCTTCTCTTTTTATAGTTTTTTTTTTTTAAAAAAAGGTAAAAAATAAAAATAATATTAAATTATGAGAAGAAATATAATATTCTGAAATTTATTATTAAAAAAATCCAAATTCTGACAATGCTTTATTTTGGAAATTAATTAAACTCCTTTAAATATAGAATCGTTTCCCAAAAAAGTAAATATTGTTTTAAAATCAAATTCCACTAAAATATATTTTTATTAAAAAAAATATATAAATAAATTAATTTATTAGTTTATGTTTTGAAGTATTATAATTTAACGATTTGTTAAGTAATATGTTATTGGTCGTCTCTTAATCGTCGTTGTTGTAATTCCTTTACTCGATACTAAATGCACTAGGTGGAAGCCGAAATTCACACATCGTTTATAATTCTTATTGATTTAACCGAAAGAAATTAAAATTTATTGGTGTAAATTGATATTTTTCTCGAAGAAAAACAAGAATTAAGGGTGTTAAAAAAAAAAACAATGACCTGACAAATCCGATCAACCCAATTCAATCGGTACGGTTTGAGTTTCTCGAAAATTAGATTGAGTTGAATTAACTCGAATTTGTTGTTAATTTTAAAATATATACTTTTATTTAGGATGCAACTATATATATATATATTATACACGTATATTTATTTTATTTTTATTCAATTTCATAATTATTTTTTTATTATTTGAGTTTATCAGTTTATATATATATATATATAAATATATATTTGTTTGTTTTTTGATTGTGTATTTATTTAATTTTACTTGTTTATTATTATTAAAATTGTGGCAGAAAATAATAATAATAATAATAATAATAATAATAATAATATGCATGTGAATAAACAGCGCAACGTAGAGTACAGTTTCAGATCCTTACCTTACGCCGCTTGCTTTTGTCTTCTTCTTCTTCCTTCTTTCTTCCGCTCTGTTTCACTGATATCGCTTCCTTTTTTCTCTTTCAACAGTTTCTTCCATTTTCTCCCTTTTTGATCTTCATTTCTTCATTTGATTTTCCCTCAACGATCTTTAATCAACGCTGCCAATCCAATTCAGACACCCACATCTGTTACCATTTCAAACAAATTTCTTGTTGCTCCGGATTTTCAGCCGCCGGTAAGCTAATCGGAATATTCTTCTCCACGGAGGTGGTTCTTCTTCTCTCTCGATGTCTTCTTCTCTTTCGTGGTTCTTGTTATTTTCCCTTTCCTTTACTTTTTCTGGTACAAGCGGCTCGGTTTCCTATGATGCAATGTCGCTCCTCAGGTTTAAGGGCTCTATTTCGCTAGACGGCTCTGACGTTCTTCGTGGTTGGAATTTGTTGGTTTCTCACTGCGATTGGTTTGGAGTTACTTGCGATGGTGTTACTGGTAGAGTTGTTGCGCTGAATATCAGTGGAAGTGGTGGTGTTGTGGTGGCGGATTCTGTTCTGGCTGGGACGTTGAATCCGGCGATTGGAAATCTTACTGAGCTTCGTGTTCTTTCGCTTGTGAATAATCTGATGTATGGGGAGATTCCGAGGAGTGTTGGTAAGCTTCAGTCGTTGGAGGTTCTAGAGCTTCAGGGGAACAATTTCTCTGGAGTGATTCCGAAACAGATTAGGTCACTTCGATCTCTTCGCCTGCTTAATTTGTCTGATAACTCGTTTTCTGGCTCGATTCCGAGTAAATTGATAGGTTCAACGAAATTAGAAGCAATTGATTTATCGTACAATCAGTTATCTGGTAGTATTCAAGTTGTTGGTAATAGGTGTGGTGTTTTGAATCATTTGAGGCTTTCGCATAACTTTCTGACCGATAACATTCCGGCGGAGATTGGACAATGTCGGAAACTCAGGACTCTGTTGCTCGATGGCAATATATTAGAGGGACAAATTCCGGCTGAGATCGGCCAAATATCAGAACTCAGAATTCTTGATATATCTAGGAATAGCCTCACCGATTTGATTCCAAAAGAGCTCGGTAATTGCCGGAAGTTGTCACAGATCGTGTTGACGAATTTGAACGACATCAGTCCCGACTACGATAGTTTAAGCGGCGAATTCAACGCTTTCAATGGAGGAATTCCTTCCGAGTTGTTATTGCTTCCCAGTCTACAAGTTTTTTGGGCGCCGAGAGGTAATTTTAATGGAAAATTGCCGAATAATTGGAGTTCTTCATGCTCGCTTAGGGTTCTAAATTTAGGGCAAAATTACATCACTGGAACCATACCCGAATCGATTGGGAACTGTGCGAATCTTACCTACCTGGATTTATCATCAAACAAGCTACAAGGTAACCTCCCTGTGCAGCTTCGCGTTTCCTGTATGGCGTACTTTAATGTAAGCCAGAACAAAATTTCTGGTGTTCTTCCCAGATTTGAGAAAGATAGTTTCTGTATGAACATGATTCCGCATGAACCAGCTTCCAAATTCTTAGATGATGAAGATAATTGGAATTCTTACATCAATTCTCCTGTCTGGGATTTCCCGAGATTAAATGATAATCTCATAATCGCCCATGATTTTAGCTGGAATAGGTTCAGTGGATCATTAACTTCGTTCAAAGTGGGAGAAGTGCTTTTGGCTAATGGTCACAAGTTCTCATACAAACTGTTGCTTAATAGCAACCAGTTCAATGGATCACTTCCCATCGATCTTGTCTCGAACTGTAACGATCTGACGAGCGTTTCGGTTAACTTGAGTTCAAACTTAGTATCAGGTGAGATTTCTGATGCATTTTTCCTCCATTGTCGACAGATGATCGAGTTTGAAGCTGCAAGCAATGCATTAAATAACTCGATTGGACCCGGAATTGATAACTTGCAGAGGCTTGTTCATCTCGACTTGAGAGAGAATAGATTATCTGGAGTTTTACCTGATCAGTTGGGGAACTTGCAGAGTTTGAAATGGATGCTTTTGGGTGGAAATAATTTGTCTGGAGAGATTCCATCTCGACTTGGTCGATCGACTTCTCTAGTGAGTTTAGATCTTTCTCGAAATGAATTTACAGGAGTTATCCCTGAAAGCTTATCTTATGCTTCTAGACTTGAGATTCTGTTGCTTGATCATAACTGGTTATCTGGGGAAATACCAGCATCTTTCTCTGCTCTTTCTCATCTCACTAAATTGGATGTCTCTTTTAACAACCTTTCTGGCCACATTCCTCATCTTCAGCACATGATTGACTGCATTTACTTTGATGGGAATAAGTTTCTGCATCCATGCCCAGAGTCGTACTCCGACTCCCCAGCTGGACTTCCAGTTCCTCTCAACGTCGAGAAGTGGAAGAGACAAAGAAAGTTCATGTCCATGGTAATCGCTGTGGCAGCCTCCTCAACTCTAATTTGCTTACTCTTAATGATTGCTGTTATTATCATTGTTAAGAAAAGGCTTGATAGACAAAATAGGTTAAAGAAAAGACAAGTAGTGACTTTCTCTGATGCTCCGTCCGATCTGAATTATGATAATGTTGTCCGAGCGACCGAGAATTTCAGCCTTCGCTACCTAATCGGTACTGGTGGCTTTGGGTCGACATACAAGGCTGAACTGCCCTCAGGTTTCCTGGTTGCTGTTAAGAGACTGTCCATTGGTAGGTTTCAAGGAGGCATCCAACAATTCGACGCGGAGATTCGAACACTGGGAAGAATACGACACAAAAACCTTGTAACTCTTCTCGGATATTACGTCGGAGAGGCTGAAATGTTCTTAGTTTATAACTATCTTTCTGGTGGGAACCTTGAGACCTTCATTCATGAAAAATCGTGCAAACACGTAAAGCACTCAGTAATCCATAAGATTGCTTTGGACATAGCCAGGGCTCTTGCATACCTTCATTACTCCTGTGATCCCAGGATTGTTCATAGAGACATCAAGCCTAGTAACATCCTGCTTGATGAAGACCACAACACCTTCATATCAGATTTTGGGTTAGCCAGGCTTCTTGAGGTTTCAGAGACTCATGCCACAACAGATGTGGCCGGAACATTTGGATATGTTGCACCAGAATACGCCACCACTTGCAGGGTCTCGGATAAGGCTGATGTTTATAGCTTTGGAGTTGTGCTGCTAGAGTTGCTTTCTGGAAAAAGGTCGCTCGATCGATCCTTTTCCGACTTTGGGAATGGATTTAACATTGTTACATGGGCAAAGATGCTGATCAAGGAAGGTCGTTCTTCTGAGCTTTTCACTCCTGAACTTCGGGAAATGGGACCTGAGGAACACTTGCTTGGAATGTTAACACTCGCGTCTAATTGCACAGTTGAAATTCTCGCTCTTCGACCGTCAATGAAGCAGGTCGTCGAGACACTGAAACAGTTGTAAATTTCTTAGGATCACTGACTCACTCTTCAACTGGTTGCTGACTGAAAATGACAGAGGATGCCATCCCTACATTACAACCAATCGTACATATTGAGATGAATTCTTTCACCCAGGTTCATTTTCTAAGCCTTCTAGCTTAAATGAAAAGTTCTGTCTCCGATGTTTGATAGTTACATCCTAGACTATAGAGATACTAACCTTGACTGCTTTCTAGCATTCGTCACGAGAAAACTGCAACCATAGCATTTATAATTACACTCTCGAACTTTTTAATTAGAATGAATTTAGTTGTAACAATTTCAATCTCATAGATCAAACTAGGTTAAGATTTCACTATAGTAGACTGTTATAGTAGACTGTTGTAATAGCGAAGGGGAGTGAATTGTGAGATCTCACATCGTTAGGAGAGGGGAACAAAGCATCCCTTTTAAGGGTATAAAAACTTCTCCCTACCAAACATGGAGAGAAGTCTGGAAACCTCTCTAAAGAGGACAACATCTATTAGCAGTGGACTTGTACGGTTAGAGTTACTCACGGAAGTTTATAATTGTAAGGATTATTTGTAATGATTTGGAAGGGGAAAGTTAGAAGTTGAAAGTTATGGAGGTACAATTATGAGTCTCTTTTGCTTGTTATGATTTTTTTTTTTTTTTTTTTCCCTTCACTTTTCGCTTATTTTTCTTACAAAGAAACAAGTTGTGTGTCATCAAGGAAAAGGGTCCACAAATCTGCAACAATCAATTAGCTTTTCACTGTTATTGGCTCTGTACAGTAAAGTTTTACTAAATTTGGAGTATCTGTTGAGATGATTCTTTTTCTGAAAAACAGTCAAAGTGCATCATGTGATATTTGGCCATTTTCTTTGAGTGAATGATGGCTAAATTGATAGATATATTTCTCTTTATTTATTTTAATGACTTTAATTTTCAAAAGTTTTAATTGTATCCTTAATTTTTTTTTTATTTTTTTAAGTTATATAATATCCTTAAATTTTAAAAATACTTTTATGATTAGCTTTGGAAGGAAAGTATTAAAAATATCGATTCAACTTTTGAAAATGTTTAATATCTCGTTTAAAAAATAATTATCTTTTTGAAAAGTTTTAAAATTCTTATATTATTGATGATCTCTGTGAACAATATACTAAGATCACTTTTCACAAGTGGCTTATTTATGTAGTGGTCGACATTCATTCCTACGTGCTCCTCCTTGCTCACCGACTTCAGAATCGAAAAGTGCCCTTTGGATGTTGTCGTGACGCTTTGGTTACGAAGGTTGGCGGGGTCTAGGTTTATGGATGGATTCAGTCAACGAAAGTCCAACTCAATCAATATCAACAAGATGTCGTGACCGGTTAGGCTTGGTTGATTTTGTCAGAAAAGAAAGTAGGTTTCGTGGGTTCATTGATTAGTAAACCTCCGGTGCTGGTAAGGTCGGGACCGTGGTCGTCTGTCTCTGGTTTGCCGGCCGATAAGATCTTTGAGATTGACCAAAAATTCCATACGAGTCATTCTGTCAGTTGCAGCTAACGGATCTTGGTCACTGCATCAGCTTGATGTAAAAAAGGCCTTTCTTCATGGAGACCTACACGAGTTTCTATTCGTCTTCCACCAGGGTTTTGAGCTCAGGGGGAGGAAGGGAAAGTTTGAAGGTGAAAAAAGGCGAGGGTCTCATATATCTCCTCGGCTCCTCGGATTTGGTTCGAGATATTCAGGTTTAAAACAAAAATTCAAAGTATAAATAGTTTTATTCAAAACAAACTAAATAGTTTTCATTCAAAAGTATTATTAAAACTTTTGACATTGAACTCAAAATTGAAACTTAAAAAAATATTCCATCTCATTGATTTTCAATCGTCAGTGTTTACAGCACATCGAGTACTAATTGTAGCCTAGTACATTTATCAACTTGATGTGCAAAAGGGAAATATCATCCTCACTACCATCTCGACCAGTTTAAAATATAAATGATTCTCAATCTATATGCTACATAGTTCAACCATAATTTTTTCAAATTGTCAAAGATTTAAATTCCAAACATATCTTTTACCAAATATTGTCGATACCTACTTCCAACAAATAAGTCTTCACGAGAGAAGAAAAAAACCATAGACAAACACAATATAAACGTCCCTCAAATGTTGATTTCTCTGCCTTTTTGACACATTTTTTTTCAGTAAAATGCCATGATCGGTTTCCGATACATATTACCGACCTCTAACTATAGAACGTAAATTTGAATTCTCTCCTCCCATTTGTAAATGATCTGCAAACTTTATTCAGGGAAGAAAAGACTAAGATAGATAGAACTCAGTAGAGCTGCAATTATTACCACCACCTCACGAGACTGTCTTCAGGAAACTAATCAACAACTTAACAATAAATAAAAGGAAACAATCAGGGGAATCATGGCCTCAGATGGCTGTGTAGCCTCCAAAATTATTGAAATTATCTTCTAAGCAACAGAACAGAGAGGAGAGCTAAAAATAAAGAACAAGCTACAAAAATGTACCTGTACTCTGGATCCTTTTCATCACTTCAAATTTCTTCTTCTTCATCATCTTCTTCTTCTTCTTCTTCTTTTCTTCCAGCTGCTCATCTAATATCTAAAGATTATATACATGGCGCTGTGTTTCTTCTCTTCTTGTGTATGAATTGGGTATATGTATAACAAGCCTACCATCTTTCATTGCACAAAACCAGCTCTCTTTGAAACATCCACACTGTTTCTTTTTCTTCGTTCTTTTCCAATAGCTTATGCCATTGCTGCATCTTCTAGTCCGGACGCCAAAACCAAAACCAACTGGCCACATACGTCTCTTCACTGATTCCATGATCTCAAGTATGGTTTCTCCATTGGATCAGTCAAGTTGGAATTTTGATGCCTCGTGCCTACCCAGCTCATACTCTGAGATGGTATTTCATGCCCTCCCAAGTAGCTGAGTGGGTTGGATGCTTCTGGTAGAACGTTTCCGATCATGGGATTTCCTTCTCGCAACATTCCATAGTTCCTCGGGGAAATCAATTGCCCGTTCGAGCTCATTGGGTGAAAAGGGGAACGAAATTGATTACTTTGAGATAGAACACTGAATAAGGTTTGATCTGTGCTGCTGCTTCCAGTTCCAATGCTCTGATTTGGGACTATAACGCCATCTGGCCCTGTAAACCCATCATGGACTTGATGATTGCCCGGAAACCAGTTCTCGCCTAATAAACTTCCACCATTTATGGGATGAAAATGGATATGAGAAGGCATGCGAACCGAGTTAACAGCCCAGCCCTGCATTCCAACTGAGGGTAACTGTTGCTGAGTTGCAGGATTCGGATACCTGTTTCCATCAGGATAAATATTCCCTGGAACACCATGTTGAATGTAGACTTGCCCATCTTCCTTCCGCCTTTGCTGCAAAGGCACCGATAACTCTGACTGCTCCTGGAAATGTCTAGAATACTGACTCTCTTCAATCAAGTCATTGTTTAATGGCTGGAAATCTAAACCTGAGTGCCTTTCCTTGTGATGGAAGGACAGACCTCCCTGCCTAGTAAACACAGAATGAAGTAACTCATCTTTTCCTTGATTTTCATAAGAACTAAAAGTGCCATCATCTGATTGTCTATGTAACAAACTTTTTCCAATATCTCGGCTATGCAAATCAGGTTCCACAAAAGTGCCATTATCTGATTGTCTAGGCAACACATTTTTCCCGATAACCCTGTCATGGAAGCCATGTTTCACATAAGTGCCATCGTCTGATTGTCTAGGCAATAAACATTTAGCAACACCTCTGGCAGCCATGTCAGGTTCAACATTGAAAACTTTTGTTTTTTGCTCGTCATAAGCATGAGAATTTGAAAGAGACAAATTACTACTGGACGTAGCATAACCATGGCTGGTAGAAGAGCTGTAGTAATTCTTTGGCATAACTTGTCGTGTGCAAACATCACCAACAGAAAGTAGGACCTCTCCCTGGCTGGCTGAGAATTCTGTAGCATTCAGATTTCTTGATAATCCAGATTCTTCGAGAATAGTATTACCAGAATTTAGGGTGTCATGATCTTCGGGATCCAAACTGTTGTCAATCTCCAACCCACCATTGATCTGCTCTGAGGATTGACTACTTTGGGAGCCAGCGATTGATTTTTCAATAGATTCATTTCCTGTTCCTTCCACATCCATTTGATCTGTTTCTTCAGTATCAATTTGACCTCGAAGCATGCTATTATGGCTTTCGATGTCCACATCCTAAACCCTCAATTACAGGTAAAAACGTTAAAAGACAATGTTACAGAAGGAACCCAAAATAATAAAGGTAAATTAAGAACTATATTGCATACAACGATGCCCCAACAGTTCAATAAGGAGAGAAAAACAATTGAGAGAGAATAGAAAAACAGAAGTGGAATTGTTAAGCACCATTATCAATGTTTGTCTGTCTTTCAGATCTTGCTCCAACGCCTTGGTCAGTTCCCGTCTCTGTAAATGAATCTTTCTCCAATTTGAATATGCAACGGGGAGATGAACTTTTGATAATTGCAGCCTATGCCAATAAAGAAACTATATGATATGAGGGGAATGAATGAGTCTTTCTATTTGGTAAAAATACATATGTTACTTCACATACTCTCACCAGTGCTCATGCAACTTTTGCTGTTCTTCCTCTACAAATACTTGATATGGTTGTACATTAAAAGCTTGTATGTCACCTAAAACTTGGTCCAGAGATCCGGATTGCTTCATATTCTTCACCAGGTCATGCTGCTTCTTACTAATCTGAAGCGTGTGAACAAGAAATCAACGACAAAACCCTCCTAAGTACCAAAACTTGCCTCTCTTTTCAAGACGGAAAAAACAGAATCATAAAGAAAAAGAAACCAAATTTCCATGAGGTATTCAACCATTGGTTTTCAATCATAAACATAAAAGAAATGTGATATAACTTGCTTTCTCAAAGCAGGGATTATATGGAATGAAGATACCCAGATAGTAATCCTAATGACAAGATCAGTGAGGCCGTGGCAGGAGTGTCGAGTATCCACGTCAAGAAAGAAGCGAAGTAAAAGAAAATGTAACCATATAGTTTATATTTGTTTAGCAAACATACAATGAACAAATCTCAGAACGAAACTATTTTTCCATGACCAATTCTACAAACTTTCTTTTACTTGAAATTGTTAAAAGAAACCAAATCAAATATACTTCATTAATAGATGTGTATGTATATTTATAAATATCTTTCCATATCTCAACTGTCATCTTTCTTTTCATTTTCATCATACATCCCTACCCAAGTCATATATATGAAGCCAATTCCCAATTCATTGCAATCTGAACTGTTCTGCCAAAACCACTGGGCTAACAAGAGTGGTTCAACTTGCAAGTTCGAGAGGTAAATCTGTAAGATTACCCTGCGGACTAGCATAAAATCATTTTCTCAAGCCATTTCCCAGATTTAGTGTGGCTCCCCTAATCACTAGAGTTCTGCATTTGGCTATTTGCATTCCAACAGTCATTTTAGCGAGCCAATTGGCAGATTAACGTGCGGACCATCCATCAACATTGAGAAGCAAAAGGACAATCTTTGAAAAAGTGACTTGCGTCTTTTAAAGAGATTAGTTGAAGAAAACGATGGGGCTTTCTTTGCTGGATCTTATCATTTGTATCACAGCCTTTGAGACCAAAGGAACGCTTTACTTGGGAAAATGCAAGTAAAAAAATAGTTCAAAGAACTAAAGTTAAACCCCACTAACCACACTTCACAAGAGGAATATTTCAAACCCACAACCAACCACAAATATTTCCCATCTTATTTGTTCAAATGGAACTTTTTGTTGGTATTATGAAAAGTTACAAATAAAGGTACAGTGCACTTCTGTTGAGAGAATATAAAATAACACCAAACCACCAAAAAAATAAAAAATAAAAAGCTTCAATACACAAATCAAACCACGAACTAAATACATAACCACAAAATGTGGCATCCAGGACAACCCTAGGTGAGGTAGAGTGATCCAAAGAAAACCTTAATTATTCTACCCTGAAAAGAACTTTTCCTTCAATTATCCAAGAAAATTTTCTTATTGACCTAGGAGATCCAAAGAAACCATTACCAAAACTTTCCATCCTATTCATTTTTTCAAACAAGTTCGATATTTTAACTCTCAAATTTTATTGTTTTTCTCCTATACTTCTAATGTCTATTTTGTAGAAAGTATAAATATCTGTTTGAACACTTACATTGTTAAACAGATGCCTGAAATTTATCTAAATGTTTAACAAGTATTTGGCAGCAACTATTTTGATTAATAGGGGGCTGATACATATCTAACAAGTGCCAACGTGTACGAGGGTTTGATATGTGTTAAACATGAAAATATCACCCAAATTAAAGCAAGTGTGTATGCTTTAGAGCAAGTACTATTATGTCATATGTACGACATTTGCTTCAAGGTTATATACATAATCAAATTCATAAAACATCACCTAACCTTGAAATACGACATATATTTGGAGCCATCACTACACTGGATGTTGCGCTTTTGTAGCTTTTCCTCAATTCTAGTACCAACATTAAGCTTGTCATATAAAGCAGTGGATGAAGTTCTGAATCTTTCTCGCTTGCATCCTTTATTGCAAATCCTGTTAATCATAAAAACTGTATATAGTCAACAGAACAAAACCCTGATAGAGTATATAGAAACCGCCTCTCAAAGGAAAACATGATGTCATTGATATGCACCGATACTACCTATTCATAACTTGTAGCAAAAAAACCATGGTAATGCCTTACAGAAACTATCTCTAACTAAAAGGAACGGTGGATAGATCAGACAAGTGTCCACATATCTCATAAAAAATATGGATGCTAATTATAAGAAGAACATGCATATTCCCAAACGTAAAAGTTACCTTTCTGAAAATACTCTACCCTTCATAAATGAATTCTGGTTATCACTACTACATGCTTTCTCCTCTGCAGCCCACGAATCAGACTCTGATGTAGCTATAGTATTGTCCTCGTGATAGTCAAATCTGGACTCGTTCACTCTGGTGGAGACTCTATTTTCTGAACTTCTTGACCTGTTTAAAGTACATTGTGCATTCTGAATTTATTTCATTTCTTCTCGATCAAATTGGCAAAATTGGCACTTGGCAGGGTTTAAATTAAAATATTTGCTAATTAACTTATTCCCGTTCCAAGATTAATTATTGAATGCCAACCTTGACTTCTTCCGGTTCCAAGTGAGGAAAACTTGTACAGAAAAGTAACAAGGATAAATCAACAATATATTTATAAGATTAGTCAATTACAAACACTAACCACTAAAATGTCATTCAATTTGAAATTTAACTGGAAAAAATAGAAAGAACAATTTTTAAGCAATTTTATATGCCAGTGGCCAGCTATAAATTTCCTTCATTACAGTAATAAGGAAATTGACCAAGCTTATGTTCAAAGTCTATTGGGAGCAGAAGGTCAAGAATTATGTGCTTGAAAGAAAGAAAAAGAAAAGGTATTATCAACCTCCATGTTTGATGTCTGATTTCCTTCTCTGGATCTTTGCAGTTCGCACATCTATCCTTCAGTTTCTGCAGATATCCAATCATACTGCCACAAGAAGGAACTAATATTAGCAACAACATGCTTCAGTTAAAGTAAATACCATTGACAGACGCAGGCTACAGAAAATTGTGATTTTACAAGAAGTTAAGGATACATTGTTGAAATCAACAAGTTATAAATGGAAATTTTACAGATTGAGCCGTTCTTACTTATTATGATACTTCTGTAACTCACGGGAATATGCTTTTTTATCTGCCCTTAAGCACTGTTCATGCTGAAGAACTGCATCCGGGTGAAGGGCACCAGAGCAAAGTGAAGACTCCCTGTAGGTACATATTTGGAAAATTCAACAGTTACTTCGTAGCCAATAGCCATCAACACTTTCAAAGTTTATCATTGCCACAAAGTCTGACGGAAAAATAAAGTAATATGAATCACAAAGTAATGATAGAGAATATAAGAAACAAAATTCCGAACTTCAATAAGCAGAATCAGAAACAAATTAAATTAAAAGAACCTATGATTTGATGCACTTCTTTACCAGCCCAAGCATGACTCATGAGTCACCCTGATTCGTGCCATGGTCTACACAACTGTGTTTTTTTTTTCTCTCCTCTCTCTTTTTGATTAGAAACAAATGTCAATAGGAAGTAATATTCATAATTTGGAAACTGTATTAAATATAAAATTTTTAATTATTCCATCCTAACTATCAATTTAGATTGGAGGGCAATTATGAAACCCTCCTTTCGGAAACAGGACGACTTGTCACTTTGCCAATTACGTTGTCTCAGCCCAGTTGATGCTTCTTTTTTTCAAATGAAAGTGTTGGCTTGTTTCTAATAAAAAATTTAAAATAAATAATAAAAAGAGGGAAAATACTTGCCATTTAACAAGGGGATTTCCAAAGTGAAAATTATTCCCAGAAAACAACTCTCCCACCAAGTCTGTCTCATTTTCTTGTTCTCCAGGAAGAAACTTTTTCAGATTGTTCCTCTCATTTTCTGAAAGATAAGCATGCCAAACCTGCAATAAATTCAAGGCCAAATGAATAGAAAGAAATACAGAAAGGAAAGTGATAACTTCGATACACATAACAAGGGCTAACGACAAAAATATTGCTACCTCAAGTGAAAGAACTTCTGATAAATCTTCCAACTCAAAAATCTCACGAGGGACATCGAAAACGTCAGCCAGGATAGTTTGTTCTTTGGGAACTGAATCAACAAATGGTTTTAATTTTCTCCAACTTATGCCAATTTGTTCCCTTTTAGAAACAACTCTTTTTTTACTCCCATCCCATGCCAGAGTAATATGGGGTCTTAAATTTGCATCACTGCGTGGCAGTGCCAAATTCTTTTTTCTCACTCTATATGGTTCTCTTGAACTGTGACCAACTACACTGGCAGAACTCAATCTTTTTCTACGTTGATTGGCCGCCATCAATCAAGCATCAGAAAGCGTTCCAGTAACACACCATACTACCACATAGGTAGCGCAGCAACAAGTTTTATGTGAGGCCTGAGAAACAAAAAAAAAAAAAAAAAAAAAGAATTAATGAACCTTTCAGCATTTAAAATCATCAAGCCCCAACGCCAGCACCAACAACTAATTTCAGGGTTGGGATTTCAAAATCATTCCGAGAATTATACTACTCTATAATAACGAATAAGTTAAGTATACTTGCATAACATCCGAGGCCATAGAGAGAACAAATCACAGCCATAAACAATCATAAGTCGAGAAACAGAAATTCAAATTTAAAACATGTTTTAAAATGCAGAATTCTGCTAAAACGAAACATCCCATTTTCAGGTAGATAATTATCCCCTTAAATTTCCAATTTCATATCATGGATTAAAAATGACTAGAATACCCAATTTTCTGTACCAAAAAAAAAAAAAAAAAAAAATTGACAGATCGCTTTGTTCTCATCAAGGGTCATGTCAATCGAAATGGTTATATTGCACACAAAGTATTGCATAAATAACCAGTACAGTAAAACTCGAACAAACATAGAGAGAAATATTAAAATTAAACCAAAGTCTCACAATGAATTTAAGAACGCCAAGAAGAGAGGGAGAGAAAAGCAATTCGACATGCATTTTTGAGTAACCCCAGTGTGAGTAATGACTAGAGTTAATTCAGTGGCGAACAGTTGCAATGATTCTACAGAAAAAAATTGACTGAGCATACAACTTGTAAGTTCCACACAAGGGAGCTAGGGGGCCTTCATCCTCCACATTACAGAACCATCCATACACCCAGTAACAACGATACTTAACCACCACCGACCAAACCCATCAAACAATAACCTAGCAAATTACAAACCAAAAGTCCCCTTCCTCTTCATCATTCAAAAAACAACCACAAAACCTCAGCACACAACCAAAAACAAATTCCACACCATTAGAGGAATACAAAGGTAGCCATAAGAGCCACAGCAATGCAATTAAACCCAAAACAAGAAAAATAAACACCTCCAACAATTAAAACAAAAAAGAAAACCATAATCGAATCAACATAAAGAAACAGATTACTAAGAGAATACCTACAATAGTCCGAAACGAAGTTTCTATCGCTGCAAAAACATCGAAGAGTGCAAGAAGTCGCAGTGAAGAATCGATGAGAATTTCGCAACAAAACAAAAGAAAGATGAAATCGATGAAAACTGAAGCTAAAGCGAGAGCGGAAGCGAGTGATAGATAGGGTTTGGCGTTTATCCGAAATATTGTGGAGGCTGAAGTTCAAGAGATAGAGAGAGAGGCACTGAAACAGAGACCCAAATGCCCATTCAGAGAAGAGAGAGAAAGAAGAGAGAGAGAAAGAGAGGCAAAAGATCATACGTTGTTCGGAACCGTTAAACTCGTGTGCATTTCACATTCGCGGGCTCTACGCTCGGCTTGGCTCGTTCTTTTTTTTTTATTATTATTATTTTATAAATTTAAATTCAACCCTATAAAATAAATTTAATAATACATATTTTATATTTTATGTCCCGAATTAGCTTAATCTCATTTTTAATTTTCATTTATTATATACTCGTAAATTTGACATCATACAAATTTTTAGTCAACTCAAGCATAGTTCAATAGATAAATTACATTCGTTATCATTTCATATATCGATGACAATTTTAATTTCTTAACTAAAAAATTTATTATATTATAAAAATCAGACGAAATGTAATAAAAAATATACACTTAATAATAAATTCGAACATTATTTAAAAATTTTAATAGATCATGATTTTCTGGACATCGATGAAAGTAAATACTTACTCGACGTATGATAGAAATCTTATTATAGATAAATTCGGTAAAATCAATTAGTTTTTTAAAATTTTGAATTTTTTTTTGTCCCTTTTTTAGTGTGAACGAGAAACCATTTAAACCTTTGATTTCAAAGAGATAAGTAAATATCTCGACGAGTTCGTATGGTCTGGTCGAATACTATTAATATGCCTATTTGAGATTCCTTTAAAAATATATTACATTATATATTCGATGTCACTGGTCTCTAAATCTAGCGGAGTTATTCTAATTATTATAATATATTTCACATTATCATTCCTAAAAAAAAAAATTAAAATTACAAAGTTTAGTGTATATATATATATATATATCCCTAAATTTAATAATAAAAAAAAAGACCCAAAGTTTATAATTTTTAAAAAATTTCTAATAGGTATTTGACATTTTTTTAAATTTATGAAATTTATAAGAGATTTATTTAACT
Source organism: Cucurbita maxima (assembly GCF_002738345.1). Classification (NCBI taxonomy): domain Eukaryota; kingdom Viridiplantae; phylum Streptophyta; class Magnoliopsida; order Cucurbitales; family Cucurbitaceae; genus Cucurbita; species Cucurbita maxima. The sequence continues at coordinate 1,085,867 of NW_019272030.1, read as the reverse complement.
TTTTTAAAAAATCTAAATATCGATTAAATATTGAAAGTGGATAGGGACATATTAGTCAAAAACATAAAATTGTTGGACGAAATGGTAATTTAAGGAAAAAAAAAAGAGAGAGAGAGAGAGGAGGAAGTCGGCTCAAGAACAAGTGAGCCAATTTGTGGAAAGGTTAACGGCAACCACAAGATGCGGCAGTGACGTTCACAAGCAAAGCTTTTATCCTTTTCTTCTTGCTTGTGGCTGTGGCTCTCTCTTCTTCTTCATCAAACTCACTCCCCCTCCTTTCTCTGGTCGACGTTAATGGCGGTTAAGTTTTTACCATCTCATCTCTATCCTCTTTCTTCCCCATCTCTCCCTCCCAGTTCCTTCTCCGCCGGAGACCTAACTCCACGGCCATGCTTTGGCGGACCTCGCACTCATTTCAGGCCGCAGAGATCAATAGCGGTCAGAGTCAATGTGGAGCCGCTCGTCGCTTTTCAAGACCAACACAACTCCACCTTCCTCCTGGCTGAGAGTGTCGGCTATTCCACGGCCAGTTACTACACTTCTCTCGGCCTTTTCGTCATCTCCGTTCCTGGCCTGTGGTCTCTCATCAAGCGATCGGTCAAATCCAAGGTTATTTATAAATTCACCTCCGGTGCAATTCGAATTACATCGTTCTGTTATTTCTCTGTTTATGTTGTGTATTGATTGAATCGCGTCGATTAGGTTGTGAAGAAGACATTCGTTAGTGAAGGAGAATCGAAGAAGGCGCCGAATCAGTTTGCTGGAGAGATTCTGTCGTTCTTCACTCGCAATAATTTCGAAGTCACTGATAGAGGCGAAACCATTACGTAATGCGATTTTCTTTTGGAATTTGTTACAATTTTGTGATTCATTTTTTTCTGAGTGTTAAGTTCAATTGCATTGAATTAACTTCTGGATGTTCGATTGATGTTTAATTGTGAAGGTTTGAAGGAACTATGGTGCCGAGTCGAGGCCAAGCGGCGTTGTTGACATTTTGTACGTGCATTAGCTTGGCCAGCGTTGGTCTTGTTCTGACCATAACATTTCCAGATATTGGCAACAATTGGTTCTGGCTTAGCAGCTTGAGTCCCTTAGCGTAAGTGCCACTGAACTTCTCTCCTATATCTTCAAACTTTCTTGGTGGTTGAAGTTTCACGACTGGGATTTGACTCATGGCATGCATGCTTGTTTGATAGTCATTTTGAAATTACTAGATTCTTGATCATTCAAAACCAATGTTTCAAGAAGTTTGAATGATTAATGACATATTTGAGATCGATTTTATGAAAGCTATTTTAATCCTTTCAAACACGTTTGCCTTTAAATCATGAGCTCCTTCATTACCCAATCCAAAATTTGAATATTCAAAATTTTCAAAATTCTTATGTAACGAATAAATAACCTATATTCATTGAGATTTTCTTAGATCTTTGGTTTTAATTTAGTCTTCATACCTTTCGAAAAGAAAGAAATTATGCTTTGTCATTGAAGTTTGGATCAAAGATTTTCTGAGATATTTGATTTTAGTTTAGGCTTCATACCTTCCGAAAATCATATGATCTTTTAAGCTTCAAAATTTTGTTGTTTCTTCTCAATTTACCAATTATGGTTTTCATCTCCTACATCAATCCAAAAGCAAAATTTTTAAAATATGACTTAGTAAATTGCTACTACCCTATATTTCATTGATCAAAGTGTTAGATGCATTATATAATTGAACTCAATAATATGTGAGTAGAAATTTTGAGTCTCTATCATATAGATGTATAAATTCACGAAAGTTTCTGACAAATTGTATGAACTACAATTTAATTTTAATTAACCTTTTATTACAAAGTCCTAATAATATCATAAACAGGTCTCTCAAATTCAAATTCAAATTCAAATTCTATCTATGATTATAAGATTGAGATATATGAGAGAAGCTTAGAAGCTAATGTGAGGCTGTTTGAAAACTGCAGAGGAGCATATTACTGGGTGAAAGCATCAAGAAAGGAGGAGATCAAAGTTAAAATGATAGTTGCAGAAGATGGAAGCCTGGGAGAGATTATTGTTCAAGGAGATGACCAGCAGGTAGAGCAAATGAGAAAGGAGCTTCAATTGAGTGAAAAGGGCATGGTCTATGTCAAAGGTATTTTTGAGCAATGATTATTATCAGTTCATCATCTTTTTTTTTCTTTACCATAGTTGTAGGAATCTTCATGAGTTACATTCAATCAGTCCAGATTCTGGAAAAGAATTGAAACTTGTACAACAATTTTCCAACACATGAATCATACCATCAAAATTCAATATGGCCACATGGATCTTCTAATCTCTCTTTCACTCATTCAGTCAAATTATTTTAGATTCATTCATGAGCCAAGTAGTGTTACAGTGTTCTCACTGCAATAAAGATTTCTAAGATCTCAAAGGGAATAAAAAGAAACAAAATATGTCTGCAGCTTATATCTGCTTTTGATATAACTCGAGGGTTTCAAACCTCTTATGTTACGTCGAAAATAAGAGATCGGTTTCTTAACCGATCAAAAGCTTGTTTTCATCCAAGAAGGTGTAGGTAGGTACCTCCAAATTGTATGGTGCTGGTCCTTTACGGATCCTACCGGAGATATCGTAATGGGAACCATGGCATGGACAGAACCACCCACCGTAATCGCCAGCATTTGGCAAGGGAATGCAACCAAGATGCGTGCAGACACCGACCACGATAAGCCACTCTGGATTTTTAACTCTCTCTTCGTCCTGCTGCGGGTCACGAAGAGATTCAATGTCCACACTATTTGCTAACTTAATATCGTCCTCAGTTCGGCGTCTGATGAATACTGGCTTTCCACGCCACTTAACTGTGACGGTAGAACCAGGCTCGATACTTGAAAGGTCAACCTCGAGTGAGGCCAGAGCAAGAACATCCTTACTGGCTGACATGCTAAGGACAAACTTGAGAACAAGGAGACGAATCAAAGAAGCATAGACAAACCGACCACCTGATAACACAAAATATGCAAATGCACGCTTGCTGGGGTCACCAGGAGGAAATCGCTCGTGATTGTATTCGTCGTAGACGATCTTTGAAGAAGGGTTCTTAATGGCAGCTACAGTTGCAGGAATATCCAAAATTAAGCCATCATCCTTAGTTGAGGTCAATGCATCAGAAGCAAAACCTAGCAGAGTCATTTCATAAAATCATGAAACCACGCCAGACAGGAAAAGAAACAGTCTTGCATAGAGTGTCGAATCACAAATTATAATCGAAAAGCTCATGCTCGGCCTTCAAACGATTTAAGTAATTGTTAAAGACAGATTCCAAATCAAAACCATATAGTAGCCTTTTCGATGTTTAATTTTAAGTATCCGACATAAAACCGAACTATAAAATGCCACTATATATAAAAAAGCAGGCCTCTAAACCATTTCCAGTGTAGATTTCTTACCAATATTTCTATCCTCGACTTTCAAACAAAGCTAGGGAGTAAAGCCCCACAATTAGTCATGATAAAACTTGATCTGAATTAGTTGTTTCATAAAGTAGTTTGATGCATTGCAGAGGCATAGAAGATCAATCCTCAAGATAACAAAAGCATTGTGTAATTGTTCTTGCTATGCCTAATTTCTAGAGCAAATTTTAAGGATTTTCAACGTGAGTTCGAATTTCAGGGCCAATGGAATTCGACTAAAGTGATCCAATCTTTTTTTTTTTTTAGCAGAAACTGTGAAGCTATTTCACAAAGGATTATCTTTAGTGTTGGCAGGTGTGCGCCTTTAGGGCGGGCTTCCCTTCCACCAAAAGGTATATCAAAAGACAAACCTCGGTTCGACATTGCAAGAAATAGTGTGTTTTTCTTCAAATTCAAAAACTTCAAGGCGAAAAAGAGCAAGGGCTCTGGAGAGACAAATGGGTAGCATCCATTCCCCGATCGCTTCCTTATATCTCAGAAAAACGGTTGAAGAGTACCGCAACTTGGAGAACAATGATTGGAATCTTGACTTCAGAAGAGATATAATGGATAGAGAAATTGAAAGTTGTATTGGGTTGATAGAATTGATTGTTACTATAAGGCTGGGAGATGGTATGGACAAAGCTTGCTGGTCCCTTGAGAAATCTGGGGTTTCTTCAACAAGATCAGATTTCATACAGTTGTCTGAAACATCCTACAAGCTCCAAATCCCAAACAAGGTAAAAGCCTTCCTTTAGAGTCTTGCTTACAAAAGCTTGAATACCCATGACAGAATACAAAGGAAGCTTGGAAATTGGAATCTATCGACATCCGCCCGCAGTTTGTGATTAAGGGGAGAAGAACATCCAGAGCACCTATTCCTCCTATGTCTGTGGTTGGGGTCGAATTGTAAGGCATTTTGGCCTGACTTTGTGCACTCCAGAGTCAGTTTTGGAGTAGCTTTTAGAAGCCTTGAGAGAAAAAGCTAGATTTATGAGGAGATGTGTGGCTCGATCTTTAGAGAAACCTAGTGTAACAACCCAACCCCACTGTTAGCAGATATTGTCTTCTTTAAGCTTTCCCTTTGGGGCTTCCCCTCAAAGAATGCTTCATTTTCCTCCCTAACCGATGTGGGATCTCACCATCCATCCCTCTTCAGGATCCAGGGACGCTGACACTCGTTCCCTTCTCCACTCGATGTGAGACCCCCCCAATCCATCCCCCTTTGGGGGCCAGCGTCCTTGCTGGCACATCGCCTCATGTCCACCCCCATCGGGGTTCAACCTCCTCGTTGGCATATCGCCCGGTGTCCTGCTCTGATACTATTTATAACAGCCCAAACCCACCGCTAGCAGATATTGTGCTCTTTGGGCTTTCCCTTTCGGGCTTCTCCTCAAGGTTTTTAAAATGCGTCTGCTAAGAAGAAATTTTCACACCCTTATAAAAAATACTTTGTTCTACTCCCTAATCAATATGGGATCTCACACCTAGAAAGAAAGAAACCAGAGGATCTCCAAAGAAAAGACCTACACTTCTGAAAGGATGCTGAAACAAACTAATTGAAAGACGTTACAATACTGAAAAAGAGAAATTCTTATGAATGGATGCTTCTGGAATTCCCTATAGCCTAGTTCATTTTTTCTTATGCTAGTTCTACATTATTTTATACATGTAACAGGATCAATAATCCCCCCGTACCTTCTTATCTGTTGCGTAGATTAATTGATCAAAAAAACATCTCTATTTCTCGTAGAATAATATAAAATACTGCTAGCAAATTATGTTGATGGTATATTCTAATTCAAGCAGTTGATCAAACTCATCCCAATAGTAACAAAAACACTCTACATGGGGAAGACAATGGCTTAAACTTTGTAGATAACAACCAGACTCTTTCAAAAACAATAAATTATATCCTACAAACAGCAGGAAAAAATTGGTAATGAAGATCCCATACTGATAATGGTGAGCTTTTACAGGAATCAATTCAAAAAACACTGCCAACGAAGAAGAAAGCGATTGTTTCGGTGAAGATGATATCGTTAAAATGCGCCGAGAATACCAAAAAACACAGTTCACATTTTGACATTATTTTCCAAACGAGAAACTAATAAGCAAAAGCATGATTCAATCATCAAAGAAATCAAACAGTGGATCATCAAAGATGAATATCGATCCACATCTACGATAATTGCAACACAAGCAAGTGAAGAAGCAGCAAATCAAATACTGAATAAGGATTGCCCTTTCAAAAAGCGAACAGGACATCGCATCGCGACAAAACAACCTAAAAAACGAAATGAATCGACCACGAGCAGGAAGAACAAAAAGAAATCCAGAAATAAAGAACCAAGTCCTAACCTCTACAACTGCGATCAAAGTGAGGTCCGGATGGGAAGGTGTTGAAGAATCCACCGGATCTGAAATCATTGGAATCACCGGAATCGACGATCTTATGAGAACCGGGCAAAGAAGAGGCAATAGTGGGCCTGAAATGCGAAGAAGAGAGTGAGGAGAACCTTCGAGCCGCAATCCTCAACATCTTCGTCCACCTTTTCGTTATGCAGAAATGAATTGAGAAGGAGGCTTGGATTTCGAAGGATAATGAGAATTCAGGAGGAGGCGAAGGAAGAAAAGAACCGGTCTTTTTCCCCCGATTCGCGGGAGTTGCATGAGCAATATATATTTGACCTCAACCTTGTTTAGCTTCCTTCAGCTATCATTATACTTCGATTTTTTTTTAGTAAAAGTAATTTCAAAATATTTATTTTACTCCAAATTAATAAAAATACTTTTTACTATTTATTTTATTTTAAAAATACTTAAAATTCCAATATTAACCTTAAAAAAAAGTGAATTAAACTTTAAATATATTTACCATATTTTTTTATAATTAAAAAACTTTAACTAATACTCTTAAAATTTCATAAATATTTTTGAATTAAGTTATTTTTTTTACAACATTTCCTTATCGCGCTCCTAACGATCCTAGTCGTTCTATATATATATCGGCAAAACGTGCAAGGACATTTCTCACCCGAATTTTGTCCCTATTTTCGACCATAATGTTAAGAAACCGAGCTTTCATGGTGAAATGAAATGAAATAAGTTCACTTATATGCTTGAACAAGTCTATTACAAAATCAAGATCTCACCTTATGGGTCCCAACACCAATTCAAGCAACTTATTCAGATTCATTCATGACCAAGATACAGCTACAAGTATTCTCATTACACAAATATTAACTCAAAGAAATTGCGTGGAAAAAAAGTATATATATATATATTTGCCAGCTTCGACATTATCTTTATCATTGATGAAGGTTCCAAACCACTACAGACCAGAAAAAGAGCTTGATTTCTTAACCAATCAAGAGCTTGTTCTCATCCAAGAAGGTGTAGGTAGGTACCTCCAAATTGTATGGTGCTGGTCCTTTACGGATCCTACCGGAGATATCGTAATGGGAACCATGGCATGGACAGAACCACCCACCATAATCGCCAGCGTTTGGCAAGGGAATGCAGCCAAGATGCGTGCAGACGCCGACCACGATAAGCCATTCTGGATCCTTAACTCTCTCACCATCCTGCTGTGGGTCACGAAGAGATCCAATGTCCACACTATTTGCTAACTTAATATCGTCCTCAGTTCGACGTCTGATGAATACTGGCTTTCCACGCCACTTAACTGTCACGGTAGCACCAGGCTCGATGCTTGAAAGGTCGACCTCAAGTGAAGCCAGAGCAAGAACATCCTTACTGGCTGACATGCTAAGGACGAACTTGAGAACAAGGAGACGAATCAAAGAAGCATAGACAAAGCGACCACCTGATAATACAAAATATGCAAATGCACGCTTGCTGGGGTCACCTGGAGGAAACCGCTCATGATTGTATTCGTCGTAGACTATCTTTGAAGTTGGGTTCTTAACGGCTGCTACAGTAGCAGGAACATCTGGAACTAAGTCGGTTTCCTTTGTTGAAGTCAATGCATCAGAAGCAAAACCTATCAAAGAGTTATTTCTATAAAATCATAAAACTTCACCGTAGGAGAAAGAAAGAATCATTCATAATAAAAGGGCTGAATTACACAATAAAAATTGAAAAGCAATCATCCAATCAATCACCTAGGACAGAATGGCCAACGTCTAAACCATTTAATGAGTACCAAATTATAACATGCCAGTACACCCCCACTTAAAGTTACAAACAAGAAAACAAGCAAGCCTCTAAACTGTTTCCAGAGTGCTAACAAATTTCAAGCCAATGTTTCAATCGACGACTTTCACAAAAAGTTCGGGATTAAAAGAAACTCCAATCAGTTGCACGCGTAAAGGTTATTTTCTACGACATTTGATTGTCAGAGATCTTAACAGTTGGAACTTAGAAGTAAATGTAGAAATGTGCAAAGAGGAGATACCAGAGATTCAGAATAAATGTACAAAACCAAAAAGTTGGGTCACAATGGCCCGTCAATTTTGCTGAAACGAATACGAAACAAATGATTGCCATATTTAACAATAGCGTGATTTGAGTAGTTTGAAAGATAGATGAGAAGGAAGCTATATATATTTGGGATTCAAAAAATCATTGATAGTATGAAATTACAAAAGATATCTTGAAAAATTCTCTTGATTCTTTCTTGCCAAAGGGTCCAGCAGTATGCACAAATATAATCCTTCAAGAGGGCCTTAGAATGTGCAAGTACTCACAAAATGGTTGATGGTTCCCTTTGGAGTCTATTTCGTAGTGCCATAGGATTGTAGCATTTAGCGAGCATACAGGCCTCATTGAGTTGAGTGCAACCTTTCAATTTGTGAGGTTTAAGGCACATTTAAGGACCTTTGGAAGCTAATTTGTTTGATTTTCTTTCTTCAAGTGCTTAAAATATACTACTAGGGAGAATTGTTGGTGGGAATTAGTCCCCTTTGCCTTTCTGTCCTCATCTCCATCACCCTTCATCCTTGAAATATGCCTCTATTGCTTTTCTGATGGGTTAGAACCACAAAATGGTCAAGGCTTTTTTTTTTTTTTTTTCTTTCTATCAGGTATAGCATGAGGAATTGAAACGATTAGCTTCATATAAAGCTCATTCTTTTCGGTTCGTTGTAGGACCTGGATGGTGAGTTTCTAACAGGTATTAATGCACTGAACTTTATCAGAACAGAAACTCTAAACTGAATGATTCTAACCTCCCATAGAGAAGAAGAAACACAATTCTCGCACTTAAACTTATACACTCGAAGTGGACACCAGAGCAACCACAATCGAACCACCAAAACCTTGTACCATTTGAAACATCAGTTCCTTAGAGAAGTACGAGTCTCAGCAGTATAGCATATATATAGAAGCATACAGTGAAAGAATTGGAAAACAAAGAGAAGGGGTTGCTTCAGCAATGGGATATCATCCTATTGCTGTAAATAACAATTCAATGGATCCAAAATGAAAAATGAATGTGCAATGCAAACACGATTGTAGAACAAGTTAAAGACTTGGAAAATAAACGGTGGAAGATTCAAACATGGACACTACGAGGGAGTCATTGCATCGGCCAAGTGATATGCCCCAAAAACACTATTTTCACAACGAGAAATGAATGAGCAAAACATGATTCAACATCATGAATGCTGACTAAATAGAGCAGATCAATAAAGACGATTATCGAACACCATCTACAGCTAAAAAACAAGTATCGCAAAACAAGCAAGTGACACAATACTGCAAGTCAGATATAAAATAAGGATTTGCCTTTCAAGCAACAAAAAAGGCAACACAGGTCCACAAAATCAAGCCCTAAAAAAACGTCATAAATCGACTAAAACCAGAAACGAGAAACAAACAAACTCCAACCTCTACAATTACGATCGAAGATGGGTCCAAATGGGAAGGTGTTGAAGGATCTGAAATCATTGGAAGAGGCGGAATCACCGCCATCGATGATCTTGTGAGAACCGGGCAAAGAAGAGGCAATAGTGGGCCTGAAATGGGAGGAAGAGAGTGAAGAGAACCTTCTCGCCGCAATCCGCAACATCCTGGTCAAGAAAAATCGTACACTTCCGCCGGAAAAAAAAAAAATGGAACAGAAAAAAACAGGGTTTCGAGGGAATTGGATGATCGGAACGGTGGCTACGAAACCGCCTTCTTTTTCCCCAATTTGCACCACAAATCTGACCCCGACTTGTTTGGCCTACACGGTGAGCCATTTTGATACGTGTCTGACGTTTGACATTTTTTGCCCCTCCAACTAAATCTCAAGACCCGTAAAAAAAATATATATATCATTTATGAAAACAAATAGTTTTTGTTTCAAAAATACTTTAAAATTTTTAAAATAAAAAGAACTTCAAAAACATATACACATTCCTCCTATGTTACAATAACAATTTTTTTTTTTTTTTTTATAAAAGTAAATAATTGTTAATGCCACTTTTAAAAATTTATGGTAAATAAATTTTGTAGATTTTTTTTTCGGTTAAATAAGTTTGGATTAAACTATATGAGTCTAACCGTTTTAAAATTCATAATTTTATCATGTACAGTTAAATAAGTCTCGTCCTTTCCAGTGGCTATTTGTTTTTTTTTGCAACTTTTTGACCTTGATTGTTTGTTTGGTAACTTATGTTGTTGCTGGAACTATGTGGTATGGTTCAACAATTACCTCGGTTGAATTATTTGTTATCAATGGGATTAGGGATACTTGGTAAATATCGGGCTAGCCAAAATTCAAAGTTTATCAAAAGCTTGTTCTAAAATTCCTGAAAGATTAGCTTTTTATGATTACATCGGGAATAATCCCGCAAAATGTTTTTTATGATTGCATTCCGAATAATAATCCCGCAAAATGTGGATTATTCAAAGCGGGTTCCGTGGCCAACAGGATGGAATAGCTGCTTGGGTGGTATGCCGACCTTTTTTAGGCAACTATACAAGTTTATTTTGCATAATAATCTTATGCAAAAACACCGAACTGTTCTTCATTTTGAGCCCTATTCTTGAAGAAAAGAGAGAGAAGGAAGAAATGAACTTGTCTGCAAATCATTACCCTGTTCCTGTAACTTATAGTTCTCCCATCCCCATTTCAGATCATGAGGGTCAAAGAAATGAAGATGTCTGCAAATCAAAAAAGGACAGATATGGAGAAGAAATGAATGGTGTGGAAGGTACAGAATTGTTCAAATGAAGTTAAAGCTAAAAGAGGACCTGTAGACCCTTAAAAGTGACCCTGAAAACCTACGAGCTATAAATTGATTAACGAAGAGTGACTCAGAGAGAACCATCACGATGGAAAAATGAGCTTTCTTAGGATAAAAATCAGTCCAAATGGCCTCATGTCAAGGCTGTCCCATTTCAAGAGAGATTTGGTGGTAAATATACCCCTTAGGTATCAAACTTAAAAAGGGTGTGAAAACCTCCCTAGCAAACACGTTTTAAAAACTTTGAGGGGAAGTCCAAAAGGGAAAGCCTAAAGAGAATAATATTTGCTAGCGGTAGATTTGAACGGTTACACGACCCTTGAATGGCTAGGCCTCCGTAGAGTGATTTCATCCCATCTTGTAAGATGCAGACCTGAATGACATGAGGCACCTTTCCAAAGAAAATTTATGTACAAGTAGGGAGGGAGGTTCAATAATGTAGCTTGTAAAAGAGTGAGACAACCTCCCTTAGAAATGTGTGTGTGACTCCAGCACGTCAGTCTCCTATCAATTTTCTCCACAATAGAGGTCAATATCAATAACAACGATTGACGTTTATCAAAGAAGGGAAGGGTCAAGATATACCTTTGGCCGTTGGCCTTGTTTACAACCAAAATTGCTAGCAATCAAGCTCATATTTTGTGATCGTTGATGTTCTAACCAATAGCCTTCTCCAAGAAGCTCACAAGGCCAAGAAGGTTGTTGATAGCCAAAGAGAACTCTTCCCAATTTCAATACCGTTAATAAATTATACTGAAATAATTAATGATAATAACAAAAAGGAAGAGTGAGGGAGAGTCACCTTGTTTAAGGCCTCTCCTGGTATGAATCATTCACCCAGGGCCGCCATGAAATTTAATTTTCTAATCTATGTTATCTTTTACAACTTAGGAACTCAAGTTCATAAATGTTAATGCGTTCAAACTACGTTGGATCCAATCGCTTGAACTTTAATACTTGATCCATATGATGTGAATTTCCATAATTTTCATCTGTTTTCTTAACACATAAACATCAACATAAATATTTTCTAACATCTTGGTTATGAACTACGTATAAAATTATCAGCACGGAACGTGATGATTTTGGATTTCAAAAGCAGCAATCTTCGGCGATGAACATGAAAAGTTGCCTGTGGTGTAAGAATAAAATATCTGTGGATATGTGCTAAATGATCGACACCAACATTAAGAGACGATCAAAAATTTCAATATTGTTATAAAAATAAACATCAAGAAACGCAGCTATTTGTTTTGATTTCCTTAAGTTGAGTTTTATATGTTTCAAGTACATCATACGAAAATTCAACAAAGAGGTCCAAAATTTAAGAAAAAGAAAACAGACAAATCTATCTATAATGCTAGAATGATGGCGGTAAAACACTGAAGAAAACCTGAGAACAGAAGCAACTGACCTACTTTTTAATGTAATCCTCAGGAACAACCTTCAATAGCTTCTTCTGCTTAGACTTGGCGATCTTCTTCAGTGTCTTGGGATTTGTAATCTTCTGTAGCTTAGTTCCAGATCTCAAAATGTTCTCCTTCTTCTTCTTCTCTCTCTCTTCCTTCTTCTTCCTTTTCTCCACCTTGTTTGACCTAATCTGCTCCTTCAATTCCTCCTTCCGTTCCCTGTAGGCGGCCTTAATCATCTTCTGCCTCTCCCTCTCCTCGAACGTGGTGCCTTTTCGGCTCACCAGCATAGCGGACGTCCGATGCTTCCGCGGCTGTTTCCACTTCCGTCCGGAGACCTTTCCCGCGATCACGCCGTCGTATGTCGGGTTTCCAAAGGTCGGTTTGTCAGGATTCTCCGATGAAGGAATCGCGGATCGCTTGAACGGTGGAAGCGACTCGTCGACGTCCATGGAGGCGTCGGCATTTTCAGAGCTGATGATGTTGAGACTGCTCTCAGCTTCTTCACGCTTTCGCTTGTAGGTCTTTCCCCCAAAGCCCTCGTCCAGGCGCCGAAAGTCGATGGTACACGCCATGGAGGAGATTGGGTATTAGGGTTTTGATGGTAAGATTAGGGTTTCAGAGCGTGACGCTGGTGAAAGAGAGAAGGATTTTAGCTTATTATTTTCTATTTATAGGTGCTCTGTTTGAAAATAATTGTGTATTTTTTCGCTATGAAAGAAAAATAAATTAATTTAAGTGTTAAAAACTTTTAATGATTAATTAGATAAACGCTAAAATTTGATTTTAAATTGCAATAATATATAAAAATTTAAACTAATATGTATGTTAATTTAAATTAAATAAAAAAAATTGTGAAATAGTTTTTATTTTTAAGTGAAAAAACAAATAATTGTGTATTTTTTAGATTTTTAAAATTTTTTAAAATTTAAGATACTTTTTTAAGATAAAATATAAATGTTAAAAGTATTTTTATTAATTTAGCGGCAACTAAATCATATAATAAAATTGTATATTCGTCTTTGTTAAAAGAATCTAAGATGCGGACCTTCGCATATTTTCTCTAGGTCCAAAAAACGACATGATGTTTATGTCCTTTTAAATTGCCCAGGTAATTCATACAAACTACAAAAATGTTACCGAGATCCATATCCACCTGACATTTTTATTTCGTGCCAGCATCCATATCTACCATTTATTTGATGGAAAGTCAAAACACTCGAGTTTTTAAATAGTCAAATTGAATCGAGTTATACTTGAGACTGATGATAGTATAAAGTCACCAATCTAATAATTGAATTATAGGTCATTTATGATAAAATTTACAAAAAAAAAAAAAAAAAAAAAAAA
>NW_019272030.1:995935-1072197 GCF_002738345.1 Cucurbita maxima | reverse complement strand
AAAAAAAAAAAAAAAAAAAAAAAAAAAATTTGTCAAATTTAACTTTGTGAAAAAAAAAAAAATTATATATATATATATATATATATATATTTTTGAAAAACTAAATTTGAGAATGGATGGGTTAGATAAAATATAAAATACTTATAAATATTTTTATTAATTTAATATATATATATTCAACTTTTTTTTTAATGGACTTTCAAAATTGTTCTTTTGGGCTTTGTGGAAAATCTCTGACCATTTTGTTATTATTATTTTTTTGGACAAACTGATTAATAGATTCTTAAAATTGTAACGGGCGCCGCCTCTGGCTTTCTGTGTCGCTATTCCCTCGCATTCCCTTCAGTCGTCGGAGCCGTAAACCGGAGTACTCCGAGCATTTTTCCGAGGGAATACGAGAAGTATTTTCATTTTGTAGTTTCGCAATCTCGATCCTGTCTTTGTTATCTGAAGAATTTCCCCTACTCAATTCTTGGAGCTCAGTCATTGAGGTACTGTTCCTTATCCTTGGTTCTTGAGCAATACGCTTGGAGGTGTTTGGCTGTTTGAAGAAGAATGGAGCGGTTTGCTTGTTTTAATTTATGCGATTCATTTATTAATTTATTTACTGACTTGCATGTTGAAAACGGGGGAAAATGAGAGTTAAGGTAGCTATTAATGGCTTCTGGTTGAGTTTTGTGGTTGTGGACATTCTTCGAATTGACTGTTTTCTTTGTGGAATGTACAGATCGAGCTGCAGTTTTGAAGTTTTTGAATCGAAAAGAGTTCTATTCAAGGTTTTCGAAAATTCATTGTGTTGAACTATTGTGATTGTGTCGAAGTAACTCATGGAAGGCGCATTGAATCTTCTTGGAGGCGCAAATTTTTGCCCTGTCTCTATGAGTAGAACACTGTGTTGCCAACGTTCACTGTCTCCGCATCTTCATTTTGTGTCATCCATTGCGCGTAGTGCTGGATTGTACACGAATGGGAAAAGATTATCTTTTAGACGTGCAGGTTCGAGAGTCAGATGCGAAGTAAGACTTGGAGACGTGCTTGACAAAAAAGTAATCGAGTCCAGAAGTTCTGGGGAAAACGAGCAACATTTTACATGTGTCATGAAGTTTGGTGGCTCGTCAGTGGCTTCTGCGGAGAGAATGATAGAGGTTGCTGAACTTATACGCAGCTTCCCTGAGGAGCGGCCGCTGATTGTTCTCTCGGCCATGGGAAAGACAACCAACAAGCTTTTGCTGGTATGCACTTGCTCTTCCAAATTTCTCTACTTATTATATATGTAGAAAGGTGTTTTATTCTCTTTCAATACACTCCCGTCGTGTTGATTCGAAGTTCCATGCTAACTTAATAGGCTGGAGAAAAGGCTGTTAGCTGTGGCGCTACTAATGCATCGGATATTGAAGAGATGAAATTCATAAAACAGTTGCATCTGAAGTAAGAAATTTGAGTCCTTCAAGCCACTTCTGAATAATGTCGTAAATCATCCTCACAGGGCGTTGTCATGTTGTTTTTAGGACTGCAGATGAGCTTGGAGTCGACAGGTCTATTATTGCAAGTAAGCTCTATTTTTGTGCTTGAAACTTGTTAATTTAATAGTTCATATTCCTGCTGCGTCTCTTTTCTCCTCCAGTTCGATACTTTCTTATTGATTTTGTCTGTTGTTTTCTGGAATAAGCATAAATTTTAGGCTAGCACGAACTGATAAGAAAAAGTGAATAGAATATAGAAAGTAACAAAAGTTATAGTCTTTGGGATTGAGGAATGAATAAAATATTTACTTTTCCAACAAGATGTAAGCAAGAAGAATAAGCTGAACAATAATGATGAGTACGAATGAGAATGGGGTGACTGTTCCTATTTCTCCTTTTATATTCTTGGTAAGCAAGAAGAATAAGCTGAACAATAATGATGAGTACGAATGAGAATGGGGTGACTGTTCCTATTTCTCCTTTTATATTCTTGGTATAAAATTTAGAAGTATCAATTATTACATATACCGAGGATCTCATTCAGAAATTATTGAATTACTATGCATTGTTGAGCATCAACTTGCAAATATCAATTCAGTGTCTGAAAGAAAAATCAATATTTTTAAGAAGAAAAAAACAGAGTAGTTGTTCAACTTGCTTTTATGCTTGTTGAGAGTCTTCATGAACACCTTGCATTAATGCAGAGATTGTGGTTTATCTGGAAATTTCTAATTTATGTTGCTGTTTTGTCATCCTACAATCTGGTGATAATATTATCTATTGTTGTGCACCAGCGGTATCTAAAATTTTTCCTGTCGAAGTGGCAGCGATGAAAGTATAAGATTAGTTCTGTAGCATTTCTTGATTGGTCTTCCATTTGCATTCGGTACCTTGTTTTTTATATTCTGATTGCCTTAGGTTATGCTGGAATATATGAGCATGATGATGCAAATACCTATATGTTAGAAAGGGGTATCTTCATCTGATGGCTTGAATTTATAACCCCTTTTCATGTTCCCTTGTGACAATCTAATGCATTTCCTACAGATTCGTTTCTATTGATATCAGGATCATAAATCATGCAATAGCATAAGCATTGCAAATGATGACATTTATACCTTAAAATTTTACAGCAATAATACCTTGATCATATTTGTTATATACGTATATAATACATAATTATGTTGCAGATCACCTTGATGAATTGGAGCAACTACTCAAGGGAATTGCTATGATGAAAGAATTAACTCTTCGAACAAGAGATTACTTAGTTTCCTTTGGGGAGTGCATGTCGACGAGGATTTTTGCTGCTTATTTAAATAGGATCGGTGTCAAAGCCCGTCAAGTATGCTTCTGTTCCTTTTATTGTTTAATGTGTTGGACATATATGACCTATTGTATAGACTCAAAGTAGTTCAAGTATTTCCATTTATATTTAACCTTTAGCGTTGGGTAAAATTAACAGAAAAAAAAAAAAAAGAAACTATTTCCGGTAGGCTAAGAAGTAAGAATATGAGACATGGATACAATATGGACACTGACACATTATATTTTAAAATCTTGGACACGGACATAGACAGAACAAAGACAAATTTATTAAAATTTACATTTTTAAAGTATATATAATTTTAAACAAGAAAGAAATTCAAAGTCAGTGAGCTTATGCATTTATATGCTTAAAAGATCAATTTGATGTATTTTTATCATATATATGTCTATTTAGTTTACTTAACAAGTGCTTGATGCATGTCTAACAAATGTTAGACCTATTTTGACTTTGTACAACTAGTATCTAACACATCTATTACATTGACAAGTGTCCAATATGCAGCAAGTGTTGGAGCGTCCAAGTGTCCGGCATGTTGAACATGGACAAACTAGCCAAACTAAAGTGTCTGTGCATCTTAGCCAGTAGGTATTGGATTCTAAAGTAGGGATTGGTTTGTTATCATTTTTTCTTTAGTAATTGAACCCTTACTGGAGTCAGGAGTGTCATTGAGAAATTTGGCTTTTTCTTGGGATAAAGGTAGGATCGTTTGTGCTCGATTCTTGCCATCAGTAATTTTTATATGTTAGTCTAAGCCACAATCATGAAGCCTAAACTAGCGATTTCTGCGGAAATGTTTGGTTAAAAAAAAAAAACAAAAGAAAAGAAATTAAAAGGCGAACTTTTAAATTTCTGGCAAACAATTTGGTTTGACAATCTAGCACAAGATTCTTTGAGACCTCCGATTAATCTATGTGTATGAAAGGAAGGATAAAAAGGGGAATTCACACATGACAGTTGGTTAGTGGAGCGTGAAGTTTGTTAAGGCAGTTGGTGGGGTCAGGAGAGGCTTATGTAGGGTTTTGGATGGCTAGGTTTGGGGTGTGAGAGATGCAGATTAAAGCTGAGGCTTGAAGGATAGGATTTCCAGCTCTCACAAATTTGCTGGAGAGTTGTCTTTATATTTGGTTTTTCTATTGTGAATGTCATCTAGTTTCCTTTTGATATTGTAAGAACTCGTGGAATTCACACATGGCAGTTGGTTAGGGGAACATGAAGTTTGTTAAGGCAATTGGTGGGGTCCGGAGAGGCTTATGTAGGGTTTTGGATGGCTAGGGTCGAGGTGTGAGAGATCAGATTGAAGCTGAGGCTTGAAGGATAGGATTTCCAGCTCTCACAAATGTGCTGGAGTATTGTCTTTATATTTGGTTTTTCTATTGTGAATGTCATCTTAGTTTCCTTTTGAAATTGTAAGTACTCTGTGGGCTTTCATAGTATCGCAATAGATATCTCAACAGGGAGGGAATTTCTCTGTGGTACTCTGTTTGCAGAGGAGAGGAAGATACCTAAAAAGTTCCTTCCCGAAGACATTGTCTTTCAATATACCCCCTACTTAGTCAATGTTATTATTTTTAGAGGTTATTTATTTATTTTATTTTTAATATATATACACAAAACTAATTCTCATGTAGAAGACTGTTATTTCCCTTGTCACCTTAAAAACTTAATCTGCTTTCTAATATTTTATAGTGGTTTCAATTATCACAATAGCTTACTCCGAACACTCTCACTTATAGCCAAAAGAGAGATAAAGTAAGAAATAAAAAAAAAGAATGAAAAAAGAACAAAGTTTTCCAGTATTCCACGATCAATTGTCATTGACAATGACAACTTGTGATAACGTCCACTTTTGCAGTATGATGCATTTGAAATAGGGTTCATCACCACGGATGACTTCACAAATGCTGACATTTTAGAAGCAACCTATCCTGCTGTTGCAAAAAGGCTACTTGGTGATTGGAATTCTGATCCTGCTATTCCTATTGTTACTGGCTTCCTTGGAAAGGTCTTTCAACGAACAATTTTGCTTTATTGTTTGTCAATTTTGAAGGATTGGATCTTTTTGAGTCTTGAAGATAATGCAATCATTTCTATCCTAAAAGAAGAAATTGCTACCATGAGAATTTGTTTCTTTTCCAGAAAAAAAAAAACTATAAGGCAATCATTTTTTTTTTTCAATTTAAGGGCTGGAGATCATGTGCAGTGACCACATTGGGAAGGGGTGGTAGTGATTTGACTGCTACTACCATAGGCAAAGCACTTGGATTGCGGGAGATTCAGGTTGCAGCCTCTTATTAAATAAGTTTTGCAAATGCCGTTTACTGTTTTGTGTTTCATTTTCATTATTTGTTTAGAAGGGTGCTTCTAGTTTTTATTTTATTATTTTTTAAAAAAGTTGGAGATAATAAATTAATTTTGTGCTTCGCAGGTGTGGAAAGATGTTGATGGTGTTTTGACATGTGACCCTAATATTTATTCAGGGGCAGAACCTGTTCCCTTTTTGACGTTTGATGAGGCAGCTGAGCTTGCTTATTTTGGAGCTCAGGTGATTACTTGCATTTGACTTGGTGGAATTGTCAATCTACCTATTTGTTGTCTTAGCTATGAAGTTTAAACCGTTATTTGTCTTAGTTGATTTAGGTGGGGCACACCTTAATATCTGGCTCTTTGAAATGTTCAAACTATATATTGCTTTTCACGCATCACTTACTCCTACCATTCCCAACTTTAATTTCCTCTATTCAGGGCCTTCTACATACTTATAAATTAATACACAATGAGGGATCTTACTTGTGTGTGTGTGTTCTGTCATGAAATTTATTACTTTCCCTTGTACGTACAAGGGATCTTATTTCCCTTGTACATGACCCCCTAAGTGGTTCGTTATGCTTGACGTGCATAAATTGTGGGCTGATCACCAACTTTGGTCTTCTTTTGGTTTACCCTTTTGTGGTTCCTTTTGTAGGTTCTGCATCCACAATCAATGCGACCAGCTAGGGAGGGTGATATTCCTGTTCGGGTGAAAAATTCATATAATCCTCAAGCTCCTGGTACTCTCATCACTCGGAACAGAGATATGAGCAAGGTCTGTAGCACTTAGATTTCTTGAAAAGGAAAATCTATCGCTTGTATAGTCCTTGAAACTACTTTTTATGTTCTCAATTGTAGGCAGTGCTGACAAGTATTGTTTTGAAACGCAATGTAACCATGTTGGATATTGTAAGCACTCGCATGCTCGGTCAATATGGTTTTCTTGCCAAGGTGAGGAGGTGTTTAATTCTTTTCCAAGTGGCCTTATTGAATTATTGCTAATATTCTTTTCCAAGTGGCCTTATTGAATTATTGCTAATTTTAATGGATATATTCTTCGTTTTCTTCTTCTTCTGGCGTGTGTCGGTCCTTATAAGTACAGGTGTTTGCAATCTTCGAGGATTTGGGCATATCAGTTGATGTGGTTGCTACTAGTGAAGTCAGTTTATCCCTGACCTTGGATCCATCGAAGCTTTGGAGCAGAGAGCTCATCCAGCAGGCAAGCGTATGAAACTATATACTCTATTATTCGCGATCTTTGTTTTTTTTTTTTTTTTTTAATTCCTGCTTTCTCTCTTGTTTTGGACTGTTGCTCTCTGTCTGCCTATCTCTCTCATAATTTATTTTCCTTTTGTTTCTTTCTGGAAAACCTGGCTTTCTCTCCTCTGTTTTATTTCAAAGAATTAAAAATGTGAGAAATTTTGCATGTTCTCCTCTCGTTTTTTTTAATTTTTTATTTAAAATATTTGTTCTTGTTAACTTATTCTTTTATATGTTATAAGTTTGGTTTAAAACTATTAAACCATGGTATTATATGTTTTTACTTATTTTCAAGTATTTCATATTCATGTGATTCTGTTTTCTTACGAATTATCATTATGTATAATTTAATTTATTCATTTATGTGCATGTCAATTCACTCGGACATTGCCTTCCCCTCTAGCCTGAAGGTGATTGAGAGGCTTATTGTGTTTTCTTTCACCGTGAAAACACTGTAGCATCTATTGTATGAATAGTTTATCATGCTCGTTTTGATACTTAACTCTGCATTTGTCATTTAATCAAAATCTCAGCACACTACAGCTGATTGGCGTTACATTTATATCCTATTGGCAGGAGCTTGACCATGTGGTGGAAGAACTTGAGAAAATTGCTGTTGTGAAACTGCTTCAGCATAGATCAATCATTTCTCTCATAGGGAATGTTCAAAGGTCATCACTGATACTGGAAAAGGTGCTGCATCTAGTTGTCCCCCGATTTATTCACACACACGCACAAAATTCACTTTTCTGCACAAAATATAATTCATTTACTCCCGTTTAATAACTTTTTTCTTTTTAGTTTTCTGTTTCTAAAATTATGCATATTTTCTTTCTAACACTTTCATTTCTGCACCATAGCCTAAACTTTTAACTAAAAAAAAATCAAAACCTATTCTTTGTTTTTGAAATATCGTTGTCGAATGTGCCCTTTATGCTCTTGTTCAATCCAGTTGAATGTTTATGGATTTTATCAAATTTCCAAAGAAGAATTCTCCTCAACGTAGAAGTGCATTCTACTTTCTTTCTTTCTTTCTTTCTTTTTTTCTTTTTTTTTTGTTTGCATAAAAAAAGTAGTTGAGCACAATTATCTAAGAATCACAGGCACAGCCAGACACGGACACGGCGGGACATAGACACAGAATTTCAAAAGTAGGGCACAGACAGTTGAGGACATATATGTGTGTATTGTTATATTAATACTTCTCTATAGAAAAAACATGTAAATATAACATAGAATCAAAATATACTTCACTAAAAACATACAAAGTTAATTTCACTAATAATATTTGAAATCTTTGGTTATGACTAGAGGAATAAGATGTCATCCAAATACTTTAGGAATGATCAATATGTAAGGATTCAATCTATAAGAAAATCTCTATTTTTTTCGTAATTTTTAGGTTAAATATATTTTAGGCATGTCCAAATTAGAAAATAAAACATATTAAATGCAGACACATTTTTAGTGTGTTAGACGTGTTTGAAGTGTGTTGTGTCTGGGCTTCCTGGAATATTATAATAATAATTCATCCTATTTGCAAATATAATCTACCTGCATGATTTTGAGTTATCAAGCATCTTTCTGTTGGCTTGTTTCTAATGCATAACTTTGTGGCAGGCATTTCACGTTTTCCATACCAATGGGGTAAATGTTCAAATGATATCCCAGGGTGCTTCTAAGGTATCTTCTTCTGTTCATACCTCACATCAACAATCCATTCTCATGCACATAAATCACTTGTCCATCACAAAAGTGTATCTAAGGTGTCTGCATATGAATTCATATTAGAAATATAGGCCCGATTACCTCGAGGTGGCCACGGCAGTAATATCTAGGTGAAAATTTTGATAATTTAAAACTCTTCTCGTCTCTGGGAACTCCACTCTTAAAGTGGATGAAATCTCCTCCGTGACGAGTGAGATGAACCATGAGGATAATATAAGGAGTAGGTTGCAACTCCTCGATTATACAATAAAAAGAAAATCATTGTGATTAAACGAGCTTGGTTTTCTAAACCAAATAAGAAATGCCATGACAAGAGAGCCATGTGGACTTAAGGAACTTATTCCCAATCTATGTAGTAAAATGTGTGGTATAGAAATCATTGTAATGTAATGCTGATTGCCTCATGCCTCTCCCTATTTATGCAATTGCTCCAGTTTTGGAAATGCTTGTAGTATGTTCACCATGGTTCATGAAACTGCATTAAACTTCATATTTTGATTCGGCTAAATAGCAAAATATACTCTTGAACTTTGTTATTTGCTGACTAGAAACCTATTAGAATGTTGGACAAAATTGAGACGTGTAGCGGTAACTTGGAGAAATTGGGACTCAAATACCGTCACAGTATTTCAAGTCAACGCTACACCCATTTTAGGTTTTAGTTCATATTTTTAATTAATAGATGTCTATTCTAATGGTAGTTTTAGAACGTTTATAAAAGTATAACTTTTCTGTTATTCAGCCTTTTGATTTCTATACATATAGCTGATTCATTTTGTTGTCAACTTGGCAGGTCAATATCTCGTTGATCGTAAATGACAACGAAGCAGAGCAATGTGTTCGGGCTCTCCATTCGGTCTTCTTCGTGACCGATGAACTCAAATTATATACAAAATGATTCATATCTCAAATGGTTGAGTCTCAGCAAGTATCACTGCGTGAGCATATAAGGCCATTTTTTCATCTCGAGAAGCTGTATTTTTCAACAATACGAGGAAGGCGCAACCATAGCAATTGGTATAATACAGGCAAGTTGAGTTAGTTTTTTCTATTGGTTTTGATTACATAAGACTTTGCTGGTAATTGTGTAGTATTTTAATTAATTCAGAAAAAAGAAAAAGAAAAGAGAATTAGGGTTTATGGTTTTATGGTGTACACTGAGTTTCATAAATGTTATAATTATGGTTTTATTGAGACAATTTATAAATAATAGTTATAATTATAATTTCGACCGTTTTTTTTTTATTTTTTTATTTTTTTCGTTTTCAAGTAAATATTTGAATTTTTAATTGAATTTTAAAAATAAAATAAGTTTTAAAAAACTAAGCTAAATTTTTAACTATTAAAAGCCTAGTTTTTGTTTTTATATCTCGACGGGCCAAATTTAAAAAATAAAAAATAAAAAAAAAATTAACTTTTAATTTTTATAATTTGGCTTGAATTGAAACATTTCAAAAACTATTTCTTTTAGTTCCTAAAAATTGTTTTTATTTTTTGAATTTGACTGAGAATTAAAATATTTCTACAAGAAACATGAAAATCATATTAAAGTATAATTGCACTCAAACTCGTTTTAAAAATAAATTATTGAGTTATCTTGATGAAAGCCTCATATTCGGCTAATTTAGGGAATGATTATGAGTTTATAAATAAAGAATACTTTTTCCATTGGTGTGAGGTTTTTTAGGGAACTCAAAAGCAAAGCCATGAGAGCTTTTGTTCAAAGTGGATAATATCATACCATTGTGGAGAGTCGTGTTCGTCTAACATGGTATCTGAGTCATGCCCTAAACTTAGTAGTCGTGGCAATAGATTGATAAATCCTCAGATGTCAAACAAAGTACTCCAAAAGAAAGAGAATGCTCAAATGTCAAACAAAGGAGTCCAAAAGAAAAAGGAGTCAAGTCTTCTCAAAGGCAGTAAAAAAAGACTAAGACTCCAAAGGAGTCGAGCCTCGATTAAGGGGAGACGTGCTTTGTTCGAAGGGAGGTGTTAGATGATAAAAGTCCCACATTGGCTAATTTAAGGAATGAGGCGTGTTTTGTTCGAGGTGAGGTGTTGGATGATGAAAATCCTACTTTGGTTAATTTAAGGAATGATTATGGGTTTATAAACAAAGAATACTCTCTCTATTGGTGTGAGGCCTTTTGGGGAAGCCCAAAGCAAAAGTCATTGTGGAGAGTCGTGTTCGTCCAACCGTCTTTACGATTATTATATAAATTCTGGTAAAAAGTTGCTTTTTTTTTTGAATTTTTGAATTTTTTAAAGAAAATTTAAAAAATTGAAGAGAATGATAGTAATGGAAGTCCCCCAATTAGGGGTTTTTTGTGGACTTGTGAACCTCACATAAGCTAACAGGAACCCCTAAATCTCTAATTACTCCATATTTGACCTCTCCATTTTCCTCTTCAATTCAAACTTCGGCCCCTTGTGTTTATTTTTGACTCCGCTTCTTACCTTATTTCACTTATACTATACGGACAACCTATTTTATGGATTTCTCACCCTCGAGTATAGAGCCTTTTCTTTCGGATCTTGCTTTCACCCCCTAACATTGAAGATTGACATTCGTTGTCTACTTTGTTTTTAGTGCGCGTTTTTAGCCTAGTATGTAGACGGAATCACTTTCCATACTTGAGAGCAATTTGAAACTCGACAAAAGAAATTTCAACCGTTTTAAATATTATATTTATATTGTAATAAACAAATAATCATAGACTTATTTTTTTAATAAATATATATTAAATTGATGTAATTAAGAATATTTATTTAAAATCTTAAATTTAGGTTAGTATAAGTATTGATTTTTAATGCTATAAAAATTATGTGGGATATTAAATTCTATTTTAATTTTTAAATCTTATACTTGATTGATTCTAGTGTAGAGATTAAACGGTAGATAATAATTCTTCCGAACACCTCTTGCAACTTTCAATAGACTATGCTCTCCGAGTTAGAATGGAGAATATTATCGGCCCAAATAAATTTATAATTTAACCTAAAATTAGTTTTAAAATCTCTTAAAAAAATTTGAATATTGAAGTGAAAAATAAATTCAGAAAATTAATTTAAAAGGAAGAAAATGGAATATTTGATTTAGACATTAATTTCACCTGCAATCAAATCAGACAATGGCATATGTAAGAATATGCTCTTGTTAATGCGCATTCTAGACTCAATCGCAGCCGTTGATTCTTGAATCCTAAAAAAAGTGTGGAATTTCGAGTCATCAAGCGACCATTTATCGCGTGTGCCTCACGCGAGTCCGGGTAGCGTCATATCTGCCCGTTGACTATAAATAAAACAGACCCCAATCCGGAAACCCCTATTTCTTCGGTTCACTCGCAGACTGAATTCAAAGCATTTGGCTCCGAGGGTTTGGGGGAGAGAGAGAGAGAGAGAGAGAGAGAGAGAGAGAGATTTCTCTTCTTCTCCATTGTTGGAATTTTTGCTTCCTTCTGCTCTGAATCCCATCTCCAATGGCGCTCTCTGATAAACCCTCTCGCCAATCTCTCATCCCCAACTTCCTCTACTCTTCCTATTCTTCCACTCGAACCCTCCCCTTGAAGAAGATGCTTCAGTCTCCACCCACTCTCGATGGCGTTTCTTCTTCTCCTAAGAGCTTTGTCATTCCCGCGCCCAGCGAGCCGTCTAAGAAGATTGAGATGTACTCGCCGGCCTTCTACGCTGCTTGTACTTTTGGTGGAATTCTCAGCTGTGGTCTCACGCACATGGCTGTTACTCCTCTTGATTTGGTTAAATGCAATATGCAGGTTCGGTTAGCTTGGATTTCTCATCATTTTTCTCCTTGTGTTTACATTTCTGTTTGGGTAAACTTGTGTATGTGTGCGAGGTTTTTGAAATGTTTGTCATCTTTCTCTGATTCGGTTATATTCTGATAGATCTGTGGTTTTCTCGCTTTGTTAGGAGGTTTTTTTTTTTTTTTTTTTTTTCCTGGGGTTTTTGAATTGTACGGATCGGATCTAAAACTTGGCTGATATACTTTGTGCCACCCTAGTATTTGTAATGGATTTGCTAATTAAGAATGTAACGCCAGTATTATGCTTATTCAGATTGACCCTGCGAAATACAAAAGCATTTCGTCTGGTTTCGGGGTTTTGCTCAAGGAGCAGGGTGCGAGGGGTTTCTTCAGGGGCTGGGTGCCTACCCTCCTTGGCTACAGTGCACAGGGTGCCTGCAAGTTTGGCTTCTACGAGTTCTTTAAGAAGTATTACTCTGATATTGCTGGACCTGAGTACGCAGCGAAGTACAAGACCTTGATCTACCTTGCTGGTTCTGCATCTGCTGAGGTGATTGCTGATATTGCACTTTGCCCCTTCGAAGCAGTGAAGGTTCGGGTTCAAACTCAGCCTGGTTTTGCTAGAGGACTGTCTGATGGACTTCCCAAATTTGTCAGATCTGAAGGAACACTAGGGTGCGTACTATCAATGATTCAAGTGTTTTTGGATATTTTAATGGATTAATGAGTTCGAACTCGTTTGTAATTGCAGGTTGTACAAGGGTTTAGTTCCACTATGGGGTCGCCAGATTCCATGTAAGTTCAAAACCAGCTATTCTTATTTGTCAGTTCTATGTGCACCTTATGTTCTTGTTGCATTTTCTTGATTTAAATGATCATATACTCACGCATATATAACAAACTTGGAAGTATGGTGAAATCAAATTTAAATTTGGTATGCTTAGCTATTAGTACAAGCACATTCCTATAATTCAAGATTTTATCAGGTAAGAATTTGTTTTTCTCTATATGTTTGAATCCCAATGGAAACTTAAACTTGTATACTAATTTTAATATCTGCTTTGTACTATGGAAATCAAAGTGAAAACTGACTTTGAGATGTGATAGAACTTCGGATTTTCTTGGGAATATTGAAAAGTAGTATGAAGCAAGGACGATATTGAAGTATTCATTTTCTGTTTTCTTTGAAATGAAACATGGGTTATTTCATTTTCTGTTTTGACGATGTGCTTGTATTCAGATGCTTTGTCACGTTTCCATTTTTATTATTGGTTTCCCCCCGTTTTCTTTTTGTGATGAAACAATTGAAGTTATTTGGTTTACTTCGTTTCAATTTTTTAATTGGTGGAGCCATGAATTATTGTTGGCGATCATTTTCGTTTGATGATGCTTTGGAAGTTGCTAATGGTTTGATAGATGTATGGTCGTTAATGTATCATGTCTAGGAGCATTGTCTGGTGCACCACACAACTAATTACATTTGGCATTCCAGGGTCTTTCATGTTGTTTGATAGTGATGTTGTATGACTTTAGGAGTTTTGTATTGTATCTCTCTGTATTTTTTGTTTCTTCAAGTGGAGAGAATTTAAGAAGATTTATTTGTGAAGATGTTCAGTTATTGCTCTGATTGGTCTATTTTTCTGGACAAAAGATAATGTTTCATCCCTTGACCTCAACCATTTGAGCATGGGTTGTACTAATTGTTTTGTGCAATGATATCTTGTGGATCTGGATGATTTGGAACCCTAAATTGTGACATAGATTTGTGCTTTGCAAAGCTTAGTTTTCTATATTTTTTCATAGATTGCTATGAATTTAACTTGTTTTATTTAGCTATTTCTTAATGACCTGTGCGTCTCTTTCAGACACAATGATGAAGTTTGCATCCTTTGAGACAATAGTTGAGATGCTATACAAGTATGCCATTCCCAGGCCAAAAGACCAGTGCAGCAAATCTCTCCAGCTTGGTGTTAGTTTTGCTGGTGGATATGTGGCTGGTGTTTTCTGTGCTATTGTGTCTCATCCCGCTGATAATCTCGTGTCGTTCCTCAACAATGCCAAAGGAGCAACAGTTGGTGATGTGAGTGCTGCCTCCTTTTGAATGGAGCTGTGCTCGATTTATTATCTTTCCACTTTTTTTTTTTTTTTTTTTTTTTTTTTAACTTTTGGTTAGTTTTAGCACAGACGCACAGATGATTTTGAAGGNTTTTTTTTTTTTTTTTTTTTTTTTTTGAACTTTTGGTTTTTCATTCCATAGGCTGTCAAGAAGCTCGGGTTATGGGGTCTCTTCACTCGTGGGCTACCCCTCCGAATAGTGATGATTGGAACTCTTACTGGTGCTCAATGGGGTATCTACGATGCATTCAAAGTTTTTGTTGGACTGTAAGTTCATCCCAATGCCTAAAACCTTCTTGAATTTCCCCCCATTCTCATTTGAGAACCATCAGTCACATTGTCATTTTCTTTTGACCAGACCTACTACTGGTGGCCCTGCACCTGCTGCCCCTGCTCCTGCTGCTGCTGAGCTCGCAAAGGCGTGAAGTTGATATGTGATCAACCAACCGGAGTTTTGTTGTTTTTACGAGTTGGGGCGAAACCTCTTCATAGGTATTGAATAAACATGACCTTTAGAATGAATGCTTATAGACCTCAAAGCCGAAAGTATATCTTCATAGAATGGATAGACCGTTTTCCATTCGGTGTTCGTTTTCTTGTTTTTTTTTTACTCGGCATTCATTGAGTTTGTTCGACCAAGGATGGTTTTGTTCTCATCCTTGCTAGCTTGGGATACTCATTTGTTTGTAGTAACTAGTTCAGAATCCAGATAGAGAATTGCAGTTTGATGGTTTAGAACCATGAGAATATGATGTATTTTGTTGTGGTAGAAAGAAACTTCGCCAAACCAACAGATGATATGGGCAAAGATAAATTTGGTTGAGTTTTCATCTCTCAAAGTTACCGCCATTTTTACCCTTCGAATTTACTAGGGTTGTTCCGAATTTACCTTGAAGGGTTTTCTTTTATGGCCAAAAAAAAAAAAAAAAAATTGAAATATTTATTGTTATTAGAGATCGCCCAATGTCTTTAATGTATGATAGTGTATGATAACCCGACCCATCCCACTGGTAAACGGCGTCGTATAATTCATTTATTTTTCTTTCTAATTTCTTTGTTTATATTTATTATCTCATTTTTTATAAAGATAATTTATCCAACCCACTCACCCTTTCCCTTCTCTTTCTCGACCATATTAATAAATTATGATCAAATAATTCGTATAATTTTATAGATCTAACACGTATTTTTTCATGACTACAACATAGTGACCATTAGAAATTTAATCAACAGTTAACGAACAGACTGCATATATGTGATTAATTATCATAAATATATACTCATTATTTAACACAGCAAGATGTAGAAGTGAAAGTGAACTAGAGCATAGTTCAAATAATGTAGGTATATGCTCTCAATCATTATCCACGGCAATCTTCAAGCTTCAATACCCTATACAAAACGGGGCAAACCTAACCCTATAGGCTACAAAAATTCTCTTACAAAGAAAATATACCCAACAAAAAATGCTCTCCTCTCCTTAATGGTCTACATTCCAAGTGAACATGAACATGAACATGAACATGAACAAGAACAAGACTATACACAAAAGAAGGAAGAGGTTGCTCAAGACCATTAATGTCAACGCTGCTGTCCGAGAAGCGATGGCTTATAGAAAACATGAGTTTGTGCAATCTTGATACGATCTCGAGGATCGGTTATCGTCTCGTCCCTCAGGGCTTGGAGAATGGCCTCTGCTGAAAACTCCCTGAAGATTCGAAGAACGAAAGTAATTATCAGGCAGGTTTTCATGGGCTTGTTCCATATGCCCTTACAAAATCCAGAGAGAACAAAAGCAACTGAACTGAATCTCTTTGTACCTTGTTATTAGTATACCATAGAGCATCTTTAGAATTGGGCAAAGCTTAACTGGAGCAACAGGCTTTTCATCTTCACGGTGTAGAACACTCGAGCTGGACTGACTGAGCAATTCATAAAATGCTTTCACCGCAGAAACCCCCTGCCAGAACCATCTCATTCTGTCAGTTCACTCGATGTATAGCTCAGGCTTTAAAATAACTGATAGGAAAGAGAAGGAAAAAAAAAAAAAACAAAAGATAGCCCCATAAAATCTGGGATGGGTTTGGTTGATGGGTTGTTTGAGGTTTCATTATGGCTCAGTTCAGGAAGCTGTTGGCACGTGGTTCTTTCAAAACTAATTTAGATTAAACTCAAATCAATCTCAATTTTGGCCAAGTTTTGCAACCGCCTAAGTCCAAGCCCAAGTCCCCCGCTAGTAGATATTGTTCTCCTTGGGTTTTCCCTTTCGAACTTCCCCTCAAAGTTTTTAAAACGCGTCTGCTAGGGAGAGGTTTTTACACCTTTATAAAGAATGTTTCGTTCTTGTCTCCAACCGATGTGGGACCTCACAATCCACCTCCATTCGGAGCCCAGCGTTCTCGCAGGCACTTGTTCCTCTCTCCAATCGATGTGAGACCTCATAGTCTTAACCCCTATTTTCACCTTCCCAAACCTGCCATCACAAATTATGCTGCTGCCATGCTATAATACAAGCACATGCATACACGATCGAGCCAAAGAAGCCCCCCTACTTAACACCAGAGCAGTGTAGGACATTCAAAAAGTAACAAGGACAAGAAACATGTATTTAGTATCGAAAGTATCCAGAGCAGCTCAGAGGAAGATATTTAAGACTTTCGACTTTGGACTAGTATTACCCAAGGACAGCATACAACATTCTAAGTCGAGATCTTTCCAAATGTGGTACTATGGGAAAAGGGAACTTCCGTGGGCCAATAGTTGCTGTGGGTTGGGTTGCTATGGTTGCTCAATCGGTTGATGAGGGATTAAGGATGCTTGAAAAGAAGTTATAAAGATTATTGATAACGTTTTCTTTCAAGCTTTTAGCAAAGTATTTTTTTCTATCCTACTTCTCAGCAAACTGTAACATATTCCAAAAAAGGTGTTTCTCCTTCAAAATCGCTTTATAAATAACATACCTGAATCATACCCTTGCCTTTGATGCTATCACCCATTTCGAGGCTCAGCTTTCCTTCAGCTAATTTTTGCCCATACCACGCATTACGGCCTTTCAATAGAGTAACATAAGTGTCAGCCAGTAAAGGTCCCGCCAACTTCTCTGGTTCTTCCGTCAATAGATGAGTAATAAATATCATTTCCGAAGTGCAGTGTGCAAAGTATACAGCTTTGCTGGTGGCACTCTCTTTTGTTAAAGCTGCCACCATTCCTGTGGAAGAAATGCAAATTTTTCTGTGTTAAGCCAAAGAGGCTGGGGCAATGAAGATTCATCCCTTATATGATAATTTTTTCATCCATGCAGCATAAGAATAAAGTTAATCAAATGTTGATCACAGTAATCAAGCGTAGGAAAGAGGCAGAATAAAAGTTTGGATTCTAAATGATCCACACACATCTCGATCGTCTGTCCATTTTCCTATTGAATAAACAATCAATCCATGATGTCAATTAAAGTAAAGTTGTAAAGAAAATAGAAACCAAGTTGAACCCTTCATTCACAAATTTTTTTCAGTGATCTCAGTAAATTTGATGCAATAATATTTTGTTTCCTAATTGTAAGTAGAGATCTGGAACTAATTTAGGCAAAATATTTCTAAGAACTAGATCGAACATATTAAGTTGCAGCCAAGACAGAGAATGAAAAGACAAACAATAAAGGCAAGACTTCTAATAAACAAATAGGAAATGAGCATTACCGGCTCCAATGGCATAGACATTCTTTAATCCGCCCATTACTTCATGGGTAACAAGGTCGCCATTGTCCCACACAATGAAATGGGGTTGCCTCAAAAATTTTGCCAGGGATTTTCTCCACTTTTCAGCTCCGCAAATTCGAGCATTGGCATACTCCCTATTGTAAATCTCCGAGGCAATATTTGGTCCACCAAGATAAAGAATGTTCTCCGATGGAACTCCAGCTGCAAATCAGTAATGTCACAACTTAAAGGCAATACCGTATGTTCCCACATGTCCACACATGTAAACAAAGGGAAAAAACGGAAGAAAAGAAATACTCCTGTTTGGGTTTCCCCCCTCCCAATGGCATCTTTTAGTTACAAAGACTCGAAATATTTTGACTATCCAAGATCATATTTAGGGAGTGCAAGTTTTCATATGACTCAATAAGCAGGAAACGAACTGTAACAGCCTAAGCCTACTGCTTGCAGATATTGTCTTCTTTGGGTTTTCCCTTTCGGGCTTCCCCTCAAGGTTTTTAAAACGCGTTTGGCTAGGGAGAGGTTTCCACACCCTTATAAAGAATGCTTCATTCCTCTCTTCAACCAATGTGAGATCTCACACAAACCCTTGGAAACTACAAGATATATGAATAAAAAACCCAATACTATTTGATTCAAAGCAATACTTAAAATATACAAGAAAAAAGGTTTCAGGCAATTAATTTACTTTCTCATCGTTCTCATCATTCCCATTCCATCTGAGCCTAAACTCGATTAACCTGAGCTTATCAAATTCGGTGTTAGAAAAACATCACTGAACCTAGAAACCTCCAAACCAATAACTTAGTGCAAAATATATGTAATACATTCTTGAAGTAAGGCCCTAGTTGCACAATTCCATAGAACTTCAGCTCTGTCTTTGAACCATACCCATCCAACAAGTGGACTATAAATATGAGATAAAAAGAAAACAAGTGGACTATTAAATCTCGATCTCTTACACTGATACCACATCATGTTAAGTCTTTACTATAGCTGTTAATATAGTTTTTTCACTACCAAGGGATATAAACGATACCAAGAGGAAGCAATCTTACTTGCGCTGTTAATCATCTGAGTAGGAGTTATTATCCGTGGTTGAGGGTCCAACTCAGCCTCCACACCCTTTGATAAAGAAATGATAACAGGCATCGTTAATCTCTCTTTCCAATACCTACGCATTTCGTCGAACACTTGGCGGGTGTCGGTCGAAGGCAAGCCATTCACCACAATGTCAGCATCCCACACAGCCTCCTGCAAATTGTTGACAACCTTCAAAGGGCAAAGAGGCGTATCAATCATATTCAAGCAGAACCCATCTTTCAATATCTCATCTGCATACAGAGTTCTGTCACCTAATCTAGCTTCCACATATTTCAAATATGCACATCGCCTAATCAATCTTCTCAACACATCTTCCCTTGAATTTATCACTTCAAATAAATGCTCTGCAGTTTCTTTATCCACTGTTCGTCCATGTCTTCTCCAAATCCTTATCTGAACTTTCTCTCTCAAATGACCATAACTCTCTTGCAGCATCGCAATGAAGACACTGCCCCAAGCACCCGCTCCAACGCCGACGATCCTCAGTGGATCCCCATCGGCTTTTCCAAATTGACGACGAAGATCGTCAAGCTTCTCCTCCTGAATTGAGCCATTTGTATGGCTATTTCCGTCGATAGTATCAACCATTTTCTTCTTTCGAACTTGCAGAACCAGAAATCGAGCTTCGGGATTTAAACAGCTTGTTTCTAAATCGAATTCAATCGGGGTTTTATAGGGGCAAAAAAATGGATTCCCGAAACTAAACAATTTTTACGTACCGAAATCGAAACGTGATTTCGCTTTTTCATGCTCCAGCTATTATCGAACCAAAACAAACCGACATCCGTGCAAAATTCGAGACCTAAAATGCAGATTCATCGACACCGACAAGAACCGCGTAATACAGCGCGCAGAAATGCAATTTAACAGCGCATTTGACAATCTGCCTCCACGGAGCAGTCAAACAAGATCTTCGAAGTTTCCCTTACTTCTTCAAACTCAACTTTTACCAAAAGTAACCTGAAAATGACATCGACAACAAAGAAAATCAACTGTATGAAAAACTCGAAGCCAAGTTATACGAATAAAAGCACAATCAGCGCCGTTGAATCAAGAACAATCCAAATTTCCTTTTGACCAAGTGATTATGTAATCCATTAATTTACAGAGATAAGAGAAAATTGAGAAGAAGAATGATGAAATCTGCTGTAGAATCTTCAATTTTATTATAAATCAAATTCCGATAAGATTAAAAATGGGGAAAGCAAATATATGACTCTGACGTGGCAGCAAATACGCGCTTGATTCCTAACACAAACCTTCAATAATTTTTTAAAAAATTCAAATAATATTTAAATTCTGTTAAATAATCTCTCAAATTGTATTTCTGATTGATCCTCTTTAAAATAATATCTATTAAAAAAAATATATAAATTAATTAAATATTGAAAATAAAATAAAATATACTATAAATCAAATCAAAAAAAGAATATTAATAAGATATAATATTTAAGATATATTCCATAAATAATATATTATCCAATATTATATCTCAACTAGCGTAAGTAAATAGTTTTCATCTATAGAGTGATACTTACGTATGTTAAATTGTTTCTATCAGTAGAGTAGTTATAAATATTTTTTTAAAGAATTAATAGTGTTAATTCTATTTTTAAAAAAATAACAGTATTTTTTAAATATGATGGTAAATATTTTTGAAATTTTTAAAAAATTAAATTTTTTTTTAGATATATATTTAAAAGGAGATTGAATTTTTAAGGGCAATAAGAACACATACGGATTCTCTTAATTGCTAACCTGCAAAAGCTAGAGATGCAGACGGCCGTACAACCATGAACTAGCAGTAGAATCGAATCCGCTGTTGTGTTGTCCGTTCTGGAAAGAGAAGAATCGAAAATCAATCAGGTTTGTGACTCAAAATCCCTTTCATTTCATCGCCATTCTCCGACTCGAATTTGTTCCGTTCATGTGTTTTGGTTACTGATTTTGATATCATTCCACTGGATCTTGATCTTGATCTTCCTTCTTTTTTTTTTTTTTTTTCCACATACAGTTTTGTGCTATTGATTCAATTTGGCGATCTTTTGGTTGAATCCAAGCTAATGTACCCTGAATCTGAGCTTTAATGTTCACTATTTCCTTGATTTCATTTTGTTCTTACTGTCTCGCTTTCAGCAGTAGAATGAGTTCATTCACGATTTTGATGTGCTGGATTTTTTTTTATATTTAACGCAGAATTTTCTGCTTTCTGAAGATTCTTGGTTAGAAAAGAGGAGCTGTAATCAGGACTGGACGATTATCTCTTGACGGATGGCAGCATCGGCAAAAAATCTCGCGGTTCTGGATCAGTCAAATAATGGCGACTGGACAGTTGTTCTACCTCGTCGCGGCAGGCAGAGGAAAACTTTTCCGAAGCTCAGAAATCGAGAAGATCAGCGGACTTGGTCTCCCACTGATCAGGCTAATGATACAATCAGAGAATCGAAACTGTTGCAGAAGATGGAAATCTGTATTAAGAAAGTTGAGAGCTCCCAATTTTATCGAACTCTTATTGACGAGCTTGGAACAACGCCAGTCTTGGAATCCTTAAATAAGGCTTTGGCATCCGAATCAAAGATGGAGATGGTAATCTATGGCGTAGGAAGCATAGAGAATTACGAAAATCCTCGATTGCAGCTCAGTCTTGCAATCTTGTTGAAGAGGAAATTTAGTTGGATTGGAAGTTTGGAGGTGTTCGATCCAATTCTTTCTGCAACCGAATGTCGGGTAATGGAATCCTTTGGTTGTTCAATCCTATCAGTAAACGAGGAAGGACGGCGATGTGCGCAGAAGGCAACATTGTTCTTTATGCCCCATTGCGAGGCAGGGTTGTACAACAATCTTTTACAGGAAAATTGGACGGTGGAGCTGTTGAATCACGTTGTGCTGTTTGGAAATAGCTTTGAGATCTATGGACAGTTTGTATCTGAATTCAAAAGCTCACCCGTTGTTGATTCAGCGAAGTATATTTTAGCCTCAAGAAAGTTCACACGCGAGATCAAAATCAAGACACTTTCAGATGATTATTTTGGTGCTTTCCATGATTCGAGTTGGCATTTTTTCAGCCCTGTTTCACCGACGGAGCTGCAATTCACAGATCTTTGAAGAACATTGTCTAGTGATTGGAAAAACAGCCAGGTAAATGCACTCTTACAATTGAACATGGATTTTGTTCTTTTCCAAATATAGGAATGTTCATCATTTGTGCCATGCTTGACTCACATTCCAATATGGTGATAGCCTTATGAGGACTTGAGAACCATTTCTAGCTAAGCATCGACTAACATCAATTGACTATACTTGATCAATTGTTTGAATTGAATATCATTGTAGATCTTGATTGTTGTGCTTTTAGGATCAAAATAGAATCGATTGTGTAGTAAATTCATGAAGATGTTGTACTCCTAAGCCAAGGACCCATTACCAGATCATTTGAGCTTTTATTAGTGGGGGAAAGTTTTACTTCCAACCATGAAAGATGACCTTGGAATGAATAGATCTGATGATGTGTTTGATAATGTGTCACTGACCATACTGATGCCTGCAAAATTCACTGAATTTTAACTGACCTCAAAAGTAGATATCAATTACTGCTGAGCTATATAACTATATATAACCATATGAAGGTTTAGATTTACCTAAATATTGCAGTGCAAGATCCTCTTTCAACCATAATAAATGACCTCAATTTCCAAACAAATCCCTAATAAATGAATGAAAAAGGCCAAAATATTTGCTAACAGTGAGAAATATGCTAATATGAAGAACAAAATATTTGTCCTCAAATAATTGCAATGCTAACTGGCCACCTAAGAAAGAAAGGACCAATAAACACAGCGGAAACAAACAAGGGTAGATTAATCTAAGCATATATATTCCACCACTCTTTTTTATTTACACATTACATATCAATTATATACAACAGCTACACAAGGAACATCATCCCTTTTCTTGTTTTTGCTAAACTCATTTGATTGGGATTGGATTCGAGGTTCTTCCATCATAGCCAACAAAGTAATTTCCAAATCTTGTGCTTTTGGATCAGTAGCCATCTATTGTGTGAGAGGAATGCATTCTAGCTCAATCTCAAGGACACCTTTCTCCACATTCTGCAATCTTAGAGAAATATCCTGTCTGACCTTTCCATCTATAAGGTTAATGACCCCATCTTTTACCAAGGTATTGTCGGTACTCGCCACCCATTTTCCCAGCTGCATTGATTCATCAATTGTGGACTTCTCATACGCCTTGGTCGCAGCGACCAACGGTTGAATGTCGATTTCAGCCTCACCCATGAAGTCATCAGTTGAAAATGTGTCCTTATCATAGACGAGCTGTAGAAATCATCTTTTGGTATCTTACTAAGAGGAAATGATCTAAAACAATCAAAAGCTTAAGAACATAGGATCATACAAGAGGCTCCTTGATGAACATTATAGAATTTAAAGCCTAAGAACACGATGATATAAGAGATGTGTTAACGAAGCTGCAGAAATCATTATTTGGTATACTACTCACTGTAAATGATCTAATACAAAATCAGACGCTTAAATGCATATGCATATTGAATTCATGATTTCCTTCTCTGATGTTTTAACATTTGCAAAGATATGTCGATGCTTACCACTTTCAATGGAGGGATATTCTCGGGAATTGACAACATTAATCTCTCGTTCCAAACTGGGTTAAGGTTGCTCTTAATAACACGAGTCTTCACTGACTGCAATATACGACAATAGAAGTCATTACCAAATAGCAAAGTAGCTGATACCAATCTTCACCCTAAATGTGGACCAAAGTAGTGTAAGAGAGAGGCTCACTTGTTGACCCAACATGAGAATTACGTAGGGGTCGCTGGTCACCACGTCTCGGACAGCTAGGTTTGTGCCTCTAACCACATTGACCTTAACCAAGCCAACAAATTCAACCATACCTGCCTACAAACATTACATCTGAAGTAATAAGATGCAATATCCATATCAAACAAAAAATTCAAGCCACAACACTTGCTTTTGGATTTCATTCTCTAATCCCCAACATAAATTTGACTGCTAGCTCAAAGTTCCAGCTTTAATTTTTCAACTTTTCATTGATGGAGAAGGTGCCATGGTACGCATTTATATCGAGAGACGACTAATTTTTGGCTAATCAGACCATGCTGAACTCAGTAGAAACGATGCGCTTTTTCAGTGCCATCCTCTTGAATGTGTTGTCCATAACTTAAAACACAAATTTATGTGGCTCCATGGTATCAAATGATCCCTATTTTGTTAGTTCCAAATGTTCATAATTGGGAGAGAATGTTATCAACCAAAAATTTCAAAACAAAGTGGAATTTGCAATTCTCTTCCGCACTCCACACACAACTTAAAAGCTGAAGGAAATTATTAATAAGAAAAATCCATAATCAAAACGCAAAATAGAAAGAACAGTTATTACCGATGTTTGTCTGGAGACTGAAGGGCTTCTCTTGTCAAAAGTCTTCTGCTCACTATCTCTTCTAATTATCCGGCTGGTACGAAATACATGCCCAATGCGATACCTAGTAGGTTGTTTCTCATATGGCCTTTTGTCGTTGGTTCCATTGTTGCTTGGGGTGTTACTTAGGGAGCATGATGAACTGCTTTTATTCAATAAGTTGTTATCACTAGAATTTTGACTGCTGGCGTTATAAAATTGCAGCAGTACATACTTTCTCCTAAATTTACAGAAAATGTGATTCTTTAATAGAATATCCTCAATAATTTGATTTCCTCCATACATGAAATAACATACACTTGTGATACCTTATAAAGTCGTGGCGGTCCTCTATACAGGAATCTGGTTTCGGTTTTGTGTGCCCATCGGTGATGCAAGCTTCATACTTCATGTTTACATCTGTGTTTCCACCGATGCTCATCAAAGTATTGACTTGTTCGTCTGTCCAATTATCCAGTTTCACTGAGAAAACCTGACATTTATTGTTGATAAATTTAGTTCACAAAATGCATTGCATGAGATTAGAGCATTCAAGAATGAGATTCGAAGTCAATATGATAACAGTAAATAGTTTGCAGACCTGCTATTTGGTTCTTGGTTTTTGGTAAGGAAACTTGAATTCTTAGCCAAATTCTAATTCTAACCACAAAAACAAGTTTTTAAAATCTGCATTTTTTTAGTTTTCAAAACCTAATTAAGATTTCGAAAACATTTGTAAAATATGGACTTACAGATAAACTTGGTTTGTTTCTTAAAAAAACCAAATGGTTATTAAATGGGACTATCAAAATTCAATCAAGGAAGGTCGATATAATTAAAAGGTCACATAAGCAAACACTACCTATCTTCAAACTACTACAGATCAACCAAATTTATATTTACTACTGAAACAAGTCTTTGCATTATGCTCATGGATTACCCCTACTAATCTCAGGAG
The DNA here is from genome assembly GCF_002738345.1 of Cucurbita maxima. Taxonomy (NCBI): domain Eukaryota; kingdom Viridiplantae; phylum Streptophyta; class Magnoliopsida; order Cucurbitales; family Cucurbitaceae; genus Cucurbita; species Cucurbita maxima. The sequence continues at coordinate 1,046,999 of NW_019272030.1, read as the reverse complement.
TTCGTACATTCCAAGGCCAACTTCTAGAGATAGCAAAGGTTTTAAATTAAGGTCTCCACCTGGGGCTTAAAACCAAGACTTTATAGGGTTGCTCAGAATATCCCAATCTCTTGCCATCAAGAGCCCCCCTTAGGGTTCATCCATGATTTTCCACCAGAGTTGTACTCGACAGAAATTATACTGATTTCTTAAAGCCCGAACATGAACTATTCGAGTATTCAAAATTTAGAGCAATATTACACTCAAAGGAGTCAATGTGATCGTCCATATCTAACTTTCATTCATTTGGGTACACTGTTTCAAAGTATTTTGAGGGTTGATGATGAGTTTTAAAAGATCAAATGCTATCTATTATTTGGATTGTGATTCTGAAATATCAGACTTTTTGACAATGTTCTTTATGATGTCGTCTAGTGCCATAAAATTTTCTAACATGAAAAAGCATATCCAAAACTATCACGTCATCAAGCAGCACAGTCAAGACGTACCTTATGTGTTTGCTATTAGGGTTATAAAAATGCCATAAGAAGAGAAGGAAAAAGAAAAGGAGAAACCTTAGAGATATGAACTCCTAGACTTCTGTGTACTCCAGAACACTTTATACAGATAAACACTCCCAAATTTAACGATCTGCATCCATAAACCAGAGGTTAAGAACAAAATACTAAACTCTGAATATTGAATATATATATGTTGAGAAGTGTAAGTATATATCAAAGGTAAGAGTTGTTACATTTTGTATAATGTTGAAACCACCTAAGACACCAAGAGTGTTAAAAGTAATTGATCCTTTTGTAATTTATACAATGTCAGAAGAAATTTGAGTCCTAGGAATGGACATATCCCTTGAACAATTCAACGGCATTGAGCTTTTAAAATTTTCATCACATTTCCCACACGCCACATTACAACTTAATCAGGACTTAAAGAACTTGTGTGAACGAAAAATTAAATAAAACATTTAGACTTACACCCATTTTGGATCCGGTGATCCGCAATCTGCACACAAGTTGTTACCAGGCTGACACAAGAGACCTTCCAATCTTTTCTGAGGTCCTGATTGAAGGAAACACAAATGAATATAGTTCACATAGCTTCTTCTACTATGTAAGGAGAATATATAAGACTAATAGAAACACACCTCATGTTCCAAAAGAACATAAAGATAACACATGATCGTTATCAATGAGATATTGATGCAACACTCGAGAAAGTAGAAACACGTGTATGCAACAGCGATTAGAATTGGAGAAACAAAATATTCTCATACTTAATCTGAATAAAAATATAACTAAAATCAATATCAGGTACAAGACCTTAAAATTTGGGTTCTACTTGTTTATAACATACAGCAAGACTGAGTTGACCTGTCTCTATCGTGAAACTAAGAGAGTGATCAGTATAGAATGCGGGAACTGGAAGCCACAAAAAAAGTTAAAGGAAAGGAAAACTGAAGCCAAATTGAGAAGGTTGCTATCATTTGATATTTGTGAGGAATCTAAACAGTGTCATCAACAAGATGCAAATGGACACAAATCCTATTCGACCAATAGTTAACCCCTTAATCGACCCTCGTCAACCCCAGTGAGGAATCTTGCTAAAGCGATTACTAACAGGAAGAGGGAAAAGAGAAAGATTGCCTCGTCTTAAGAAGAGAATTCTTACCCTGCAAGCTGAACACTAATCAAATAGAATAAAGAACAATGTACTATGGCGTGTGAACTTTAATCACATTTGATCAAGTTTTACTTTGGAAGACATTATGATCATATATAAACAGTTATCTAAAAAAGTACTAGAGAAAATACATGCAAAAAAATATACTGTGTTCATTTTCTACTATCTTAAAACGATTTTTAAAAATTATCTTGAAAAATTTATCAAAAACTGTTTTTCTATTAAAAAAAAAAATAGAAATTGTTTTCCGAACCCTTCTTCCAGACTACCTCTATAGCTATCTGTAGCACCCATAAAGAGGGCCTTTTTTTTCGAGATAAAAGGATACTGGTAGGACACAAGAGGTTGGGAGTATGACAGGAACAAAAACATTTTGACTCAAGACGGAGACATTCAAATGAAAGAAGAAAAGTTTTCTTCAATCTCTTTCTGAAGCTGGAAAAGAAGCCCTTAAAAACGGGGATCTTATGCAGGATGGCATTTTAGCACTTTCTTTAATCCACTACATCTCAAATCATAAGTGAAAACCAAAAGTTGCGCAATAGAAACAACGCATGCCTTAACTTAGCTCTATAAAGCTAGTCCTATGATCATGCTTGGTAGTCATCACCATTGTGCCTACGCCTTAACTCAGCTCTACCTTTCATTCTTTTAGATTGGAGTTCCCTTGTTATAGTTTGTTGGGCTCCTTTTGCTGGACTTTTGTTTGACTGTGTATCTTCTTGTATGCCCTTGTCTTTTTCATTTCTCTCAATGAAAACTCTGTTTCTTACAAAAGAATATGTTTGGTAGGCATCATGCTCTAGTAGCATACATATAATTTTCAGTTGACTTTAAAGTTCTCGTTGTAGCACACCTGCGCCCCTAAGATTAAAGCTCTTTTGTGGATTCACACACTATCAGCCTTGACTTCCCTCATACCACTAACTTTGTCCCACGGGCCGCCCTCATCTTCCCCCACTGGGAAAAAATTAGGGAACTTCAAGAGTACTGCATCAAATGGAATGGGAGAAAAAAGGTAGGCAAAAAAGGTGCTTCCTGCTGGCAGCACAGACAATCAAGGTTGTTAGCTGGAGTATGGTCGTCCAAAAGTTTAATCACAGCAGCCCATTGGAAGCCTTGAAGAGTGAAATTTCTGACAGCTAAACTGAATATTCTGATGTTACCCAAACTACAGTAAAAGATTATTTCTAGAGTTAAGAATGATCCCTATTTCACATTTAATTAATCTCATGTCAGTACTTTTTCAGAATGGGAGACATTAATGGTCAAAGAATCAGCAGGTTGACTAGACTTTACATCTGCTACAATAAAACCTTTTATAGCATTTAGCTCCATCTACTTTCTATAATATTAATAAGTGCTATTACAGATATATAGATATAATACCAGAGAGCTGTTGATCATTCTTCCAGTTCCAGCTTTGTGTTTCTGCATCTGAATACAAGAAATCATAGAGAATTGAAGAAATGAAAAAGAGTGAAAGATCTGACAGCTAAACTAAGCATTCTGATGTACCCAAGCTACAGTAAAAGATCATATACTGAAGTTAAAAACGATTCCAAACTCAGTAATCAACTAATCTCCTGAGGTTGAGTTTTTTTAGGAAAACTTGTCATCTACTCAGCAGGTTGACAAAACATTGCATTTTCGACATTTAACACTTGCTCCAGGATTTGGCTCCATCTTCTTTCAAAAATATTCCTTAATAAGTGCTATTGCAATTACAAAGATTTTGAGAGATGAAGATGTAATACCAGACGGCGTTCGACTGCAGTCCCAGCCTGGCATTTCTGAATCTGGAAACAGGAGATCAAAGAGAGAAGCGCCTGGCACATTTGAATCGTGTCAAGGAGATTTCAATGTAATGGAGGTGCACGAGCTGAGCTCTTCATAGGCCAGTGACAAAAGATACATGCTCACTTTTTTTAAGCTATATGCGTAATAACCCAATATTATAGATAACAGAGAACAGGTCCCAACAGTTCGTTTCAATCCTAAAGTAAGACCCTTCCAAAACATAATCAAATGGGACAACTGTATTCAAATCCATCTGGATCCATAAGAAACTTAATGTGCCCAAACAGTTCTTCAACCTTAAGTTGGGGAAGATCAATTATATAACACATCATCATAATGTATCATCTCAATAAAAAATCAAAAAGCTTTGGAGTAGGAATTTGAATCTCCGACCTCATAGAAAGAAATAAATGTCTTAACTGTTGGTGTTCATGTTACCTACTACAAAATGTGTTTAATATATTGTCACCATCATGCATACTCTCATAAAAGGAAGTATATGAACGAAGTTTTCAATGAATTGATTTTGTAATATCCAAGATCAAGGTTTAATAACTATCAGCTGGAAATATAAATTATCTAGCTCATAGGAGAGATTACAATGGTCGAAAGGATACCATACATTTCAAATAATTAAGAAGTGTCGATCTCACATTCATCCTAAATCTGTCTCTCCACCGTCTCCACCTCATTTATGATAGCCCATACTCCAATTTCTTTTACTATAGTCTATAATCCATATTTAATCGAAAAACCAGTTCTATCTGTAGTGATATATTGTTCCACTTGCAATATAACCTCCAAGGGGCATCTAGAAAATCAAAAACCCTTCCATCAAACATAAACTTGGAAACCTATCAACACACTCCGAATAGCATCTGATTTTTTTCATCTCGACTATGAAGCATGTGTTGTTTGGATGGGATGGGTCAATATGATCTAGAGCATTCAAAAAGCTTCTAGTAAATGCATCTAAAGCTTCCCAATAACTATCATTGGAAAAAATGAAAGAACACAAAAACAAGCGAGATGGCACGAAAAGACAACCCAACAAAAGAAGCCTCAAAGCTAACTATACAAAAAGGAGCTCTAATTCAAAATAATAAGACCTAGAGGAAAAATACAAAAATCCTTATAGACTGATGCCCAAGTAGAAGCAGCTGCACTTTCAAAGGAAGAGAAATCAAATTAATCAGTAGTTAACTTAATCAACACTATCAAACCCGCCAAACTGGCCATTTAGCTTCTGTAAGGTCCCTTAACTTCCTATTGGATAATTCACTGCTCTACTTAGAATTGATATTCAAATCTTTAGCCTCAAAGTTTTCTTCCCGTCTTGGGTAACCGTAGAACTTCCACCAAGCTAGTCAAGTGAATTTTTCATTCTAATATCACAAGAATTCCATCCCTTCAATACCTCTCTCCCACGATTAATCAACACGAACACGAACAAATCTTGGGCTATTGGGATGAACAATCATTTGCAGAGATGAAAAATACCTGAAACGGCATTAGAATCAGCATTCTGGTGCTGGGTTGACATCTTGAGCCTCAAAAAACGTGCACACAAATCATGAATTAATGGGGCAATCTGAAAACAGCCATGCTCTTAGCTCATCCACTGGACCCCATTGATCTAGGTCGTAATCTAAAACTTGAGAGAGAGAATAATAAACATAGTGAATACTAAATCAAAGGAGTTTTTACAGGTTTGACAAAAGGACGAATGAAATGAACAGCCTAGATTAACATGATTCTGCCCTGGCTTCTTCTCTGCACGAAACAAAATCAAAATCCACAAGCAAGCAAATCAAAAACGAAAACCAAACACTTCGGCGCCAAATTTAAACCAAAATACACATAACAAACAACCTGAAAAACACCAATCGATGCTTACCATACAAGAGATTAGAAACGGAGGAGGCGCGACGCTGGCGATAGTTCAATGCATTTAAATGAAAATCTGCAAACGATTCCGCATACAGAAGGCAAGAAATCCATTCATAAACGAAAATTTTCGAAGAATTATCGAAAACCGATTTCAACGAAATTGTGTGGAAGAAATGCAGAGAAAAAACGGAAATCAGAGAGCAAATGTCATCATCAGAACGTGATTTTCATTGCTCCAAATTTTGTGTCGGTTAGCAACAAAATCGAATTGAATTGGAGAGAAAATAAAATCCAATTAAATTGGGGAGAAAATAAAATGGTCCGATGATTTTCCAAACAAATTCATCCGTTTTCGTCCGGTGAACGTAGTTTCATGGTTTATATGAAATGGATGTGATTTGAGTGATTCCAGAAGAGGTATTTAATATTTTTTAATTAGTTCATAATAAAATAATTAACAATTAATTACTTCAAAATAAAATAATTAACAATTTTCTTTTTAAGTAATTACGAATGAGAAAGGGTCAGAGGGTTAGTTTAGGCAGCACAAAAATAAATTCAAATTATTAATAAATATTTATAAAAAATAAAATAAAATAAAATATTTTTAATTTTGGAGGGAAACAATTACTAATTTATTTTTAAAATATCTTTGCAATTTTAATAATGTCTCAAAAAATACAATTGAACCTTAAAATGTTTCATTAATATTCTTTCAACTTATTAAAAAAATTATAAAATATATGGGTCTATCCCAATAGACATGTCTTAACAAGTTAAGATGGTCGAGCTGTTCCAAGACATAGGATGACATCATTATGCATGGTCGTGTTGTTGGGAACCAAGATGATGACTCTGATGCGTTGTTGAGAGAAACTTTGTCGTAGAGTAGACGCAAGGTCGAGTTGGATGACTTGACCTAATTTAGATGTAAGTCGGCTAGAGTCACAAACAATTGAACATGTACGCACGAGCAACGGTGCGACCAAAGAAGCTTGAATTACGCATAAGTTGTGTTCGGTTGGCGAAGGAGAACCTCACTCAAAGTCCAACAAAACGGGCTTGAGTCTCCTAAGACTTGTTATGAACGTGTCAAGATTATGACATCACACAGTTAAAAATGTAGGACCGTGACATTTGTCATAATCGCAATCTTGTAATAACGTAACAAGGATGGTATAACATTGAGAATTAGTAAAGTTTTAAGGACCAAATAAAAAAAAAAAAAAAATTAGGGAACAAATTGTAATAAGCATAAGATAAGGGGGGAAATATTATATTTGTAAAGTTCCAAAAAGCATAAAATGGAAAAGAAAAGGGACCAAAAGGAAATATATTTGAAATTTCATTTCACACAGCCAGTGGCAAAATCCCATACAAGCCAAAAGCTGATCCCTTCTTATCGTCCTCCTCAATGCTTCTCTCTGTCCGCCATTGATATACAGGCGTAGAAGCTCCACGCAATGTCACCAGCAACAGTTTCTCCGGCGATGGAGTCCTTAGTGTTGCAACTCCACGAAATCTCTGCTGTTAAGTTCGGCAACTTCAAGCTCAAGACCGGTATAAACTCTCCAATATACATTGATCTTCGCGTTATTATCTCTTATCCTTCGCTGCTCACTCGAATTTCCAAAACCCTAATTTCTTCTCTTCCTTCATCTACCTCCTACGATCTCGTTTGCGGCGTTCCTTACACCGCTCTTCCTATTGCGACTTGCATCTCCGTTTTAAACAATATTCCGATGGTTATGCGCCGGAAGGAGATTAAGGATTATGGCACTGCGAAAGCGATCGAAGGTCGTTACCGAGTGGATCAACGATGTTTGATTATTGAGGATTTGGTGACGAGCGGTGCGTCGGTTTTGGAAACTGCTGCGCCGCTGCTGGCGGCGGGAATGAAGGTGAGTGATGCGGTTGTGTTGCTTGATAGAGAGCAGGGTGGGCGAGAGAATTTGGAGGAGAATGGGATTAAATTGCATTCGATGATTAAGTTGAGCGAGGTGGTGAGGATCTTGAAGGAGAAGGGGATAGTTGGAGAAGAAATGGAAGGGGTGGTGGCGAAATTCTTGGTTGAGAATCGGAAGGTTGCGGTGCCGAAAGTGGAGAAGCCTGTTAGAGCTAAGTCCATTTCCTTTCAAGAAAGAGCGAGGTTGGCGAAGAATCCGATGGGAAAGAGGCTGTTCGAGGTGATGATCGAGAAGGAAAGCAATTTGTGCTTAGCGGCCGATGTTGGCACCGCCGCGGAGCTGCTCGACATCGCTGAGAAAGTAAGAGCATTCTAGAATTTCTGAATTTTCTAGGCTTTGTTCATTAACACCCAGATTAAACAAATGCACGAAATCATAAAGAAAGATGAAAATGAATTGGGTTTGAGGTAAAAACCATTTTGGTCAATCAGGTTGGGCCAGAGATTTGCTTGCTGAAAACTCATGTGGATATACTGGCAGATTTCACCCCCGACTTCGCTTCCAAACTTCGCTTGGTATATTTCTTCCAGAAACCTTCTTTCTTTGTACTTATTATAGACACAGGTTTGTTGTTAATGCTTGTTTGTACACGGTAGTATTGCTGGCCAGATACCTAGGTTGATGATAACAAGAATACGTGAGAGATCTCACGTCGGTTTGAGAGGGAAACTAAGCATTCCTTATAAAAATGTGAAAACCTCTCCCTAGTAGATGCATTTTAAAATCGTGAGGCTGATGACGATCTGTAATAGCCCAAAACATACAATATCTATTAACGGTGAGCTTGGTCTGTTACAAATGGTATCAAAGTCAGACACCGGACGATGTGCCAGCAAGGATGCTGGGCCACAAAGGGGTGGATTGTGAGATCTCACATTGTTTGGAGAGGGGGTGGAAATTTCTCCCTAGTAGACGTGTTCTAAAACCGTGAGGCCGACGGCGATACGTGACGGACCAAAGCGGACACAATATCTACTAGCGATAGACATGGTGTTACAGAATATCGTTAACTTGTGAACTTGTTTAGTTGGCACTCTGTTTTCACATTACCAGCATTTCATTAGTTCTAGATTTCCAATACCAACATTATGATATCAGCTGGATTGTATTGATGCCTCACGGTTAATTTCCTCATATGTGGTGCCCTTTTTGAGGAAGGTGCAGGGCTACGGTTAGACATAATGTCCATGATTCGAAGTGAAATCTGTCTATTCTTTTGTCTCCTATCTCAACAACAATCTAAGCTCTTTCTTGTAGTTCATGTCTATTGTTTTTCTTTTTGCTATTTCTTATCTAAATTTGTGTCTTGGCATGATGGCTTTTGAGAAAAATTGCTATATGTTAGCTTACAACATCTCACTGCAATGCAGATTGCTAAGAAACACAACTTCTTAATCTTTGAAGATCGCAAGTTTGCAGACATTGGAAATACAGTAACAATGCAGTATGAAGGGTGGGCCTCTCAATGCTGTCTCTTATTTTACATCTTTTACTTTCCAGCAATCCCCCGGGAGGTCCTGAAATTTTGTGTTTGCAAATGCAGAGGTATTTTTCATATATTAGACTGGGCAGATATAGTCAATGCGCACATTATTTCTGGTCCTGGAATTGTAGATGGATTGAAATTAAAGGTATGCACCAACACTCTAAAGATCGTTTAAGCCCGTTTCATAAGCTGAATCCAAAGGAACTCTTAAAAGGTATTAAAATGGTTTCTGAGATGAAATTCTTGTGCTTTTTTCATCTAAAACTACTATTTGCTAAAAGTATTCTTCGAGACAAATGAAGTTTTCTTCTATACGCATCTAGTGGTACTTACATGTAACGCCCCAAGCCCACCGCTAACCGATATTGTCATTTTTGGACTTTCCCTTTTGGGCTTCTCCTTAAGGTTTTTAAAACGCGTCTACTAAGAAGAGTTTCCATATCCAAGGGTGTTCTCCCAACCGATGTGGGATCTCATATTACATTTCTTAATATATTTATCTTTCTGGATGGCGTAGGGGTTGCCTCGAGGTAGGGGTCTTTTACTGCTAGCTGAAATGAGCTCAGCTGGAAATCTTGCCACAGGAGACTACACATCCACAGCCGTTAGAATTGCAGAAGAACATTCTGATTTCGTCATTGGCTTCATTTCTGTTAATCCAGCATCCTGGCCAGGTGCGCCTGGAAATCCTACATTCATTCATGCCACCCCTGGAGTCCAAATGGTCAAGGGTGGTGACTATCTTGGACAGCAATACAATACCCCATATTCTGTAAGTTCTATCCAATATTTTCTTCTCGTCTTGTGTTTGTTATCGATTAGTCGAATTGGTTGTTGGACTTTACCTTTTTTAATCTTTCTTTATTCGAATTGGTTGTTGATATAGAGAAGTTCTGATCTTTCTTGTTTTCTTTTTGTTATTCGTATATTAAAAAGAGAGATTATCATGCATGTTGATTTCTAACTGGACTTTGAAGGAATGAGTTCAAATCCCAAAATATTCACTTACTTGAGATATTAAAATCCTAGGAGTATCCAAACAAATGTATTGGCACATGAGCATAATGTAACTTGAATTTGGAAAACAATGTTGTGCAGGTTATCCATGACAGAGGAAGTGATATCATAATAGTCGGGCGCGGGATAATTAAGGCAGAAAATCATGCCGATGCAGCCCGGGAGTATCGTCTGCAGGGATGGGATGCATATTTAGCTAAGACCACCTAAATTTAACTTGAATTTAGGAAATAATGTTGTGCGGGTTGTCTAGGACAGAGGAAATGGTATTATAAAGGCAGCAAATCCTGCCGGATGCAGCCTGGGAGTATCATCTGCAAGGATGAGATGCATATTTGGCTTAAGACTCTACTTAGAACAGATATCCAATTAGCTCTGATAACATCTCGTGTACCCAATGAAAGCCAGTTTTAACCTAATCCAGTTCTAGAATTTGTGGTTTTTCAGTTTATGCATTGTTAAGTGACAATGTGTATTCTGTACTATCATATGAAACTCAACCCCACATTAATTCTATGAATATGTTGCGTGTAAATTCACACGAACTACTCGAAAGAGAACTCGTGCACACACACTTCAAAAAAAGCTCAAGGAATCGGACCTGTTCTTCCCAAGTTTTGTCTTTGAAACATCTGAGCAGGCAGCATGAAATGTCCTGTAATTTACAAATTTAACCATATAATCATTATTTCATAAATTTTATAAACTGGATCCAATGACTGAACAGGAGCAATGGGGTAACTGATACTGCTAATACTCAACAGGGAAATATGAGTAAGTTCGGTTCTTCATTGATAATCATCGATGGAGGGGAAGTTCTTCTAAATCATGGTTTCATGTAAGAGCAAGAAGTGTTTGCATCTTAATTAGAAACAGAAACACATGATTAGAAAGCCTCATTTACTCTACAAAAACGAACCAACCAACCGAGTCTCGCCAGGAAGATAAGATTTGAAGTATCACTGTTCTTTCCAAATTCTACCAGTCACCCTAAGCTTTAGTTCCTTCCGATCGCCACCAGAGAAGAAAAGAGCCATGTTGCGTTGGATAATGAGCCCATCGAAACTGTCCCGAACTTTCCGATGGCTGTCCCTGATGCTTCTGGGCACCCCTTGCCATACCATCTTCCTCCCATTTCCACCCACCTCGAGTCTATAGCTGTAGTTCTTTGCATCGTTATCGTCCCCCATGAACCGCAAAAAGGCTATGTATACTGGAGCCATCCCTAGCTGGAAAGCTTCGAAATGCAGGCAAAAGTATTGACCAAAGCAACTGAAAACCTGGGTTTTAAAATTCTAAATCAGAGTCATCCAGCAATCAAGAATTCAAAGCTATATATAAGCTATAGGTTTGCAGAATGATAGTACAATGAGGACCTAGATTTCTGAACTAGCAAAATCTCTTCCACTTGGTCCGTGCGAGATTGTTGTCACCACGAATGCAGTCAAAATGGCTACACCTACTCAGGATATCTAGTCTCATAGGAGATGAGCATAGCTACTCGGGATTACAAATCTAACAACTCAAATACCTGTTACTTAGGTACTCCGAGCTCTAAACAATAAGAAATAGTTCTAATCTACAGGTGAGTACATTTTCTGATATATGACAGCAAAATCAAGTTGAGCATCTCTTCTCCTCAATTTCCCAGTTCCATTAACAGCAGAATTCGAAAGAAGTGCATGGTTTCATGCCAATGTTAAATCACTAAAATTTATGCATGTAACATGAATTTAATGGCTCAAAATATTGCATAAGATATGCCAATGAGATTTTCCTGCCCAATATGGTAGGGAACAGAGTGGACAGTACGGTCTGCGTGGAAAATTACCGTTAGCATCCACGTAGCATTTTCAACTTCTTGAGGGTTCGATTTTACATATCGATGGTTGAATGTGCTTCCACTGTGCATGTCTACTTTATGATCATCTTTCAGGTGAGCCACCAAATAGGGTATATCACCGACGACTGAACATTCCGATCCAGCATATGGACAGCTATAAGGTCTATAAACACATTGGGATTCATGTTTGACCTTGCTGTAATATGGATATATGCCAATGCAACCATAGCTCTGATATTTACACGGAAGTTCTAGAGATGCAGCCACCTTCTCCAATGCAAGACATCTAATATTCCCAAGTTCGTGCCTGCACGTCGGGCAGCGATTGTGCACCCGAGGCTTGCAACCAGAACACAGCGTGTGGCCATTTGAACACTACAGAAACAAAAAAGAACACCATTAAAGAAAATGCTGTCACCCATAAGCCTAAGCACATCCCTTTTGAAAGGTATAAAACTTTGAGAGACCAAAATGTACAAGAATTGATAATAGATTCCAAAAGGAAGCATTTCACTCAACTCATTCTAACTATAATCCTTCTTCTTTTTGGCTAAACACTAAAAACAAACCTCCATAATCATAGAATCTGCAAAGTTAACCACATCACATAAAGATGAACTAAACAATTCATAACCAAACCTGATGTATTGGAGGGTACATTGCATTCAAACACACCGGGCATTCCAAGAGATCACGAACGCTGCTCGAAACAGCAACGTTCGGTTTAAGTTCATTTTGAGCTGGATCGTCCACAGTTTCCCTGATGTCCATCATATCTTCATTCTGGGGAGGATCAATAATCTCCGGTTTGCTCCGCAAATCATCAAAATAAGGACCTCCAGATGCCATCCTCACAAGGCCAGTTTTATACCTCCACCTGAACATATGCACAAAATTTGATTCAGAATCAATCTTTTCTTTTTAAAAAATTGAATTCAGAACTGTCATTAAGAGTACAACAGATAACATGCAAAACAAACAGACTCTGTATCAAGAGAATTCCAAAAAAAGGAATCCGAGGTTGAAATCAGTATTTTATTAATGGAATCCATAAATTTGCACGTCATGATACGAGAGAATGGAATTCCCTTCCCCTGAAGAATATGAAATCAAGAAATCTGAACAGAGCTATTTAAAGAACAACAAAAAGAATCGAAAACTCCACCTCAAATTCAAAGAAACTCCACAATGGATCTAAGATTTAAACAGGTTAGGAACGTTTCCAGAGACTTCACATTCCATGAAATCTCGTCCAATGGAAGAAAATTATCAAAATCGGAGAACAAGAAAAATTAAAATCGAAGGAAAACGAAGAAAGAAGGAAAAACAGAAGGAATTATACCTAAAATCGCGACGAAACAGTGATTGAAAAGCACGGAAACCCTCAAAAAGAGTAACGTTCTTGGTGGGGGCGAAAGTAGAAACTCAACTACCGCATCGGAGAAATACGAACGCCAAAAAAGCGAAGGGTCTTCCAGCTCAAAGACGCAGAAAAAATTCAAAATGAAGCCGTTGAGAGAGACAGAAGCGGAGGATTATAGAGAGAGAAATTTCTGGGAGAATGTACAGAAGAAGAAAAAAAAAAAAAAAAAAAAACAAAGTTTGAAAAGTGTGTGGGACCTTCCTCCATTAATACAATACAACACTTCTTCCATATTTTGAAAATTCAAGAACACGCAATGATTTTTTCCAACTTTTTCTTGCCAACCAAACAAATCTCAATTTTCAAATTTGGATTTTTTGTTTTCAAGTACGGATTTTGTTTTTACTTCATTGTATGTATCATATGAATGGAGACATTTTTCAAATATTTGTCAATTTCAAAAGTTGTTTAATTAATTTTATAAATTTCCGATTAAAAATTAAGCATTTCATGTTGTACAATTCTAAAAGTTGGTAAACGTTTCAGAATTTTACCTAACTTTACTTTTAAATTTTAAACGAAAATAAGTTTATTCATTGCCAACAAATTTAATATTAAAAGAGTTACAAATATGTTTACCTAAAATTTTATTTTTTTAATTACATTTATATTCATAGTTTTGAAAACTAAATTGAAAGGTACAAATTTACAAGATTTTTTTTAATTAAAAAATTTTATGGTCTAATTTTTTAAATAATTATTTAAACATTTTTTTTAAAAGAATATATATATATATATCCATAGTATAGAGTGGTAATGACCCGGTAATGACCAAATAAACTATACTTATACATGCCGCTAGTAGATATTATCTTCTTTAAGCTTTTCCTTTTGAGCTTCTCAAAGTGTTTAAAAGGCGTGCTAGAGAGAGGTTTCTAGACCTTTATAAAAAATGTTTCATTCTCCTTTCCAATCGATCGATTCTCATGTAAACCAATTTTACCTTGAAAATTCTAGAATCAATGCTATCAAGCCCAGATTTCACTACCAAAAGTGAAATTTCCCCCCAAAAAAATCCTCAAGAACAGAAAGCTTCGAACTTATGATAATTCTAAGAGTTCAAAACAAACGCTATATCAACAATGAGGCATTTAAACTATGTATGGAATTATCATACTCATCTTGCCTATCTAAAACTCATTTCTACAACTCTCAAAAAGGAAAAATGCTTAGAATATAAAAAGAAAGAAGTTAAAACTATCACAGATGATCAAAGTTCCTTTGTGCAAACAGCTAAAAAAGATCTTGATTTATCTGTGATTCATTGATTCTGGCAGTGATCTGCAGAATCCAATGCAGGGACTTTTAAAAGTAAAGCAAAACAACAACAACAACAAAAACACCTATCAGCTTCCATTGTTTCTGCACGAACACCTTCAGCCGAGACAGAAAACTCGAAATAAACACAAAATTGCAAAAACGTTAGCTTCGTTCAGCCAACTTTGAATTTTTCTCTTCTTTTCCTTGAAGCTATAGGATGATGGTTCTACATGGTTAAGAGGCTAGAGTTCATGGTTTTTCTCGTCAGCTCGCTCGTGGTTGCTAACTGCAATCCTGAAACGATTGACCAACGAAAGGTCATTGATGTTTATGAAAAGTGACACAAGAGAAGCAATGAAAAAGTGCACCATATCCAACGTGCACAATTGAAAGGCAGAGTAACATTTCAAAGATGCAGTTTGCATCAAACTGAGCCCAGGTAGGTGTAAACTTATCCACCAAATCGTATGATTGGATTATAATAAAGTACACTCAGATAAAACTCGACAAAGTACTCGGATAAGATTTCTTGTGCATGTGTGCATGCTTAATCAATTCTAAATTGGTATAAAACCCATTATAGAAGTAGAGAACATGAGAAATGTTTCCTTAAAAAAAGATATGTGAAAAATAAAAATGCCATTCCTGTCTCCAAGATGAATCATCAATTAGGGGCCCTTCCTAATATCGGAAATGGGACCAACAAATTAAGAATTATTTCCGATTGAAAGGTCACATTCAGTACGCAGATAAAAGAAAATAGGTCCCATTCTCAAGCTTCCATGTTCAATACCAATATGTAATCATTGCCTATATGATTGAAGCTTTGAGATTAAAATAGGAGCTTGAGTTATTTATTTCTTATATACAGAGAAAATCACTCGCTGTTAGAAGGTAGTGGATTCTGTACTCGATTTAATAAATTTTCTACCATTTTTCATGAATATGGTATGGTAGATATATCAAGGGGGCCATAACAAAATTAAAAGAAAAAAAAAAAGGCTTACCAAATATGTGATGAACGAGAGGCAACAATCAGCTCCCTGTAGAAGGCCTTTTTTTAATTACCAAATCATCAGCTGAATAATAATCAGCAATAAGCCGATACATGTATGATGAGTTGTGGCCACCACTGTGAAAGTGACGAGTAAATAATGAGAAACAACAGACATTGTAATAAACATGATCAATATAACAGAGTTTCTTTTTCTTCTTTTTCTTCTTTTTTTCTTTACAATAAGAAAAAATATCAAATGAAACCCAGAGATTTGAAATCGAAACGATTAGTAGAAAAGAAAACTGAAGTATCTTGTCTAAAAATGTAATAATTGAATCTTTAAAAAAAAAAAAACAATTAAAAAATGCCATCAATATTATTCCCATGTGATTCCTTTTTATCCAGGATTTAGGAGGTAAAGGAAGGAAATACAACAGCACAAAGAAAAGGCTTAAGAAACAGAGCTGGACTTACGTGTCAGTGATAAATAAACTAACAAGTGAAGGTGGCACATAGTCAAATGTAGGGTTGACTACATGTAGAAGAGGAGAACCAGTTTTGGATCCGAAGTCCATGCAATCTGAAAATTCACCAAAGTCCAGAAGCTCTGATGGGGACCTCAGTTCATTGAGTAGAACTTCGGGATTGTGAGGATATAACGGGCATAACTGTCAAATAAGTAACATAAATTTAGAAATAAAATAAAACAATAAGCAGCATACCAAGTACAGAATCCGGAAAATATTTTTCGTATATGTGAAAGAAGGTTTGGAGTAGGTGCGGTTTAGTGCCTCATTGGTCTTCAACTAAAGTGTTTCATCATCTACTCAATTTTAAGAATGCTCGGGGATCATATTGGAATTGGGACCCAAAGGAAACTTGGGCATTACTAAATGTAGGCTTCTGAACTACCGTATTTACATCTCTTAGGCACAACCCATGACCAATCTTGCCATATTCGCTCAAAATCTAGAGTGTAGTGTCATCAACGCCAACACCATTTTGGTTAGAAAGGCCTCAGTCCTTCCTCTAGACTTTCCAATATAGAGACCACCAAGCAAAAAGGATGAGGAATGCTTCGATATTATCAAGTAACAACTGATATACATATTAGCACCTTTCAAAGAGAAATCTCAATTCATTTGTCCATGTCATATAGGAAAGCTTCATGAGATTGGAAGACCAAGAGAAAATGAGAAGAGGATTGTTTGGAACAAAGCAAGGTGGCCCCCCTTCTGTTATGGGAGTCGTTCTTTATTTAGCAAGCCTGAGTCCAATTTCATCCGCCAAAGGGATCCAAAAAGCCAAAGACTTAGACGTGGCATACCCAAATAAACCATAGGAAAGAAGCCTTTAGAGCAGCCCCAAATTTTAGTAACTTTCTAGATGAAAAGTTATTCCTCACCAACGTTGATGCTACGATCTTACGGTTTGAATAGCCTTGGCTATTGTTGAAGAAACTTGCATGCTGTCGTAGAAACAATCTAAACTTTTAGACTATATTCTTTTTGAATAAATGAGTTACAGCAACTAGAAGATTTAATAATGAGCTTTATTTCTGAGCTTTTCTCTCAACCTATAAAATATGGTACTGTTCAATACCAAAATGAGTTTCTACCAATACCAAAAATTCGATATGGAAACTGACAAAACATTAATCAAGAAGTCATGCTTCCAAGATGCATAATATGCTCCAATAGTCAGCATGACCTTTTTTTTTCTTCCAGTAGTGTTGTTGCAAAAGCAAATCAAGAGTGGAGAAGTCTTGTTCTCTAATATTTTCTCTCTTGCAATGACTAGGCTACTTCGGGTAGAGATTTTCTTCTTCAAATCAATCAAAGGTTGGGGTGGGAATTCAAACCTCATAGAGACTTTAAAATGTCTTAAGCAATTGAATTATACAAGGTTAGTTTGGGTAGAACTATAATGAAAGTAAATTTACGTGACTATAGGGCAATTATACTTTTGTCCCTTTTATTGTCTCACCAAATCAATAGATGACATGGCCATAGATGGTTTCATTTCATTTCAAGAAATAAAATTTTCTAATACTATTTTGTTTTCACTTATCCATGTCGTACATGAAAAATATACCTATTCTTGATTATAGCCTCATTTATTTCTACTGAAGTTCCTCTAGACAGACTAGGCAGTTACGCATTCACCCTAATGAAGATACAAGTGAGTCACTCAAAGCTCTAACCCACCTTCATCATAGTAGTCAGAAGTCATAACCGAAAGTTCTTATTCAGTCACTGAGCTGCATGCACTTAAGATACCCAAGCATGGATATTAACGTTAAATTTATTATAGCTACTCTCTCCATTTCACAACACATCACCCCTGCTGTCTCTAAGTAGTTAAAATGCTTCTAAATAAGGAATCAAACTACTTCAAGGGAAAAGATGACGGAACATGCAAGTTGGGGTAGGGCCAGGTGCTTTTAAAGGATTTATTGTCTATCGTGATTCGCGAACCAGAAAATATTGGCATCATCAATAAAATCTTTTGCTTTTAAAGGATTTATTGGGTATGACCTTAACATACCGCCCCTTCAAGAATGCAAAAGTCGTGCTATGGAAAAATCTCATTATGACTTTCTTTTGGGATCAATGGAAAGAAAGAAATCAAAGAGTATTCGCAGAAAAGACACACAAATACAAAGTTCTTCAACAATGTTGTTTACAACGCTATATATATATTTTTTGTAAACATGGATGACATATCCCTTTTGTAACTTTCAAACAATTTGGAGGTGAAAGTGCTCGGTTGCTAAATATTTTACCAAAATTCAAATTTGAAACAAGACTATTTCATAACATTACCTTGTGACTTCCAGCTAGAACGACAAAAGGAACAGCATGCCTTTTAGCTGCAAGGGCCACCATATTCAAACCAACAGGTGCCATGACACCACCATTTGCCATGACAGCATGAGCTCCAACTATTACCTTGCAGAACAGATTTGAAGATGAAGCAATCTCATCAGTTGTCAAGTCCATCCCACTTTATGCATAAGTTGAAATGAAATGCATTTATATAGTATAGACACACACTAAAGCTACCACCTACCATGTTCACCCGGGAGATCATGGCAAAAACTGCAGAATCAGTAATAAGTGTGGTCTGTAAACCTCTTGTAACCAACTCCTTAGCAAGAAGATGACCCTGATATCTGTCATAACATTCAGAAGAAACCCGTGTAGGAGTGAACCAAAAATATCAAAGTGTAATATTGTTAATTCATCACTAAACCCAAGCATCAGTAAATTTTTGGCATGTTTGAGGGTTATTTTTTAATAGTTAAAATCACTTTTTTCATGTTCTAAATCACTCCAAAACATGCCTTTAAGCATTCAAAATTAGCTTAATGTTTGATTCTACACTTTTAAATGTGCTTTTCATTCCATTAAGATTGACCTGAATCAATAAAAATATATTACAAAGTGATTTTGAAAATAACAAAAGTGATTTTAACTACTTCAAAATACAAATCTGCACTCTAACATACAGCTAGCTTTAGTTATTAGCCCAGACCTTGGAGCACCCTCAGCAACAAACACCCGGAAGGACCTTTTCTTCTCCTTAGCAGCACAAAGAAATTCCAATACTGTTCTGGAACTCCCCAGAGTTAATATTACCTCGCTGAAAATTTTGGCACTCAATATATGTGAGGATATTGAAGTAAAATCTTGAAGAGGAAATTCTAAATTATAATTCCATAATATAAAAGTCCTCGAAAAGTTCAAACTGCATATTTTAGATTGAAGGCAGAAACAGAGAATAATGCAAGTGAATCGAATACAAACTTAAATAGTAGAACATAGACTGAAGCTAATTTAACAACAGCAAGAAAAGATGAAGGACATCTGAACAAGATCAACAAAACGTTGAATATCTAACACATTACTCACCCTTACTATTATAAGCCCCACAATCTCAACATTTTTACACAACAAACCCCTATCCTTATTCATACACCTTGCATTACATCACACTTCTCACTTAGTCAACAGGAATTTTGTTACCTTAGAACCGTTATAGTTACAGTCACCATTCATTGGGGATTCGATCGCCATCTCCCCTATCATCAACTCACTAACTTCCTTGACCTTCGAACACTAGGCAGGCACCCCCATACATGGACTTACGACTTTGCGGAGACCTACAGTTGCTAATCCTATCTTTTTTATTATTTTGACTCATCATGATCATTTGAGATAGAGAAAATCATTTATTCGATCATCGAGGTAATGATCCATCAACCTACTAGTTCATACGGTAAGGGGCAGCTTCATTCAATCTTTGGTTGTCCAAGAAATGCTTGTTTTATATGCTCACGAAGGTCTCTCTAGAGATATCTATTAAAGTAGTTGGTCATAAGGATAAAAAGGAAATAGGAGCATATCCTACTTGTCTATTCTCTCGGGAAACTTCGGTCTTACCACTTGGTTTCCCATTTTAAAGAACTAGAAAACCTTTTCAATTAGTGGGGCAAGCTGCAATCCGCCCTTCCAATCTGAGCCCAAGCCTTTTATATAAGAGGTGCCTTTGATATAAGAGGTAACAATAGTCCAACCTATCAAAATGGAAATAGAGCACACGAAGCAAACAGATGAAGGTATTGCACAGTGACCTCTTGAGTACGATAAAATAATATATATGGAATCTACTTCCCAAAGTTAGTTACCCTTTACTGCTTCAGTAAGATGGCTCATATCACAATAACTTTAAGGATACAAAAAAACATAATAATAGTAATAAATAATAAAAAGCTTAGCCTATTAGGATTAGTTCTACATGAGAAATACTTTTGATGAATGTGCTCCACTGCTTGCTCAGCAATCTGTTCATGACACGTTGCAATATCCTGAATAAGCTCGTTAACGGCTTCAATTACATCATGCTTAAGTTTTCGACTCCTCGAACTTTTATCAGCAGCTGTCAATGAGAACAACTGGTTAGAAAAGCAAAACTAGCGTTCCAAATGGTAAAAAAGTAAAACCTAATTCATAGTTTCATCATTCACATAAAGGCACCGCATCCAAAAAGTGTCTCAAATCCCAATTTACTCTAGGAGGCAAGAAGCAGAACATTACTGTGATATCATTATAAACATATATCTATAAATTTCAACTCACAACAAATTATTTTTCACGCTTAAAAGTTGAAATATACAATATCCGTAGGGGTTGAAGAAACCAACTACAAATTGACAGAATGTCTGATAACAATGTTTTGTCAAACGAGACAGCTGTTATGGTTCTCCTTTCTTTGGTTGGGGAGTTTGAGTATAAACCCTAGAGGAGGAATTTTCATACTTGGAGCCTTAATCCTACAAGATACTTTCTTGTAACTCATTCTTTCATAGTTTGCTCAACCCTTCCCCTCTAGCAAGTCTGTTTTCTCATCACTTTTTAAGATGAAAATTCCAAAAAAGGTGAAGTTCTTTATTCGGCAGGTAGTCCTCAAACAACTTAACACGCTTGATCAGCTTAAAAGAAAGTTGCCTCTTTGATTGGGCTATTTTGTTGCATTCTTTGTTGGAAGGCAGAGGAAGATTTAGATCATAACCTAGGAATTGTGATTTCTTGCAATCGATTTGGAGATATTTCTATAACACTTGTGGTTTTCTGATGACTAGACATAGAGACTACATTGAAGAGTTCCTCCTTCACTTTTTCGTGAGAAGAGGAGATTTTTGTGGCAAGTCGGGTGTATGCTTTATTTTGGGGCTTATTGGGGGGGATGAACCATTTAGAAGAGTGAAGAGGGATCCATGAGATGTTTCATCCCTTGTTAGGTTCAATGTTTCTTTTTGAGATTAGTAAGGAAGGCTTTTTGCAACTATTCATGGGCTTTTTTTACTCAATTGGAGTTCCTTCCTTTAAAGGATCTCCTTTCGTGGACTTTTTTTTATCCACCCGTGTTGTATTCTTTAATTTTTGCCTCAGGGGAAATGATTGGATGATGATTTATCAACGAAAACCAAAACAAAAAATTTCCAAATGATTTCAAAACCTTATAAGAAAATAAAATAGAAAACCAAAAATGTTATGACAAATATATTATGTTCAAGCAAACCAAAAAAAATAAAAAACAATTTTTTTTATCTATATATATACAACAAAAGATAATATTGTAACATACAAATATTATATGTCAATCAAAACTTAGCTCGGCACCAATTATTATACTAAAAGTCAACAATTCAATCCTCACCCCTGCAATTGTTGAGCTAAAACACACCCGAATATATGTATGGGTAATCAACTTTAATGAAACAAATCAGTAAATATTTTGGATGGACATTAAAAGGCCTTGAAGCATAACATAAACCTTATTAAGTTAGAACGCAAAATGTACACTAATCAGCATAAAAGAAGGAAGCTCACACTTGCTTTTTCCTTCTGAATCACCTCCAGATGATGAAGCTTGATGAACAGACGCTTGGTTGGGAACATCCTCAAGAAGAGTTTGCAAGGAAGGAGGCCGCAAAGTGCTTCTTGCAGCAGCTGCAACAGCAGCAGCTGAGAGGGCCGGGTGATCATCTTTTTCACTGTCATCTTCATCATCACTGACTGCTGATAAGCTCAACCCAGCAATAGAAGCTGTGGTGAGAGAGAGATCCTCCTCTCTAATAATGTACAAAACACGCCTCACAATATTACCCACGGAAAGCTCTGCAGTGTTATACATTAACATATAAACGCCAATAAAAAGCTAATACCCTACTAGATTTAAGACGAGCAGAGTAGCCGGTCATACAAAGGAAAATGCTATAAATCACAGTAAAGACAATGTATACAATAACATGGCCAGGACCGAACAATGTTAACTGAGATGTAATTAACGCTTCATTTTCATCCTGAATAAGAAGCGTCCATGGAAACACATCGACTATAGCCAAACTGGAGTTCTAAGCTATCATAAACAAAATTAAGAAATTAATATATCTACCAACAGGATTCGCAGCAATCAGCTGCTCGCCAACAGCTTTCACAGCATCAATCAAAGCAGCCGCCTGATTCGTGTAGGGTATTCGCTGATGAGAAATGACAGAACGAAGCAATTCAGCCGTATGCTTCGCCGTAGCCAAGGATCCCTCAATTTTACTGCCACAAAATCATAACAAAACGAACTATAAAAAACGGTCCAAAAAACACACAAGCAACAACTCAATTTCCAGAAATATCAACAATCCCAAAGAACTAACCGCTTCTTAAGCTTGATAACGAAATCATTCACAAGAGCTTGCACGTCTGGCATAATCCTGAACGGCAAAAAAATCGAAAACGCTCAATCTAGAAAACATACATAAACGGAGAAAAAATGGAAACGCGCACACTTACAGCGAATATGGAAGAATGAAATGAGGAAAACGATGGATGCCGCCGGCCACAGAGATTAAGAAATTGGAAGTGAAACTCCGGTCCGAGTTGCAGCAATGGAATCTGGGCTTCGTTCTGGAACTGGAAGCCGAAGTCGAGACTTTCTTCAGTTCTCCCTTCTGTGGCCCTTTCTTCTGAAGCCTATGTCGGGTTGAAATTGGACCTCGGTGGATTTTTTAGGCTCTAGATTCGAACCCATTTTTCTTAATATTTGTAATTTAACCCCAAAATAATTTGTCAATTTTGCCCTTCAATTTTAGCATATTCCACTTTAAAATTGGATAAATATTATAATATTTTATGAAAAAAAAAATATGTTTAAATAAATGCATATAAAAATATTCTCATCAAACACTCATGTTCGTCGAAAATAAATGAATAAAAGAAAATATTTTCCGCCAATATATCATAAAACATGTCTCAGGTATGAAGTGTTATCGAAATGCTCTTAATAATTATACTACACGTTTATGTGAATCCCTATGACTTTGCATACGATATCTCGTTTGTCCAATCATCCCTCTGTATCGAGTCTTAAAACACCCGTTTCAATATCAAAATAATAATTAGATGGTAAGTTGTATTAACTATCAAATACCATAAAATAAGGATAATCAGTTTTTGCTCGAGATTTTTCAAACCTACTTGAATGTTGAATTGCAAAATCGTAGATTAAGAGTTACCAAAAATATCTTTACTTTTGTAAAAAAGATGTTCAATTTTTTTTTTTTATTTACCATTAATGTAGGGACGAAAGTCATATATTGACACATTATGGCATGCGAGACGACGTTGCTGAGTATGTGAAGACGTGCTTCGTGTGTCAACAGGACAAGGTCGAGCGGGACAGACTCCTAAGCCTCTTGGAGTCGTAGCCTGTACCACAAAGACCATGGGAAAGTGTCTCCATAGAGTTTCTCGCTGCTCTGCCAAAAAAGGGAGTATGGGTCTTGATCGTGGTGGACCGACTCACAAACAAAAAGAAAGATGCAAATCTCTTGCATATTCCTTATAAACGGGCAAGACTGAGTATTTTTAAAATGTAGTACAAACGCTCTCTCTCTCTCTATATATATATATTAAGTTTAAGTATTTTCGACCCAGAAGTCAAATATTTAAATGTCGGAGAATGAAATTTGATAATACAAAGAAATAATGAATTGACTCACATAGTCGAACTCGAGGGCTAAGGAATAATGAATGACTCCGAAAAATGACTTGAAAAAGTATTTAAAAAATTCAAAAAATATATTGACGATGGATAACATGTTTAAAAGTTAAAATGTATTTTTAAAATAAATTATTAATAATTTCTAAGCTTCTGCCAATCTCACAAATATTGATCAACCAATGTGCTTTGAGCACAAAGATTAAGAGCAGCTCATTCTAACATGGGAGGTGGGGGAACATTCTCATGGGGGAAGGCGGTGTTTCTGGACTAGTCTTCCTAAAGTTTCAAATAACTTAACTTAATGTAAGCACACAGAGTTCATAGCACATCATAAGCCAATTTAAGGATCAACAAATCAACATTCGTACCGTGAGTTAGCGCCCCGAGACGCCACCATTGCCCAGCATTTCCTCTTCTCTTCGCGAGGCAAATGTTTCTGCGACGAGTAATGGGAAAGCGATTGTGGCGTCACAATGTACCTGATTTTCCCACGAAAAGAAATTGATTAGAATCATAACTTTGTACTGTTTCACGAGGATTCTTGAAAGGAGTAGTCTCACTTCGACTAATTAAGAGGAAAATCATAGGTTTATAAGTAAGGAAGAGATTATCTCCATTCGTATGCGGTCTTTTGGGGAAATCAAAAGCAAAGCCCTGAAACCTTATGCTTCAAAATGGACAATATCATATCATTGTGGAGAGTCGTGGTTCCTAACATAATATCAGAGTCATACCCTTAACTTAGCCATGTCAATAGAATCCTCAAATTTCGAACAAAAAAGTTGTGAGCTTCAAAGATGTAGTCAAAAGTGACTCAAGTTTCGAACAAAGGGTGTGTACTTTGTTCAAGGGCTCTAGAGAGAGGAGTCGAACCTCGATTATGGAGAGGCTGTTCGAGGGTTCTATAGGCCTTAACTCTATGGTGTACTTTGTTCGAGGGAAGATTGTTGAGGATTATTGAAAGGAGTAGTCCCACATTGGCTAAGGAGGAAAATCATACGTTTATAAGGAAGACTATCTCCACTAGTACGAGGCATTTTTGGGAGATCAAATGTAAAGCCATGAGAGCTTATACTCAAAGTGAACAATATGTCATACCATTGCAGAGAGAAACCGTTCAAATGCATGAATTGGAAGCCAAGAGGCTCTTTTGTTAACGAGATCGAAAGAATTCAAGAAGCCTTGAGAGTGTAAAATGGTAATGAAAGTGGAAGAACGAGGCAGACCTTGACAGTCTTGGCCGAACCACGAATTTTGCCCCAAGAGACGGCCTCATCGGGGCGGGCTCCAGAGTCACTTCCATCGAACTCTTGAGCGGTGTTGATGAAGACGGCATAGTCTGCACCATTACGCATCATGTTGGCATTGCAAATATGATGCTTAGGGAGTCCCCCACCAAGAATTATCATTCCAGTCTTCCTCGGACTGGCATGGACAGCTTCACCATTCATGGCCCTAATATCTGTC
The DNA here is from genome assembly GCF_002738345.1 of Cucurbita maxima. Lineage (NCBI taxonomy): Eukaryota > Viridiplantae > Streptophyta > Magnoliopsida > Cucurbitales > Cucurbitaceae > Cucurbita > Cucurbita maxima. Next base: position 1,021,610 of record NW_019272030.1, on the reverse strand, counting down.
CAGTTACATATTACATTGTAAGAAACCGAGCTTTCATTCAAATAAAAAGGAAAGAAAGGAAAGAGATACAGGCCCCCGCCTTGAATGACGTCGATAATCAATCCCGGATTACGAAACGAGTGGAAATACAACATGTCTCCCAGTGAGCCATCAGTTAATCCTGGACAGAAGACTGGAATATTGTTCTGCATAATATCAAAGGCAACTGATAATGATAAACATAAGAACAGGTACAAGGATTCTATTAATTTTTACCTTATAAGCCCAATAAAGATACGAACTCTTGTCGTTTATTTCTCTTCCCAAACGTCGGGTTACCTTGGACGGTGTCCATATTACATTCTATGGAGACCGAAAAATGAATGAGAAAACTAGATAAACATTACAAAGAAAAACATCATATAATCTTTTAGTAAGTACCTCTTCAAGTTGTTCCTTCAACATCTGATCCAAAATTGGGATAATCCAGTCCTCGAATTTACAATAGTTATCGTTAGGAACCAATAAATTACCGATGCGATTCAACCCTTTTGATCGAAGAACTGCTCCCGAAAGAGAAAAGTCGCCTTTATATGTGGGAGCGAAGCATTTTATAAGATCTTCTTCAATACCACCAGTTGTAGTGACAATCACATCAACCTGCAGTGACATTGAAGTAACCCCATAGTTAGAGTCCATATCCAAGTCGAAGTGCATCGTACTCATAGACCTTCATAGGTGTTAAGCTAAAAGGAGAGCAAAAAAAAGGTGTATATTACACATGGGAACACATGAAGCACAGTTTTATCTACAATTTTATCTCAAGTTTGATGTGATTTTGTGAGATCCCACATCGGTTAGGGAGGAGAACGAAACATTCTTTATAAGAGTGTGAAACCTCTTCCTAGTAGACGCGTTTAAAAAACCTTGAGAGAAAGCCCGAAAGGGAATACCTAAAGAGGACAATATATGTCGGGGGCTTTGAACTGTTACAAATGGTATTAGAGCCAGATATCGAGCGATGTGCCAGCAAGGAGGCTGAGCCCTGAAAGGGGGTAGACATGAGGTGGTGTGCCAGCAAGGAAGTTGGGCCTCGAATTGAGTGGATTGGGGGTCCCACATTGATTGGAGAAGGGAACGAATGCTAGCGAGGACGCTGGGCTCTGAAGGGAGGTGGATTATCCCACATCGGTTGGGGAGGAGAACGAAACATTGTTTATAAGGGTGTGGAAACCTCTTCCTAGCATACACATTTTAAAAACCTTGAGGGGAAGCCCGAAAGAAAAAGCCCAAAGAGGACAATATCTGCTAGTGGTGGACTTGGGCTGTTACATATTTTAGTTATTAACGTAACATGTATTTGTGAACCAATATAGTTTTTTATACTAAAAAAAATGAGCAATCATGCTGAAATTAACCATTAAAAAATGATTATCCAAACTCATTTTCCCTGAATTTTTGTTCTAAAAAATATGTAAAACTATACTGAAATTAATTTCCAAACAAGTTGTTAGCATCCAGTACAGCGGTAGTTTAACTCACCATATGATGTTCAACAAGATAACGAATCGTGTCTCGAACACCAGAAGAAATAAGATTAGAGGTGAAACTAAGAAAAACTTTGCACCTCGTCGACTCCCGAAAGATTGGATCCTTCTCCTCCTCGGAACAATCTTCTGTTATACTCTCATCAGCAAGCCTCCAATCTAACTTCAATCCAACACAGTATCATTTCTCAAAAGTAAATCATCAATGCTAAAAATAAAATGGGACTAGATGCGTATGTTAGAAATTTCCGATGAAGCAAAATAAAGGGATGTCGGTTTTCAATGAAAGCTTACCATTTGATTGACGACTTCTATTGCATCTCCTAAATTCGAGGCTTGGAAACCAGTGGAGACCATGGACCTTATAAGCTTCGAGTAGTTTACGCCTTGATTGAAGTCATATCCCTCGATTTTGATTCTTTTCCCTTCGAGATTCTCCGATTCCTTAAAAACCGTGGCATGCACAGATGCCAAAACATTATTGTTCTCCATCTCACCCAATGCTTCACTGCCTGCACAAGGCATTTACATGTAACAAAAAAAGGCATTATTGTTCATACATGCAACAAAAAATCTAAAAGTAGTTGTCTCCAGTTGGTTAGCACTAATACAAGTCATTCGACTGCAAGAATCATGAAACTTAACGCTAATAGGCAACATTTATATTTTCATAATCCAAAGAAAATCTCCAGCTTCCATGAAATTGGATAGGCTGAAGAACTATACAGGAAACGAACAAAATCCCAAGAGAAGTAATTCATTGTGAGATCCCACATCAGTTGGAGAGGGGAACGAAGCATTCTTTATAAGGGTGTGGAAACCTCTTCCTAGCAAACTCGTTTTAAAAACTTTGAGGGAAAGCTCGAAAGAGAAAGCCCAAAGAGGACAATATCTGCTAGCGGTGGGCTTGGGTTATTACATTCATTTCAGCAGCAATAAGAGTATAGAAAAGAGCAATCCTTATAATTAAAGTTGACAACGTGATTTCTTTCTTTCTTATTTTCCAAATTTTTTAACAGGCGGAACAGCTGAAAATCACAAGCAAATCTCAAATTAAAACCACCATCCAGAAAGGCATATATAGCTCCGAAAGAGTGAAACAATTCAATTTTTTGTCGAGACAAAATCAAAATCGTGATAGAGAGAGAACAAAAAAGTAAGATAATGAAAAGGGAAAGGAACTAAACAAAGAGTTTGAATGAGAAGAGAGAGATATGGGGTATTACTGTAGAACCTGTCTCATTGAGATTTATGTCTATCTAGACAAATCTTTTTCTTTTTTTGAGTTTAACGATTGTGAGAAAGGAGATCGACCCAACTTTTGGAATGATAATTTGTAACGGCTCAAGCCCACTACTAACAGATATTGTCCTCTTTAGGCATTCCCTTTCGGACTTCACCTCAAGGTTTTAAAATGCGTTAGCTAAGGAGAGGTTTCCACACTCTTATAAAGAACGTTTCGTTCTCCCTAACCGATGAGAGATTTCACAATCCACCCCCCTTCGAGACCCAGCGTCCTCGCTGGCACTCATTCTCTTCTTCAATCGACATGGGACCCTCCAATCCATCCCCTTTTGGGCCCAACATCCTTGCTGGCACACCGCCTCGTGTCCACCCCCTTCAAGACTTAGCCTCCTCGCCGGCACATCGCCCGATAACCCGGCTCTAATACCATTTGTAACGGCCCAAACTTACTACAAGCAGATATTATCCTCTTTGGGTTTCCCTTTCGGGCTTCCCCTCAAGGTTTTAAGACGCGTCTGCTGGGGAGAGATTTCCACACCCTTATAAGAGATGCTTTGTTCCCCTCTCCAACCGAGGTGGAATTGGTATCTAATCCAATCTTGGATTGGCTAAAACTTTTTAAACCACCAACATGTGTTAAACACTCTACTTAATTAGGTTAATTATGGTGTTATTAGCTTCGTTAGGATACATCCTTTTACTTGCAACCCCCAATCTCTTTTCGTTGAGGAGAGAATATGGGAAGAACATCCCCTTCATCCTCTCCTCTGTATTCAGTTCATCTAACATAACATACCATAGACTGCTCTTACTTCCGGTAAATTCAAACCACCATGAATGATTGTTGATTTAAGGGGGCGAACTTCAATTTTCACAAAAAGCTTCTTGTCTTAATCGCTACCACAATTTTAATCTAAAACTCATCAAACTCAACTATAGTCTAAAACTATCAGCTTCGTTCCCTGCCGAACAACTAAAGTAAAAATCTACAACTATGAACATGCTGATGTTGTCCTGAAATTAAAACAAGTCCTCGTTTCTTGCATTACACAATTCTTAATTTGAGTTGTTGAGAATAAATACAAAGACGAAGTTTGTAAGAATACCGTTAACAGTATGGAAGACTGGTAATAACTGCAAGGAGAATACGGCGGTGGCACGAGCGGAGAGAGACGGCGCGGGCGCCGGTGGCACTGAATGGGGGAGAGACGGCCGGCGAGAAACGAGGCCGGCGTGAAGAGTAAGACAGAGATGAAAAGGATGGGTGTGAGGTTTTCTCCTTTTATTCTATTTAATAATAATTTTCTCCTTTTGTTGGCTAAATTGTTTAATTACTTTCACGAAAATAGTTAATACTTTATTTTAAAAATATACTTTAATTTTTTAAAGTATTTAAAAATATTTTTAAACTAACAGAATTTTCATTAATATTCTTAACATTTAATAAGAAATATAAAAAATAAAAAAACGAAAAATTATTGAATTATGAATTAAAATGGATGATAAGATAATTGTTTTAGATAATAATTTTTTTTAAAAAATTAATTGAAGGCACAAGTGATGTAAAATTAATTTGTACATTATTTAACGGACAAAATAAATGGTAAAATAATTTTAATATCCATTTTTTGTTTATTAACTATGTTTATTTGTTTTAATGAGATTTTTTAACCAAAGTTTTAGTGTATTTTATTAAAAAGTTATTAATTTTTTAAATAATTTGATGAATTTCTTTGTATACTTAAAAATAAACCTCATAAATCATTTTTAAATTTTTTATAAGTATTTTTAAAAAATGCTTAATAGTATGAAATTGATATTTTTGAAATACTTTTAAAAATTAAATAATTTTTTTTGAAGTAAAATATTGACTATTCCATGTAAAACTAATTACAAATATATATATATATATATATATATATATATATATATATATATATATATATATATATATATATATATATATATATGTTTATTTTTAGGGTATTGTTTAATATTTTAAAATTTTAGAAATATTTGAGAGAAAAAAAAATGTAAATTTTAGAGACATTTTTATTAATTTTTTTACAATATTATATATATTTTTTTCCATTCATCCGTACGCGTCACATATTATACCTTTTTTTTCTTTTTTTTTTTTTTCCTGTTTTCTATAACCATTCTCTAAACCCTATTTTAGCTTCAGCCACCCCCTCCCTCCCATCGACAGTCGCTGCAACCTGCTCCGCCTCACGTCGCGCGCCGCTCGCCGCTCGCCGCTCGCTGCGCGTTACTATAATTGCCGCTACTTCTTTGATTCCGTGACGCATCGGCCACCGTCTTTCTTCGAGTTCTTATTATTCAATGTAATTTAAATAAGTGCATGAATGTTATTATGTCCATGACTATCTTAATTGATGGGATGTTTTTTTTTTTTTTTTTTTAAGTTATTTTGTTTTTCGTTTATCTATGTGAAGACTCTAGGTGAAGATTTGGCGGCAATGTTGCGAAGAAACATTCGGCTAAGGAGGGAGTATTTGTACAGAAAGAGTTTAGAAGGCAAGGAGCGTTTGCTTTATGAGAAGAAGCGGAAGATTAGAGAAGCCCTAGAAGGTATTCCATCTCTTTGTTTGAGTGTGTTCTTACCTCCCCACTCGAGGAGGAAACGACACTGATAAAAAAAAAAGGGGGGAGAGTACGAAATATGAGGATTAACTAGCCAAGTACTAGTCCAAAGAGTTCAAACCATTCTGAATTAGATTCTATATTGAAGACATGATAGTTGCAATAGCGGTTTGAAGGAAGGCACAATCGTGGAAACTAAAAAAGATTGTATCCGAAGTAATATGAGTAATTTAACAATATGTATGTGAAGGTTGTTTTTTCGCAACCGCTGGAGCAATCGTGAACTTCCGGATCTTAATTTTGTGGACTTTTTTTACTGCAGAGGGAAAACCTTTTCCTACTGAACTCCGGAATGAGGAGGCGGCACTTCGTAAAGAAATTGAACTTGAGGATGATCTCACAGCAGGTACCATTCTCTAACCATTCTTCAATTAAACAGGGAAGGTTAACACTTTTTTTTTTTGTTTTTTTGTTTCCAACCTTCTCCGAAGAATGTCTGAATTAATGAGAGTATCATCTTCAAGCCAATGACTTATCTGGGATCTTTGACCTCTAATGCCAATGGTTTTAAGAGCATTCTTTCTACCTTCTTTTCAATCATTTCAGATTTCTTTGCGAGCACAGAGTTTACGTGAGGGTATTTAATTATAGCATTAAAAATAGATCTTTCTTCATTAGCTTAGTTGGTAAGTTGTGGATTTTTTTTTAATTGTTTAATATTTAATCCGACGAAGAGAGAATTTTTTTTCTTTATGCGTTAGATTTGAATGCCCATAGTCAAACGTTCATCAGAAAAGAAAGGTTTGATTAAGGATCATTTTGGGTGCTAAGAATCTTGTACCATAGTTGTGGTTTGTGGAAATTACCACTCTCTCCTATGAAATCGGAGATTTATTATGTTACAGCAGGATGAAGAGTGGGTTTTTGAAGGGAAAAAAAGATTGGATTGTGGAGAAGAAAACTGAGTGCGGTGAAGCTAATTGATGGGAGCACATAATACTGGCCACAGCATTTTAATTCCATGATTATTGGTACTCCATTGTGGAAGTGAAGATAACCTTGGGCTTGGCATTTTTTGTTGTCCAAATTCTTAACAGAGTTCTTGATTCTTAATATCAAATTGTAAGTGCAAGTTGTTTCTGGAAATTGTTGCTAATGCATGGCTGCCTCTTCGTGTACATCAAATTCAGTCCCAAGGACACACATTGATGATGAGTATGCAAATGCTTCACAAATTGATCCTAAAATTTTGATTACTACATCTCGGGATCCAAGTGCACCTTTGACCCAGTTTGCAAAGGTTGGCATAAACTATCCTTTTCTCCTTTGTAAATTTTGTAGTAGATATTATAGATTTTGGTCCTCACTGGAGTTTTATTGGCAATCTTGTAAACAGGAATTAAAAATTGTTTTTCCCAATGCACAACGGATGAATCGTGGTGGTCAGGTTAGTATTAATTTTGCCTACCTTATTGGTTTTTCTAATATCAGTTCATTTCTACATTTAGCCGTTTCTTTGAATTTGGAATTTCTTGTTATTCGAGCTTATTCAGACACAGTAGTACTTCATTATGTGATAGTTGATACTTAAATACACGATTATTGTTTTTAAAATTAGTAGTGAACAGCAAGTGATAAATCCTGGTTATGTGTTGACTTTCGACAGTCAGCTTGTGAGGCTGTTAACAAGTCATGGGTGTTTTAATACTGTGTTGTAAGATGACAGATTTTTCATAGATAAGCTAAGGTGTTTGTATGTTGTAGTGTTTTAGGTGGTCCAGCCAGGCATATTCATGAAATGTTTCTAATACTATAGCTTTGGCATAGAAACTAGATTACTATATTAATAGCTTGCAAAATCAGAAAATATAGAAGAATGCCCTGTATTTTCACTTGTGGAGTTGCATTTAAGATGATCTAACAGAAATCCTTTGCTTGGTGGTAAACTTATCTCCTTTTCATTTGTAAGCCTTTTGTTTGATTAAAATGTTCTGTTCCTTAGGTGATCGCAGAGATTATAGAGACCTGTCGAGCTCATGAATTTACAGATGTTATATTAGTTCATGAACATCGTGGTGTGCCAGATGGTTTAATTATTAGTCACCTTCCTTTTGGTCCAACTGCATATTTTGGATTGTTGAATGTGGTAAGTGTTCTTTTGGAATTCATTATTTTTACTAATGGTTTTTGGCACTAGTTGGTGAAGCTTGTAGGCTAACCATCTTTTCCAATTGAGGTTACAAGACATGAAATTAAGGATAAAAAAGCTATGGGAACGATGCCGGAGGCCTATCCACACATAATTTTGAACAATTTTACCACAAAGGTAACACACATTTTTATGATATGACGTCACCTTCTTATTTGACATACTTCATGAATGTCTATTAATTATCACCATGTGCTCTTTATTTTGATATTTGTATTGGATTTCAATATTGTATGATGTTAGACTGCTGAATTTAAAATTTCTAGAGTAGAACACAATGAAACGGGCTGAAAAAAGAAAAAAACCTTCGGATGTACATTGTTATTAGCTATTATCTTTTTGTTTTTTCTCCAAAGTTACTTAATTCCTTTCAAAGTAAATAATGTCTACTTTCAGAGTTGGGATTTTCCTAATATTCCTACTATTGACATGCCGGTACCATTAATAGTCTTGTCATCATTTTGTTAGCTTAACACCTCATACTTACTGCAACATGAAATGTTCTATTTTATATTTTCTTCCTTTTTTCCCCATAAGTCTCACCATTTATTCTAATGTTCTCGTTCTATTTGCCACCATATCCCATGTGTATATGTGGTTGCATTTTGAGGACATCAATGCCTAAGTTTTCCTCGTTCTCCCATTATGTAAAGATACTTTGTTAATCAGCTTCTCCTCCCATTTTTAATTCTATTTCTCTGCATCCTATTGTCTTACATCATTGTCCTATTTTTGATAGTTGGGTGAAAGAACGGCCAATGTCTTAAAGCATCTATTTCCTGTGCCGAAGCCAGATACGAAACGTGTGGTTACTTTTGCTAATCAGTCTGACTATATTTCATTCAGGTTGGTTCATTAAAAAAATTTCCCTAGAGAATCTTAAGTTGGTTTGATGAGCTTACTATGATACAATGATACTTAGGCTTAGTTTGGGATTGCTCTGCTTGTAGAAAAATCATCTATAACATAGAGTTAATTAGTGTTTAGTGTTTGGTAAATAATATTAAATAAATTGATGTAATTTAGCTATAGTGACCAAAATAGGCACTTTCTTTTTCATATGCCTTTGGTTTCTTTCCTTTTTTCTTAATGAAAGCTTGGTTATCCATAAAAGAGAGACCAAACTAGGCATATTATTTTGACATTGATATTTAATATCCATTTTATTATGAGTTAATTGTTTACTTTCTTAAAAAAAGTTTACAAATGTATATGATCCAAATAACAAGTTATTTTGGTTAGTCTATCATCAAATAGATGTTGAAAAAAAGAAGATATATATAGAATGATTGAATTGGAATTTTAAAAACTTTGCGAGAGATGGCAAATTTTCAGAAGAAATTGTTTTAATTCATTGTCCTATTTTTTTTTGGCTATTCATCAAAAGAAAGAAAAATTTTCCAATTTCTTCTTCTATACAGTCAATTTTCCATTTATTATTGTCTTTGAAATGGTCTCACGAATGGGAATGTCCATTTAGTATTGTCTTCAGTAGTAACTCTTTTCTAATTTGTGCTTGTTTTCTTTGGTCATTTGAATTAAAAAAAAAAAAACTATAGGCATCATATTTATGAGAAGCAAGGAGGTGCTAAATCAATTGAGCTGAAGGAGATTGGTCCACGGTTTGAATTGCGATTGTACCAGGTACCTATTCTATCATTCTGTACATTGCTTTGTCTATAGCCTGCATTTTAGATAGACTTTATACTGGAGAAACCATTTCAATAAACAAGGACAACCAAGCAATCGAGGTGTTCAAAACATTAAAGTATTTGATGGACAAATTAATAAGCACCATGGTCTTGCACATTATTATTATTATTATTCTGAATGACAATTCTAGTTTCTGAGCGTCTAAAGGCCCACATGGTTAAGAGAGATCCGAAAAAGAAAATAAAACAGAACTTGAATGGAGGATCAGATATTTTTCGACAAAAGTCAAGAGCTATATAAAGTTTGGTGATAATATTTTTCTGTAGTCCTTCGGAGTTCATAGAATGAGAAACTAGAAAAAACAGCCAGACAAATTCAAAATGACTTCCAATGAACTCTGAACTAAAACGTTTGGTTTGGTGCTGAATGATAATATTTTCTATCTTCCTTTTGAACCAGGATGCATATTTTTTATATAATCTTTTCTCGTCGATCATTCCTCGTCCCATAATAATTTCACCAATCGTGCCTTGCTCGACCACTTACTACCATTAACCCAATCTGCAATTTTGCTGTGTTGAGTATTGTTTTTGGCTGGCTATCAATATTATGACATATACTAAATTTGATTTCTGGTTTTGCTGGATTGTTGGTGCAGATAAAGTTAGGAACCGTTGACCAAACGGAAGCACAGAATGAATGGGTGATTAGACCATACATGAAAACAACCAAGAAACGCCAGTTCCTTGGTGATTGAGAAAATCTGCTAAAGAAGCAGGTTGTATTCTATCTTTTATTTTATTGCATAATCACATTTTTATTAAAGATTATATATATTTTTTGTTCGGTTGGGGATACTAAATTTTATCTAGAGAATTGATAGATTTAGTTGAATCTTTGTATTAAGAAAGCTAGCTAGCTGTGTTTTTGACATAATGGTTGGTTGGGGATACTAAATTTTCTCTAGATTATTCATAGATTTAGTTGAATCTTTGTATTAGAAAGTTAGGTGTTTTTTTTCTATTAATTTCTCATTTTAATTTAAAGATTTCACCTTTTAAACTCCTAGTTTGCTAAATTTTCATGATCCAATCACTCCATCTCGTTAAATCTAATTCAAAATTTGATTTTCAAAGGCCCAAGAAATTTCGAAAACCAAATCTTATAAGTACCAATACAGATCGAGAAGGGAGTATATGTCCATTAATCATGAGATCATATGTCTAAAAACGTAAGCAATCTGCATATATTAAACACATATTTGTGTTAGGATGAACTGATAACATCATTGTAATCGGTACAAAGTCTTGGAGATTAATTTGTGACGATAAATCCCCACTGCCTATTTCAGCATAGATTAGTTAAATGAAACACGAAATCATTTACAAAGCCGCTGCTAGTTTGACTCAAACACCCATCATAGAATTTACGTCAATTTCAGGTTGGTCTAAAAAAATTCATTATAGAATCTATATCAATTTCGGGTTGGTCTAAACAAATTCGTAATTCATTCATGTTCTAAACTTCATATTTTATGCCTAAGTGGATTCCAAAATCGTTGGTAAACGACCCAATTAAGGGCTTTCTTTGTTCACACGCTAACATATGTGTCTTGTCCTATGTTTTTGTTCATTGATTTTGTTTTGTTTTATTGTCTTTCTCTACAAAAATAAATAATTATATAAATAAATAAATTATAGTAATGGACTAAATTAACTACACAATCTAATATAATAAATTTCTAATTACATACTTAAAAAATAAATAAATCACTAGAATGAATAAGCATGGACCTCAACCAGAAGAACACAAGCCAAATAAAATTATTCAAAATTTCCAAGTTCAACCATAAAAAATCTAAATAGTTTAGATTTTGGTTATAAGATCGAAAATCATAAGTAGATAGTCACCTTGATGACCATAAGACCGATCATCTAAAAACACGAAGCGAGTGATTTACACAAGAGAAACCGCCATCGACGAGGAGATTGTCTCCGCTGATGTATCGAGCCTCGTTGCTAGCCAAGAACAAGACAGCATTGGCAACATCTTCAACCTCTAGATCCACTCCTTGCAAATTAGCATTCTTTCCAGTAAACTGACGAAAGCCTGTAATCACATCCTCAGTTCTTTCCTCTTCATGCAAGTGAGCAAAAGCCAAGGACGTTGGAACTGCGTAAGGCGACACACAATTCACACGAATTCCATATTGTCCGAGCTCTGCTGCAACGCTTCTCGTAAGCCCCAGCACGGCGTGCTTCGAGCTTATGTAATGATGCGGTCCTATTCCCCCTATGACGCTACCGACGCTAGCAAGCGATATGATCGATCCTTGTTTGTTTGGAATCATGACACTAGCAGCATATTTCATTCCCATGAAAACTGCCTTCACATTGATATTAAAAACCTTCTCGAACTCTGATACGTCGACGCTGCGAATATCGGAAGAGGGTGTGCCTGAGATCCCAGCATTGTTCACCATTATGTCAAGTGTACCGAATTTACTTACGGTCACGTCGACTGCACGACGAACATCGTCTTCCACAGTGACATCACAATGAGAATAAAAAGTGTTCGAGTCGTCGTTGCCACCGAGGTCTTCATGGAGACAACGACCGAGCTCGTCCTGCACATCCACGAAACAAACCTTTGCACCATGTCTGTGGAAGAGGCGCACAATGGCCTCACCAATGCCAGAGGCTCCACCAGTGACCAATGCCACTTTCCCTAATAACCTGAAAATGGTAAGAATCAATCAAGAGTTCATATCAATTTGAGACATTATTCATCATTCCGATCCTAACGAATAATCGACAATCAAACGTAACGACGCATCAATACAATCAAATTCTATACGATATAATCGACTCGGTTCGCCATTTGAAAGGCAACGGTAGCCTTAAAAATGACCATAAGCAAGCAGAACAATTAGGTACCAAATCCAGCCAACAACAAAGCTTTAATTTTATTTGGTAACAATCAACAAACAGGACATGTTTCAAGAACAAAAAGAGTTAGAAAAAATATCAGGTTAAACCACAAATCAACCAAAAAGCTTAAACGTTACGAACACTTATACTCTTAGTTTAATTGTAACGGCCCGAACCCACCACTAACAGATATTATCCACTTTCGACTTTTCTATCCGGGTATAGGCCGTTACACAAATAATCGTTACACTAATAATCGTTTTGTTACTATTTCTTAGCTTTCTTGGATAGTTATTCATACAAAAGAAGAAAAATGGTAGTGGGTTTGATAAAGAACTACTTTTATTAGTTCCTCTTTCCGACATGCCATGATTTGAAACATTACAGAACCTTAAAAGAATCAAATTCGATTTAGATTTACATAATCTTAAAGAATCCCAAGTTAGTTCAAAAGGGAAACTATGAACCAAATGAAATCAGTCCAAAAACCCATCAAAACAAGCACTGAATTCAATAAAAAAAAACAGAGTAAATCAACAACCCTTTTGAAACTGAAAAGAAAAAAACAAAAGGGTTTCCATCAAAACTTCAAAATCCCAAAAGGGTCACAATTTCTGATCCAAAACCAAAACAAGGAAGCCGTTTTAAAAGGCCAGATCCACAAGAACAAGAACACGAACAAGAACACGAACACGAACAGGAACAAGAACAAGAAGAGGAACAATCACCTCTGGGGTACGAGAGAAGAAGAAGAAGATTCAGCAGTGGCCATTTCTTGACTGTGTGTGAGTTTCTTGCAGAAAGGGCGGCATAGAAATGGAAGTGGAAGACGTTTGTTTGTATGTGGGCGTGTCTAAATGGAAGGAAACGACAATTTGCACATGGTTTAGACAGCTGATGTCGCCAACACACATAGCCAATTGGATATTTTAATGAGGCGTTGCAAAATCTTTCCTCTGTTCTTGGACTTTTCTCTTGAGACAAAATATGGAAGTTTGTTTTTTTTTTTTTCCTTTACTTTTTAATCTGTCTCTTCCTTTCTTGGGATGTGAATTTTGGATTCTTTTAATGATCATTCGTTTATCGTTTCATTTTTTGAAACGTTTTTTTGTACGACATTTAAGAATTTTTAAATCTTCATCATAAATGTCGAAAAGTAAAGTGATTCGAACTTCTAAACCTTCAGTTCAAAGTATATCTTTGTTTAGTTGAATTATTATGAGATCGCAGGTCCGTTGGACTGAGAAACAAATGTATTTTATAGGAGGTGTTGAAACCTCTCCCTAAGAGACTGACGGTCATATATAACGGGTCAAAGCGGATAATATCTGCTAGCGGTGGGTTTGGGTTGTGCAAATGGTAGTTGGCAATGGGTGGTGTGTTAGCGAGGACACTGGGACTATAAAGGAGTGAATTTTGAGATTCTATATCGGTTTGAGAGGAGAATAACCATTCATTGTAAGGATGTTGAAACTTTTCCGTCCCTAACAAACGTGTTTTTAAATCGTGAGACTGATGTCGATACGTACCTTATAAGTGTTAAGGATAGTTGGTCGTTTATTATAGATATTTGCTTACATTCGGCTTAATATATTTGCCGTTTTATCAGTAATTAACCATATTTCTTTATTCTATAAATGATTAGTGGGTAGTTTCAGCAAACATTTTCAATAGGGATGTGGAAACTTCTCCCTAATAGATGCATTTTAAGATCGTGAGGCTGACGGTGATATATAACGAGTCAAAACGGACAATATTTGCTAGCAGAGGGCTTGGACTGATACAAATAGTATCAAAGCTAGCCACCGGACAATGTACCAGCGAGGACGTTGAAACGGTAAGGGAGGTGGATTGTGAAATCCCACATCGGTTGGAGAAGGAAATAAGCATTCCTTATAGGGATGTGGAAACCTCTCCCTAACCGACGTGTTTCAAACTGTAAAGCTAATGATGATACGTAACGAATCAAAATAGACAATACCTACTAGCCATGGGCTTAGGCTGTTACAGTTATGTTCAAGTTCAGTCGAATAAAGTTTAAGGTTTCAAAATCCTTCGCTCTAAATGTACCGAAGCAAATAAATATGAACTTCTAAACTTTTAATCGAGAATATATATTTAATTAGTTGAGTTACGCTCAGGTTCACTCTAATATCATTTAAGGTTCTTAGTTTCTAAATCCGTCACGGTAAATATAAACAAGTGGAGGAATTTGAACCTCTAAACTTTCGGTCAACAATCAGTACTTAGGTAAGTTATGCTCGGGTCTCCTACAAAGATGAAAGAAGATAGACAAGAAAAAAATTACGAGGAGAATTTTCTTTGAGTGGTATTTCATTGATAACTCGAGTCCTCTAGAAGAGGTAGACTATTTCTTTGCAAAATTACGTTCAATTTCACATGTGTCGACGTTTTATCTTAAAAAAAATTAAAATAAAAAAAAATGCAATTAAAAAAATTTAGATATTTATTAGAGTTATCCACCCAATGCCCTTGCCTATCAATGTCACAATCAAAGTTGGATAAAGACGATTGAAGGCAAAAATTATTTTTCTTTAAAAGTAGCCAAATATATAAATAAATTAAATTAATCAAAATACTCATTAAAAAATATTTTTTAATTTTAAAAAATTATTTTTTATACTCTTAAATATTTTTAAAAATTTTAAAATGCTCGACAATTAATATTTTAAAAAAACTTCGAGTATTAAACTTTTTTCTTTTTAATAAATGAAACATCTCTTAATAGACGCCCCAAAAGGCCTGGAGATGTGCTTTCTTCAACACTTCAGTCACTTTTAACTTCTATACCATGTTAGTAATCACGGATCTTTACAATTGTCCATTTTGAATATAAGTTTTTCTCCAATCAATGTGAGATCATACAGTCCACCTCGTTGAGAGCCTAATGTCTTCGTTGGAACACCACCCAATGTTCGGTCTGATACCATTTGAAACGGCTTAAACCGACCGCTAGTAAATATTGTCCGTTTATAAGAAATATTTCATTATCTTCTCCAACTAACGTGGGATCTCACAAAAATACAATACTTATATTTGTTTATTCATATGTCAAAACTTAAGGTAATGTATATTACGATCGGCTTTTCGAGAAACTCGAGCTAAACACTGTCGCGTGAAATATTTAAAAATACACATAAATTTAAAACTTTTAAAACGTGTCGGGCATTTGAGACCTATCTTTGTACTTACTAATGCACCAAAAAAAATGCATAATTTGCTTTATAAAAGCAAGGAAGGATATATTAATGATCAACCATCTTAATTAAAAAGGAGAAAAAAGGAAAAAAAGTAATGGAAATGACATTTATTATTTTTATTTATTTATTAATTTTAATGATAGAATATTAAAAGTTTATTCTCTAAAACAATTATTAGTTGGTATTATTGCTTAATTTGTCAATGATCAACCATCTTAATTATCACAAAAATACAATAATAATAAAAAAGAAAATATATTTATCTCAAAAATTATTGTAAGTATTAATTAAATTAATAATAATGACTCAAAATATAAATATTTTTTTATTGGTTTATACGACTAAAACAAAATATCTAAAAATTTAAGATTTAAAATGTTTAAAAAAAAAAAAAAAAAAAGTACTCAATTATGAAAGGGTAATTGATGCCTTATCCATTAAGCTTAGATAAATAAATTTTTAATTATTACTGATTTTCAAATTTGAAATTAAAAAAAGGAAAATCAGTGAAATATTGGTTACTTTTTGAGTTGATGTGGATAAAGTTTGATGGGGAACACCATAATAACGTGGAAACGCACACACCAGAATTTGGCAGAAACACCATATTTGGTACCTTCCTTTATTTTAAATTAATTTAAATTATAAATTAAGTCCTTATAATTTATTTAGTTAAGTTTAAAAATTATTTGTAATTTTGATTTTTTTTTTTAAGGGAAGTTCGAGTAATTAAATAATTTAATATATTTTTTAATTAAATTATTAATTATGACTTTTTAAATTTATTAAATTATTTTTTAATGGAAGTTCAAATAAATATTTTTTAATTAATATAATATATGTATATAAAATTGGGTTTTTGTCTCTTTCATATTTCGCTACTCAAAGGTGAGGAACCCTTTATTTAAATTTGAGATTAAATATATAAAAAAGAGATTTATAAAAGAATAAATAAATAATTATTATTATTATTAATTTTGGAAGAAGTGAGGAGGAGCGTGTGGAAATGGACCAGAGGCCCAAAAGTAGGGCCCACGAACAGCCCACTAAAGCCGACCACTTGCCTTTCTTTTGTAAAGGCACCGCCCAATTCCGCTCCGTCAACAGTGGAATAATATCACGCATCAAATTAAAAGACGACACGTGTCTTTTGTTTGTGGTCAAGAGAGATATTCCAAAATCGTGAGACTGATGACAATATGTAATAATTTAAAACAGAGCGTATTACAAATAATATAAGAGTCTGTCACTAACCGTGCGAGACACTAGTCGAAACATGACTAAATCCTTTTTATATAGATACGTGAAGCTGTCGAGCTATGCTTGAACAAACGTATTATAAATAGCATAGGTTTGACTAAATGTTGAAATTTGTGCTTGATATTTTATAAAATTAATTAATTTATTGCTCGAATTGAATTATAATATGAACATTATGAATATTAATGTCGTGTTCAAAATTTAAAAAAAAAAAAAAAAAACATAAAAGTGTTCGTGATTATTCAAATCCATGGCGGTATATGTAGGCGCGAAGAAAAGCAAAGAATGGCCTAATCGATGGGGATGAGTTGAATTACTTGAAAGACAAGAAGAAGAAAAACAATAACGAAGCAACTCAGAGTTCATATAAATTCGATTCAAACACCTTTTTTCTTTTATTAATCCAAACGACGGAGAAATCCCACCCACTGTTCTTCCAAATCCTGGCCAATTAGAAAAGAATCCTCTGGACTCTCTTTGCTTTTCGCGAATCTTCCTTTTAGAGCTCTCTTTGATATATAACTTTCCGGAAAGGTTACTGGGTTTCTTGTAGCGATTGAAAATTCCCCTGTTTTTGAGATAAGAACGCATCATCGAATCAAACCATTTGGGAAGATGGTTCAGACAATTGTGGCGAACAAATTTGGAGTTCAAAGTGGTGTTAAAGGGGAGAGGAGATTTGCGAGCTTCAAAACTAGTTCTTCCTTTTGTTCTTCTGGTTCTTCTGCTCAAAACCCAGATGGCAAAAACAGAGCAGTTGATTTGAAGAAGAAGATGAAGAAATCACGAGCTATTCAGCTTTCGGATTTTGAAATCAGCTTAACATCATCGCCGATTAGAAAGAATATATCTCTGCCTGGTAAACCCCCACCGATTTGTTCGAATGTTTCGGAAATCAAGCAGAAACAGAATCAGAATCAGAACCAGCCATCCATGATTAGAACCAGCGATGGTTCGCCGAATTACATGAAATCCACGAGCTGTTTTGATGCAAGGAAAGAGGTTTCTCAGGTGAGTTCTCGAATTTGTAGTGATATTAAGAAACCCAGAAGGAGGAGTTTAGAGAATTCTGCTCATGGCTCTGTTACTGGTCTTAAGCCTACGAGGTGTTTGACAAAATGCTCCAGTGAAAAACTGGTTAGGACTTTGACGAAAACGCCTAGTTTTAAGAAGTCCTCGAGGGTGGCTCTGTGTGCAGACATGAATTCTCATAGAGCTACTTGTTCTTCCACTCTTAAAGACTCTAAGTTTCCAGCATACCTCATGCTGAGCCATGGGGCTACTGAGTCTGAAGGAACTTCAACCATGAAAGTTTGTCCTTACACTTACTGCTCGCTTAATGGCCATAGACATGCTCCGGTGCCTCCATTGAAGTGTTTCTTGTCTGCAAGGAGACGTTTGTTGAAGACCCAGAAGAATTTAAAAGTTGAGCCATCTGGTTGTGGAGTGAAAAGGGTTGATAATGCTGGTGGGGAAGTGCTAGATGAAGATATGATCCCAAAAGTTTTGGTAAACGATGGTGGGTTGGATTTTTTCATTGAAATTTTTGCTGAAAATAAGGTTGAGGGTGCTGGATCAGTCAGTAGGGTAATGAATGAAGATTGTGCTGGTGTTTCATGTTATGACGTGCGCGATGAAGCGGAGTGGAGTGAAGGAGACAGTGAACCGGTCGTAGAGAACATCTTCGATGGATCCATGGGCTCTGAGGTTGGTTTAGGTGAAGATGGTGCTGGATCAGTCAATCTAGATAGCGTAATGAATGGAGATTGTGCTGGTGTTTCGGCTTATAACGTGCACGATGAAGTGGAGTTGAATGATGAAGGAGATAGCAAACCGGTCGTAGAGAGCATCTACGATGGATCCATGGACTTTGAGGTAACCGAAGGAATCTTCTTCCATGGTGATGAGTATGAGGACGATGCCGGTTGGACCGATATCGAGATGGAAGAGTGGGAGGAGCAACAGTTCTTGAGCATGGAAAGTGATGGTTTGGATGAGCTTGAAGATCAGTCAGAAGAGACTCATTTGCAGAATGGAGAACTTGCTGGATTTGGAACAGAGAAACAGCTCCCGGACAATGATCTCGTCTTACAAGAGGAATTACTCGATGCCGATGTCGATACCGATACTGATACTGATACTGATAATCAAATGGACAGCCAAGAAAAACTTGATGATTCAAACCATGGAGATGAGGCTGAAAATTCTGTTCAAGAAAGCTCTAACAAATCTCTAGAAGCTCACTTGTCTGATGAACAATGCCAAGATATCTCTGTCACTAAAACATCAGCAGTCCTGGAAATCACAGGTAATGAGGAGCTTAGTGATTTGAAGATGCAAGAAACTTCTTCGAACGATAACAGCATCGTGCCAGTCAACGTCGTGGAACGAAAAGAAGCAGCAAAGTTATCCCGCACCGCAGTCGATTCGAGCCAAGAACTTGATCTTTGGAGCAAGAACTGGGAAGTGAATCCAAGAAGCAAGAAAGTAGGAGAAGAATCAGAAGATCCAAGGAGCTTCAATCCACGAGAACCCAATTACTTGCCATTGGTGGCAGACCCGGAAGCAGAGAAGGTAGATCTCAAGCATCAGCTGATGGATGACAGGAAAAATGCAGAAGAATGGATGGTGGATTACGCGCTCCAACGAACCGTCACGAAACTCGCCCCAGCTAAAAAGAAGAAGGTGGCGCTGCTCGTCGAGGCTTTCGAGTCAGTCATGCCGACGACATCGAGATACGAACTCCATGTTCGGAATCATGCTTCTCGAGCTTTTACTCCCGCCAAACGCATTCAAGCTTGTTTTTGATGGTAGCAGTAGAGGTAACCCTCCAAACACCATCTTACAAAGTTCATTATAGAATATAGTGTTTGTAGCAGAAGATCAACAGCAGCAACTTGGTTGTATGTTTTGGATGTTAGAGAAGCTAGATGAACTAATTTTGAGGTCTAATAGGAGTGTGACGATACTAAACCATGTTAGAACGACGTCTAAGTATGGTTGAAGGAGACTTTGGTCATTCAACTTTAGCTAGCTAAAGAAGGAACGAATCGTGTCACTCGACGTTATGACGTCGTGGCAGGGAGATTATCTGTGCTTCCATGCATCCCTGTTGATGAACTGCTAGGTTTGAGAGTTTGTCATTGTGTGTGTCCAAAGTGCATCTTCATTCATAGGATGTAATTTGTGTGTGGTTGTGATGAAGGTGTACAATCAAAACCTATGCTAATCTCATGAACTTTCTTTTAATCATATAAGTTCGTAGAGCCGGATAAATTCAAACATCTAACATCTAGATCGAAGACATTCATTAATTGGCTGTGTTATGTTCAAATTGGTTAAAAATAATGATTTTAAAGTAGGTAGAGAAAGACTTGTTTGATAGAAGTTTAGACCGCTCACTCTGGTTCGACCTATAAAAAAGATCATGAAAGAGGTGATCAAAATGGTACTCAAATCCATTTACGATCCGAGTTTCATATACATTGTACTTCCACTCGGGGCGAGGCCGCCACTCGGCCCTTAGACAGATCATAGAAGAGTGGGGAACCTCTTGCTGGTTTTTGAAATTCGATATTAGGAAGTGTTTTCACACCATCGACCGATATCGACTCATCTTAGCCTTGAAGGAAAAGATCGATGATTCCAAGTCCTTTTACTCCATTCAGAAACTCTTTTCGATCAGACAACGTGTAGGAGGTGAGAAGGGTCTTTACTACTTCGTCCCACACAGTGTACTACTATCGGGCCTACCAAACAACATCTACCTACACAAGCTCAATCAATAAATAGGGAGGATTCGAGAGACGTATGAAATCCCGATTGATCCATCAAATGTTATTTAAATTTAATCAAATATTTCATCTATCACTCGAGATAATTCATCTTCAATTAAGTTAAAGTATAAATCGCCTGATAAATTTTGTAAAATTTTAATGATCATTAATTTATTATATAACATGTCAACTTGGTAAAGACATTTATCATACGACAGACAATCGAGTATATCCTCATTTTTTTAATTGAATAATAAAATAAAATTTAATTTTGTTTATAAAAATATATATGTTTCTCATTATCCAATCATACACAAATAAAATCTAATCTTAAATGAGAGAAAGAAACAAACAAGATGTTTACCATGTGGGGACTTATGCTATAATAGCTCATAATTAATGTTTATTGTTTTAATTATTTAATTAACTTAATTATATGCCATTTTATATCATCCATTTTAAGGTTATTAGTGTTAATCTCTTTTTCTAAATAAGTCAACGGAAGGATTATTTGTTAATCTCGAGTGAACTGTTAACAATGTTTCTGTGGAATTGTCTTTTGATTTGCATGGTTACGAGTAGCTGATTCAATAAGCCCACTGTTTTGAAGATCTAACCAAATAGGGAGCTTGAAACTATTTACTCTGATATAATAAAGGTAAATTATTTGAACAGTGAAATCTTACATTTTTACTGACTTAATCGAATCAATGAAGTATCAAATAAAATGTAATTACGAGAGTAAAATAGAATTTTAGCCTAATTATAATTATAAATAATTTCTGAAATATTGACTTCTATATAATGATTGTATTCACGAACAACTTGTTCAAAAATGTATAAAATTACAATTTTAGACTGAGCTAATGAATAAAAACTAATTAGGTAAAAAATCTTAATTAATTAATTTTGTACCATAATCTATAATCTATAAGATCTCGTTGTTTGTTTGTTNATAGTAAAAAAAAAAAAAAAAAAAAAAAAAAAAAAAAAAAAAAAAAAAATTGAAATACTTTAATACATTTAATTGGATAAGGTTATTTTTATTTTTATTTTATTTTATTTTAATTTATCCATTTTTTTATTAAAAAAAATTAAAACCATAATAAAGAAAATTGATTTAAATAAAAATAAATTTAAAAAATATAAAATATAAAGTAAAATTATTATTGGACCATGGTTTAAGTTTTAAATTTTCTATGGACTAAAATTTGTGGAGGAAAAAATAATAAAATAGTAATCCACGTGGCAGCATGTGCAAACCTGTAACAACAACTTACCATACTAAAAAAATAAATAAAATAATAATAAACTAAGCTTACCTTATTTATATTAAATTTTTAATTAATTTCATCCAATAACAACAATTCATCATTCACATGATTAACATGAATAAATCCTTAATCGAGCGAACTAGACCAACCGAGCAATGTGACCAAACTAAACCCAACTTGACTCGTGTCAACTCCTTTTATTTCTTCTTCATTCTCGTCATTTCGTAATTGGTGCACACAGTTTGTAAGTCTAATGAGACTATGCTACAAGCGTCATGCTACTGTTATCATTCATCTTGTGTTGTGGTCACTCGAGTTCACTCTTCAACATTTAGTTATGAGGAAAACACTCATTACCCGAGCAAGGAGAGGAGGAATTAGAGCTACTTGCTCGTGCCTATACCTCTCCAACAACTCCAATGTAACGACTTCAAATTTTCTACTTAATTTAGAGTCATTACTGTATACATATCATAACATTGAATTCGAGTCCTTTTTTCCATTAAAAAAAAAAAAAAAAAACTAAATTATTACTTAAAAAAGAAGAAGAAAACAGAACCAAGGAAGTAAAAAGTTAAAACGGCAATGGTAAAAAAGCGTTAGGCGCATATGGAAAGACAATGTGTGATGGCCATTGGGAGTCGGAGTTTGTTGAGGAAATAAAAGGGAATCCATTCAGAATATAATCTGCACTGTTCTCCTCTGTTTGGCGGCCGAGAAAATAATCTCTCTGCAACTTTCTCTGCCGAGAAAATATGAGTCCCGGAAGGAAAATTCTGGGGCTTTTCTTGGTCGGGATCTTCATCGGAACCGTAACCGGACAAACTGGATGCGATCCGTACATCGGAAAATGGGTATTGGATTCGGCTTATCCCTTGTATAACTCGTCGGAATGTCCGTTCATTAGGAAGGAATATGATTGTATTAAATACGGCCGTCCCGATCGCCGCTACCTTCAATTCCGGTGGCAGCCTCTCCACTGCGATTTGCCCAGGTTTTCTCTCTCTCTCNTTTTACAATTTTAAATTTTTTTTTTTTTTTTTTTTTTTTTTTTTTTTTTTTTTTTTTTGCATATTAAGAAAAAAAAAAAAATTTTGTGAATTTTTTTTTTTCCTTTTTGGAAAAGTAGAATAGTTTATGGAGTTTAGAGATGTTTTGTGGAATAAGGATGGAGAAGACTTCCTCGTCCATGTCCGCCCACCTATTTTCGTCTCTAATTTAGATTCGGGCGGGCGGGTAATTACTTGGGAACGAGGTCCGCCCGAAGAATTTTCTTTTTCTATTTTCTTTTTTTTTATGTACATTAATTATGTTACTAAAATTTGTATTTTAGTATCAACCGTTCATTTATTCTTTTAATAATAAATAAATAATTGGAGCAGGTGAAGTAAGGGAGGGAAACACAGTATGGTCTCTATTTAGTTAACAAGGAGAAAATTGTCAATTGATAGATGAGAAAACAACTTGTCGTCTGGAAATAATAATTTAATTTTATAATGATTTAATTAAATTTGAATCTTATTATTTATTTAATTTTTGGAACTTGTTACCTAAGCTATAGTTTTTTTAATTTAAAATTTGTAGCACTTTAGGAACAATATTATTGTGTGATTGAAATTATTATTATTTACGTGTCGTGATATGATTTTTCTTATAAAAGAAAAGGAATAATAGGTTTAAATAATTTTTTAATAAACTCATCCAATAATAGTGAAGAGGCTTTAAAAAACCAATTAAAAATATTTAAGAGACAAACAATTATTTATTATTATTAAATAGATCTTATTTGTTTGAGTTGGATTGAATTTATTTTTTATTAGCTAGAGTTAAATTTTTTAAAAATTAAAAATTTATTTTTTTAAAAATAATTTTAAAAAACCTAACAACTCAACTCAACCCCATCTGAAATTAGAGGGCTGTGTTGGGTTAGTTGTTTAGGTCACTATCCCTACCAATAGAGGGTTGGGTTGGGTTGGGTTGGGTTGAGTTGAGTTGTGAGCTCTATTCGGATTGTTTGGGTCACCATCCCTCCTAACAAAAAATTTCAATTCTTACCGACCTGTGTAGAACTGTAGTTTTTTTTTATAATAGAGAGTTGAGTTGGGTTTGAACTCTATTCAGATTGCTCGGTTCATAGACCCTACTAACTTGAAATTTCATGTTGGTTCAAAAGATTTTTCAAACTCAACCCAACCCGCGTAGATCTCTAGTTTTTTATAACAGGGGTTGGGTTAAGTTGTAAACTCTATCCAGATTGTTCGGATCACAACCTCAACTAACTTAAAGTTTAAAGTAACAGAATGTTGAATTGAATTGTAAACTCTATTTGGATCGCTCGGATCACCAACTCAACTCAACTAAACACATGATTCTCAAAAAGATCGTTTTTATAAGAACACGAACATGAATCTCAGTAGTTTTTGAATGGATGAACACAGATTTGATGGAGAAGAATTTTTGAAGAGATTTAGGGAGAAGAAGATAATGTTCGTCGGAGACTCCATAAGCATAAACCAATGGGAATCTCTTCTATGTATGCTTCATGCTGCTCTTCCTGACTCCACCGTCATTCAACAGTCCAATGAAACCTTTCGCTCCTACACATTCAAGGTTAGTGCATCCCCCAACATATACATCATATACGATGTACGTGTAACTTGACTTGTAACGGTGTTTAAAATAAATCAGATGACTCGAAAATCTGATTAATTCAATCCAACCAGTACGGTCTGAGTTGGGTTTAAAAATTTAGCATCTAAACAATTAGGTTTGGTCTTAAAAAGCGTCCCAACTCAACCCACGAGGAAGGTAGACAATCTAAACAGTTGAGTTTGGGAAACGTTTAACCTTGAGAAAGGTAGATTTAAAACCATTGGCTATCAGGGCCTACAAAAAACGCTATCAAAAGTCTACGACAGTGCTCGTTAACTTTCATGTTATAGTATGTAATATGTTTCTGTTCACGAGAATGATCGATTTTTTTCCCCTCAGGAGTATGGAACTTCAGTGATGCTATGTCTAAACCATTACTTGGTGGATATTGAAGAGGAAGACATTGGAAGAGTTTTGAAGCTTGATTCATTGAAATCTGGTGATCTATGGAAGGAGATGGATGTTTTGATCTTCAATACTTGGCTTTGGTGGAACCGCAGACAACCGGGTCAACCGTAAGCTAAATTCCTCTCGCTTTTAGGGTTAGCAAAGCTGAAATCGAGTTAGTCGGTTCGTCAGTTCGGCTTAGATGCATTTTTTCAATTTCGATCGGTTCGGTTTAGTTTCTATTAACGACTTAAGTTGATAGGTTAACGGATAAGGTCAACCATAAGCTAAATTCCTCTTGCTTTTAGGGTTAGCGAGCCAAAATCGAGCTAGCGATTGGTCAGCTCGGCTTAGATACATTTTTTTAATTTCAATCGGTTTGGTTTAGTTTCTATTAACATCTTAAGTCGATAGGTTAAGAGGTAAGATCAACTATAAGCTAAGTTCCTCTTGCTTTTAGGGTTAGTAAGTCAAAATCGAGCTAGCGATTCGTCAACTCAGCTTAGATACATTTTTTCAGTTCAATGGGTTCGGTTTACTTTATGTTGGCGTCTTAAGTCGGTACGTTAACTGGTAAAAATCAACTCGAGATGACGTAAATTTTTATATTTTGTGCAGATGGGATTACATTCAAATTGGGAACCAGAGAGTGAAGGACATGGATAGAATGAAAGCTTTCGAGCATGCATTAAGAACATGGGCAAAATGGGTTGATTCAGAAGTTGATACACACAAAACCACCCTCTTCTTCCAAGGAATTTCTCCCACTCATTACAAGTACATATATTTCAATATTTCTCCCTTTTATTTTATTTTTATTTTTTTTCATTTCGATTTATTTATTTTTTCCGCTAAATTAATAAAAATACCTTTAAATTTTGCATTATATCCAAAAAAAAAAAAAAAAAAAAAAAAAAAAAAAAAAAAAAAAAAAAAAA
>NW_019272030.1:958117-995603 GCF_002738345.1 Cucurbita maxima | reverse complement strand
AAAAAAAAAAAAAAAAAAAAAAAAAAAAAAAAAAAAAATCTCTGAATTTTTAAATGTTTCAAAAATATTTTAATTTTGGAGGAAAACCAACATTTTGTTTTAAAAACATCTCAAAAATGTTTAATATGATACTAACTGTAAATATTTATTTAATATTAAAAAAAACGAAAGGGTATTATTGAAAAAAAAATCCCAACTCTCCGAACTATAGTTCGATTAACTAAGAACCGTTTCATTATAATACGTGTTCTTTCAAACAACACATTCTTTTTTCTTAGGAACGCATGACTTGAACTCATTTCCTTTCATTTTATCACGATAGTGGCAAAGACTGGAACGAGCAGGGAGTAAAAAATTGTGGGAACGAAACAAGTCCAGTAGCGGGATCAACATACCCAGGAGGTTTGCCAGCAGCATCATTCACACTCCAGAAAGTATTGAATGGAATATCAAACCCAGTTCACTTGATCAACATAACAACTCTGTCTCAGCTTAGAAAAGATGCTCATCCAGGCACCTACAGTGGCCTTAGAGAAATGGACTGCATACATTGGTGCATTGCTGGCCTCCCTGATGCTTGGAATCAACTTCTTTATGCAGCTCTAATTTCTTAAAACATATGTAATTATTACATAACAATTGTGTGTGTTTCGAGCTACGGGTTTGTAATAACCCTACAATAAGACATACTACTATATGCAAGCTACAACGGTACACGCAAAGATGGAATCGTTATTAAACTATCTTAACAATGAAACTATTATAGAAACGTAGAAAACTATCTATACAAGCACAATGGTTTTATGCGTAAAGAGAGATTTAAAAGGCACTATCGTAATAAGAAATTTACCATAAATGTTCATAAACTTGCAACCTAACAAAATCACTTGAAATAAAGATGAAACATCTATTAACAGAAACTCAAAGATGGAATCATTATTAAACTATCCGTTAGAAACGTAGATATCTATCCATCAATGACTTTATTCTATGATCTCTTCGACCGACCCTTGTCATTAGGGTTTCATATATGTGTAGAAAATGTGTACTCCCAACTAAGAGGTCAGGGTTCAAATCCCCCACCTCGCTCGAAGTATAAAGTAACGAGACTATAAATTTATGATGCAACCTTTTTCGGAGGAGTCGGGAACTGGGTATGGGATCAATAGCTATTAGCAGTCATACAAATTACAGCCCTCAGTTAAGAAGAAAATGAAACGACCCATTAACAGAGATGGCTCTTTATTGAGTAATGATATTATGGTAAGTTCTGGAAACAGAGAACCAGAAAGAACAAATCTATACAGAAAGACAACAAGACTCTAACAATTGATACATTTAACTTGTGGTATCATATATATACACAAAGGTGAATTGATGAAAGACTTGTAACAAATTTCAATCTACTTGTAGTAGTGAATCTTACATGAACTGTGTGACAAGACGATTCTACTCGTTCCGAGTACACGACCGCGACGAACACGATTGAACTTCCAGCATCCAGTTTGCATCTCTTTTTCAACGAGGCTGGTGAATGAACCTTGGAGTGTGTTTGGGGCTCCTGCACTTAGCTGACTTCTCACTGTACTTTGCAGGACAAACTGGAGCCTTATGGAGATTTTGGAATGACTAGATCCTCCAATAATCTTTTGACATCCATTTTCATGGATTGCACCGATCAAATTCCAATATGGTAAGGTCAGGATCTTGTACTCAAATTATACTTCTTTTATGAACAAGATTAAAAGCACACCTTTTATGAGATTCTTAGGAGCGGTTGGTTTAATATCAGGCGTCTCATCTGCTTCAGTTGATTGAACCATAGCCTCAAACTCCGCCTCTTCCAGATCAAGAAACTCTTCTGTAGTGACTAAATCATTGGTACTGCTGTCGAAATCATCTTCCTGATGTTGGCTTAACCAGTAGTACTGGAACCACGGCGACGTCGTGACGAGTTCCCACCATTTTGGAGAGAAATCCTCGACGTTACGAAGAGCGTACGGAATGAAGATTGGAGCATTGGGGTTCAATGAAAAACTTCTTCCAGACAATAATGTCATCCTTACTCTAGATTATCCAATTCTTTCAACCAACAGCAGTTCTAAAAGTCTTAACAGACCACAAACCTGGAAAAAGTTTGGATATGAGAGACTTGATTGACTAAACAATCATGCTAAGGTATGCAAAGAGTGTTTAATTGACATAAAACTAAAAATATCGCAATCTTTCTCTTTAAATTAGGCAGAAAACAAAAAGAAACCTGTCTCTAAAAGGGAGCTATAAGCTTGATGAACTTCGAATGAAAAGCACGGTATAGAAAGTTCATAAGAACTTCAAAGAACAGAGTCTAAATTCTCAACAGAGTGGTAAATCTATTTACTGTCGTGTCCTTATTGAGAATACAAGATCATACCAATGAACGGGGATTTTATTGGATTTAGTTCACAAGTATTTTGAGTCAATCGGTTCCTAACAAATTAAAAATACATCGATCTGAAGATCCAATCCCTACACAAATGATATTGCAACGATCATTCAAAAGAAAAAAAAAGCAAACGAACATAGATACAGGAACAATAATCGAACTGTGTTCAGTTTAATCGCACGCATTAGCATCAAACAGAGCATCATTCCAATTTCAAATTACAACGAACACTCGACAGAAACCCTAGATGAAAACAGAAACAGAATCGTCAAGATTTGAAACGATAGTTCTTGTTACCGTTACTGTGAAGAAAGAGAGCTTTGTCGGAGTGATCAATGAAATGGTAAGAAGAAGAAGAAGAAGAAGAAGAACCGAAGCAGAAGGTTAGGGATTGCCGAAGCTGAGGTTCGGATATGGCTTTTGAAACTGCTTTTATGAAAAGCGAAAGATAATGAACGGTTAGGATGGTAGTGAGGGGAGTTGATCGGACGGCTGGAATGAGTTAACGGGAGAGATATTTTTGATTCGGTGTAAAGCACAAGCAATGATTGGGGCAGTGCTTAAATAATGTTTGGCCCTACTAATCCTTTGCCAAATGTCATCAATGGCCTCCTAAAGTTCGGTTACAACCGTCCGCTGTTTCAGTTGCGACCCTAGGCTGTTTTGATGTGTTCCTATTCGAGAATCAAAAGCTCTCATGATTTTGCTTTGGGCTCCTCAAAAAACCTTGTACCAATGGAGAAAGTATTATTTGATTATAAGCTCATGATCATTACCTAAATTAGTCGATGTAGGACTTTCATCATCCAACAACAATAGTATGTTGTATGTCTAATGACACTGACTAAGTTTATATGAGTACGTTCTATTTTAAATAAGATTTAGGTTTAGAAAAATTTTAGTCCCTATAGTTTCAAACTCGATATTTTAATCTCAAAAGTTTGATTTAGGTAAGATTGTTAACACATTTTTAATAGAAATATGAGCACAACAACGCCACAAACTGTTTCTGTATTAATTTTATATCAATATGCCTACCAAGACAACAATCATCGGAAGGCACTTTGTCTATCCCAGTTTGGCAAGGAATGCTCAGAATCAATGCTCAAATCCTTACTGAGAGTTCTGCTTGATCTCGTGGGCCCTGGAAGCCCCTTCAACCCCGGCGACCTCTGCTGCTGAAGCCCCCTTCTGCCGCTGTTAATTCCGACCTCACTCGCCGTTGAATTCACCAAACAGAGCGGCTTTGTCTTGCACGGCGAGTTCCCATCGGAGCAGCTGTCCAATCCCCCTGCCGGCCTCAGCTTCGGGGAGCTCAAGGATCTTGCTTTTGCCTTTGCAGATTCAGTGGCCGCCATGTATGCTGGCACCAGTGGGGAGCTTGAAAATGAGCTGTTTGAGTCTATTCCGCCCCCAAGTGAACGCTGCTTCTTGTGGTGGGAGAGTTTTTTCAGAGCTGGATTTTGATATGGAGATTGGTTGGGGAGTTCTTCTGTGTTTTTTGTTGGTGGGTTTGGATTTGAGGTGAAAATGGAGTCCAAATCTTCGAGTTCTTTGCTTTTGGAGAGCTGGGTGTCGACCCATTGGTCTAGCCAGTATCTCCATCTTCCTCTTACCTTCTTTCGTTCCGACTCTGTAGATCTCTGCAAAATGGTGGAGGTGTTAGGATCACACCGACAACACACATTCGATCTAGATGAACAGTAAAGAAAGAAATATTGGGTTGATTAGTACTATTTACCCTGTGGGCGAACAAGTATTCCTTGACTCGCTCTCTCCTTACCACTGCTTCTTTTCTGCTACAAAACACTGCATCGGCTTCTTCTTTTGATAGTAGGCTGTCATCCCACCTTTGATCGTTGGAATCCAACTTCAAAATCAATGAACAATGGAAAAAGTGAATAAGAAAACAATAGTCCTACTTTCATTAGAAATGGAGATCTTTTGTAGATCATAGGTGTTTAAATAACAGTCCAAGCTCACAGCTAGCAGATATTGTCCTCTTTGAGTTTTTTCTTTCGGGCTTTCCTTCGAGGTTTTTAAAACGCCTTTGCTAGGGAGAGGTTTCCACACCCTTATAAAGAATGTTTTGTTCTCCTCCCCAACCGATGTAGGATCTCGCAATCCACCTCCCTTCGGGGTCCAGCGTCCTTGCTGGCACACCACCTCGTATCCACCCCCCTTCGGGTTTGCATATCGCTCGGAGTCTGGCTCTGATACCATTTGTAACAGCCAAAGTCTACCGCTAACAGATATTGTCCTCTTTGGGCTTTCCCTTCCGGGCTTCCCCACAAGGTTTTTAAAACGCGTCTACTAAGGAGAGGTTTCCACACTCTTATAAAGAATGTTTCGTTCTTCTCTCCAATCAATGTAGGATCTCACACATGCTAAGCCTATGAAACGACTTGTTGTCTCAATTGGCTGTATTAAGAAACAGTAATATCATCAAACCAACCAGTTCTTAACAGCGTTGATCAATCAATATAGCTATACTTTGATTTGGCCTACCTTTATGATCCTATCTCTCAAGCTCTGAAACTGCCTCGTTTCAGGAGAATTGAAAGTGTTTTGAGGAGGGTGAAGCCTATTTGAACAGACTTGTGATTGTATGCTAACGATGGACTGCAAGCACTTCAAAGTGGCAATGGCTTGGCGCCTAACAGCTCTCCCTCTAATAATTGCTTGTAGTTTCACTATTCCTTTCAGTGCTCTCAATGCCTTCCTCGCCTGCAAACTTACATTATTTACTTAATGATTCAAATATCACTGCGTAGAACAAGGCTGGAGAATCAAATTATATACACAAGTTAGGAAAAAGTTCTGATATTCCCTTCCTCCTGTTTCTAGTCTTTTAGCTCATGATTATCATATTCATCCCAAAGAGTAAGTTCTTGAATGATTCTTTCTTAAAAAGAAAAGATTAGAGTACAAGATTTCAAATCTAGCTCCATGGGTTCTACTTTTTTTAGCTCAGACAGTAACAGTACCAATTTGTTTCAGCATGTTCATTCTTATTCCATTGAATTAAATGAGGAAGTATGGTCAGAAAGTACTCACAAGGAAGCCACGGAAAGCGGTTTGGATAGTAATAGCAGCAAGCTCATGGATTTCCCTTTCATGCTCAGGAAGATCAGATGGAGGGGCCTTCTTGAGAGGCTTAAAGGGTTCCTCTGCAGCATCTTGTTGATGAGATTGAGGGGTCCCTGTGAGCCACACAACCTCAACAGCAGCCTTAGCTGCTGCAACTGCCGCTTCGGCGGCTGCGGTTGTCGCAATGGCCACAGAAAGAGCCTGTTTCCTCTCCTCTTCCTCCTCCTCTTCTCGTCTCATCGTCGCTTTTGATGGCAGCGGCGCTGTCAGTGTGGCTAGTCTCTTGTTCCTCATCCTTCCAAACACCCATTTCCACCTCTTTTGCTTCTGAGAAAACAACATTTATTGGCATTGATGATTAGTTGAAGACATGTTACAAAATCAAGCAATATATCCATCCATCTATCTTTACCTTCTCAGGCTTTGTCTGTGTCTCTGAAACGAAAAGCTTCTTGACTAAATAAAACCAGCCCTTCTTGTTGCCCATTTGAGAACACCAGCAAGCAATCAATGAGCAACGGAAATA
This sequence comes from Cucurbita maxima, assembly GCF_002738345.1. Lineage (NCBI taxonomy): Eukaryota > Viridiplantae > Streptophyta > Magnoliopsida > Cucurbitales > Cucurbitaceae > Cucurbita > Cucurbita maxima. Next base: position 989,562 of record NW_019272030.1, on the reverse strand, counting down.
GAATAGTAACTAAACTAATCTCAATCCCAACGTTGAGAAAATATTCGGTTCTAGAACAGATGAAAATAAAACCAGAACCCCATTTGCAGAAACACAAAAAGTCGTCCAAGTAACACAAAAAATGAATCAAGGGTCCTTCAAAATTCAATCCCAATTACAAAAAAAAGTAGAGGAAACCATTGAAGAACCTTCAAAAGGGAGCTTGAAGCCATCAACAGGAGAAAACAATGGAGGAGACATTTCATCGAACACCTTGTAGGCAAAAAAACCCAGAACCAGAACCAGACCCAGATCTTTCCCAAATCATCAGAAACTCTGAAAGACAAGAATCAACCGAGAGAAGAACTGAAAGAAGAAGAACCCAAATGGACAAAATGTGAAAAGACGTCAACTCAATACTTTCATGTTTTGAGAATTCATGTTTTCTTAGCTCTTTGAGATGAGTTTGAATTGCTTGCTTCCAGTTTTGTGGGCCTTTCAATCACAAATTGTGAAAAGAAAAAGAGTGGCAGAGGACTGAGAGGTCTACCTTTTGTGGGAACCCTTCCTTCAGTGGGTTCTTGAGAAGAAAAAAATCCTTGTGACTTCTAATGGGTCCTCCCATTCCTTTGTCACAGCCTTTACTTTTTCTCTCAAATGCATCCAACATATTCAAATGCCTGTTGGGTACCAAATTACTGAATTGCCTCTTCGTTCCAATAAATTTATCAGATGAATTTTTGAAAAATTAAAAACTAAAGTTAGTTTGTGGGTTGAACTTTTCTATTAGGTCAACTTAGACCAACCTGAAAATAAGGTTACAATCCAATACTACCCTACTCACCCTATTTTAAAAATTATTATATAAAAATTAAGAATATTTTACGTTCATCTATTAATATTTTTAAAATAATTAAAAAAAAAAACCATGTGTAATTTAAGACATGTTCCTTTTCAAGGACATTAAAAAAGTTTCTAACACTGTTTGAAGCCTTTATTTTTTTTTTGGGTTATTTAGAAAAATTATAATTAATATTTATAAATAAATAAATAAATAACAAATTGATGGATTTAAAATAGTTCTCAAAACAAATAAATAGTACAAAGTGGAAACAGTATTTTATTGTTTTTATTTGTTTTTTAGTACTTTCTAAGCTCATTGTTTTCCTATTATTTACTATTTTTTCATTTTCTTTTTATAATTTCAACTTAGTTTCCAAAAATAATATTTTATTTTAATATTTTTTTAGTCAAATACAAAACCATTGAAGAATAGTAATAAAAAATAAAAACAAATTTATAATTAATTTGGTGAATTTTAATTTTAATTTGTAAATCTCCACTTTTATATTTAGCCTAAATTTATATTTTCTTTTTATTTTATTAAATCAATTTTAATTCAATTTCAATTTCAACTAATTCGCTCACTAATTTCAATGTAAAATAATAATGTAAGAATCTTCCTAATTCCATTAATTTTAATAAAATAAAGTGTGGTTAATTTTTTTTTAAGGATATTTTGAGAAAAAAGTTATTAAAAGGTTAAAATTGTAATACATATAAAGTTTAAGGTTAAAACGGTAATACTGATTTAATTTGATAAAATTTAAAGTTTAAAATTAAAAAGGATGAATAAATAAATAAAAAAAACGGCTTGAAGTAATTATAACCCAAGTTGTTGATGGGTAACTACTTTTTAAAAATGAATGATGAGAGGGAGAGAGAAAGATGAATGAAGGGTAAAATGGGAAATTTGAAGAGTTGAAAGGGATGAGAGAATGGGAGAATGTAAGAAAGAAAACAAAGCATAATGGTTGAATGGAGTAGGGAAGCCAGCTGGTAGTGGGACCCACAACATTCTCACCTTTATTTATTTATTTATTTATTATTATTATTATTTTTTCTCACATAAATTCCATCTCCCTTTAGTTTTTTTTTTTTTTTTTAAATATTATTATAAATATTCTATATAGTTCAAGACGTTATATATTAAATAAAATAAGTTTCACATTATCCATTAATGTATAGAAGAATATACTAAAATGGAAAATAATAATTGAACAAATTTTTCTCTTAAATTATATATAATGATCCTCGATTGGTAGGGGTATTTATGTAATTTGAGAATCCTACCCGTTTAGATTATTTATTCAAATCATAAATATTAGATTGAATTAGATTTTATTTTGAAAAATCAAAAAATATTTGTGAGCTAGACAATTTTTTTTTTTTTTTTTTTTTTTTTTTTTTGTCAGATTCCAATTTGAAATAAAGGGACTATACTACTCTTTATATTATTATAAAATTTAAAAATATTTGATCTATGTAACTGAAGTTAATAATGGGCTGAGACTTGTGAATATTTAATATTTGAGTTTGATGAGATTTTAGTTATTAATGTAACATGTGTTGGATGATGAAAGTTCCACATCGGCTAATTTAGGGAATGATTATAAGTGAGGAATACTAACTCCATTGGTATGAGGCATTTTGAAGAAGCCTAAAGTAAAGCCATGAGAGCTTATGCTCAAACTGGATAATATCATATCATTGTGAAGAATCGTGTTCGTCTAACAACATGTATGGTAGATAAGTAATTTTTTTAAAATAATTAAAAAAAAGTAACTTGAGAACTCAATTCAACAACTCAAAAATAGATGATTGGGTTGGGTTGTTTATAATTATTAATCCTTAAATATATATATTTTTTTAAAAAAATTCTATACTTTTATTATTATTATTTTACCGTTTGAATTTAAAATTATTATTTATAATATATTTTAAACATTTCACGACAATACCAGTAATTTGAGAGAGTTATTAAATTAAGGATTAATTTGGGGGCCAAATTAATATGTGGACCAAAGTGTAAGGACCAAAAGTGTAATTTATTTAATTTTTAAAAAAGAATTAAGGTTTCACCAATAGTAATAAAATATAAACACAAAATTTAGGATGAATGACACGTGTCTATTTAATTTAAGAAATATTTAATAAGTGTTTGTTTTTGTTAATATAACAAATCCGAACTAAAATTGAAAAATTTTAAAGTTTATTATTTAGAAACAAAATTGTAATTTAACCTAAAGAAAGTATAAAATTGGTGTAATGGAAGTACGGATCCAAGTAGTGCAGTGTGTTCAAGAAGAAGAACGAAACGGGTCGGTCAGTTCGCCCAAAGATCCGCAGCCGCAGCCTTTGATCTTTGTTTATCTATTCTATAATCTCGATTTCTCTCTCAAATTCCAAGTTTTATCACTTCAATTACCGACTCATTTCGTCATTTATCGTCTCTGTTCTTAAGATTTGGCGCCCTTCTTTTTTCACTCTGTTCGATTTCTTCGGTGCCACAACACGGCGTGCGTCTCAATTCTTGGCCTCTCTTTGTTTATGTGATTCGTTGTTGACTGTTGAGAGTATCATCGCGTGGTTCGAATCTGTTTTTTGGGGTTTTTGTTTGATGTAATGGGTAATTGGAGAGAACGGCCTAGGAGAAATTTTCGGAATCAGAAGCCTCCTTGGTCGGCGTTAAGAAATTACGATCAAGATCCTCCGCTAGGTAATTTTCTTCCCTTGTTGTTTTTAGAATTAGGGTGCTGTGAGTTTCTTTTGTAGTGAAATTTCATGTTCGTCATTGAATTGAATGGAACTCGATTTCTTTGATTAGTTTCGTTAGTTGTTGGATAGAAATTATTCATTAGTTCAGTTGTTGAATTGAATAGACATCTGGCTTATTTAGTCAGTTTTGTCTTGAACAATGGCTTTTAGGCAAAATGCTGAAGTGAAGCTTGGGTTGGAGTTGGTAGGGATCTTGATTGATCCTTTGCTTTATTTTATTTCATATTTAGATTTTTACAGAAAGGACGTTCTCATCTTTTTCGTAATCTTGTGAATGTGATGTCTGCCGTAATTTACGGGCAATAAGGTTACTGTTTTGAATAGTTTATGAATTAAAATGCAATGTAACATCTTTTCTTTTCATCTTTTTTGGAAAGATGAGAAAGTGAATGTGATCTGTGGGCTGTGTGAGATTGATGAAGATGATATTCTCATGTTAAACATGAAATTCGAAGTTGTAGTAATTATGAAATTGGAAGCGGACCTTTCTAATTTTGTTAGAACATCTTTTCTTTTTATCCTTTTTGGAAAGATGAGAAAGTGAATGTGATCAGTGGGCAGTGTGAGATTGATGAAGATGATATTCTCATGTTAAACATGAAATTGGAAGTTGTAGTAATTATGAAATTGGAAGCGGTCCTTTCTAATTTTGTTAGAACTACTCCCAATTTGAAAAATAAGTACCTTATTTCTAGATGATTGATGTTCTAGGGCTAAGAGTATTGCTTATTTCATATATCATAGATCTTTTATTGATTAATAATATTAATAGAAGGCCATTTTCTCAGAAATATATGAACCATAGAAACTGCTGATGGTTACTGTTAAAAGATGATGTTGCCATCTTATTACATTACAAGAAGAAGAAAAAATCTCATGGAAAGTGGTAATTGTAGGAAATAGGGATGAATTTGATTGTACCTCCTTAAAATTTACATTTCTTTTCTATTTCTATCAAATTTTGCAATTCAGACAAGGCTAAGTGGTGGCTTACGGTGGTTTATGGGATTAAAATGGACCAGTGATTTTTCCACAAAACAAGTTTGATTAGTCATCAGATTAGCACTCAATTAAGCTTCAAACAAATTTGTATCTAATCACTCTTCCACTTCTTGAAACTGAAAATGTAGACTGGAAACTTGAGGAGGATTCGATGCCCTTTTGTGTATTCTTCATGTCAATCATTGTAAATGGCTGCTATTAAGGGTATATTAGTAGTTAGTTAGGGAGTGTTATAATATTTGGTTATAAGTAGAGAGAGAGTGGAAAGGGAGGTGGTCGACATTATTTTGGTGAGTGATTTAGGGCTTGTGAGAGATCTTAAAAAAGGGGGTCCAAGTACCTCGAAGAGTTGGTCTATCTTGTAGTTCGGGTATCTTTTATCTTTCAATACATTTGGGTTCTATCAAATTGAGTGTGTTAAAGCTTCGGGATTAAATTAAACCTAAACCAAATATTAGGAATCGAAATTATAAATATTCCATTTATATCTCTTCACTGATTTCTAAGTGTTTGGAAATGTGTGATGGTACAATTTTTATTTGTTTGGTTAAACAAAAAATGCAACACCTTGTTTTGTAGGATGCTCATCCATATTATTAATCTTTCAGTGAACTTAATGGTTCTGAATTAATTTCATCGTTTCTTCTTGGTGTAGAGTATTGGCGAGATGGCATTCCTTTATGGGAAAAGACATTTTGCAAAGAGATCGGCTGTGTGCCATGGGGTAAAATAGTTGATTCCAAGAACTTTATTTATTGTCATACTAATGTAGTCAATTGGGATGATTCTGCTTGTGAAGAGGCTTTCCATAATGCTAAAAGACGTTATTGGGCAGCCATTAACGGCCATCAGTGTGATATCAATCTGCCTGATCCGGACAAATATATTGAACAAATCGATTGGAGTCCAGAGATGGATCCTGAAATGATTGAGGAACTGGATTGGGCATACTACAATCCTAATATGAAGCAACATGATGATTGGTTGGAGTGTAAAAATAAAAGGACAAGGAACTCCAGTTCTGTTTGGACAGAAAGTCACATTGAAGATCCAGGTCATGTGGGTAATCCCTGGGAACATGGTAACCAATTCACTGAAACTAAAGGACAAGGATGGAGCCAGTGGAATTTAAGTGAGTCGAGGCAGGTGAATAATGATGGCAATCATTGGGACAATATCATTGACCCAAAGAACAGGGGTATGGTGGACACTGCCTGGAAGGATAAAGGGAATCAAGTTGTCACCTCCTGGCAGAATAAAGGATTTTCTAGAGATGCAAGAAGTATGGTAGACAATGCCTGGAGAGCTAACGTGCAGCATCAAGATGGCGCTGCCACCTGGAAGACTAAAGGGTTTGCCAGTGATGCAAGAAATAACTCATGGAGCAGGCACCAGCAGTGTGCCAGTAATTTTGATCATTATAATAGGCCTGGGAATAGCAATTACAATCAAAATGTCAGAAATTTACCTGATAGAATGCCGCCGAATATTCACGGTAACAAACAGGATTGGAAATGTAAGTATAGGTATGGCAAGAGGCCAAAAGATGCACAATTTGATTACATTGGAGGTAGGGATCAAGGAAACATTCCACCCAACCGACAAGGGGGAAGATTTTGATCAGCTGTTTCATGTTGGAGGATATTCAAAGCTTCAAAGAGATTATTTTGGTTGTTGGAGTTGACTGGCCACATGAATTTTGATTTTGCCCACTAGTAGCCAACCACTTCTGTTTTTGCTTTGATACTGCAGGATCATATATGTTTTTGTTGGTAGATTTTTAACTTTATTTCAACAAGAATGACTCTGCAGAATTTTTGGTATAAAGAATTGAATATGAGTGACTTGGTTCTATTGCAGGTCAATAGGTAGATTCCTCCCCTTACAATATGCGATCCTTGTATGATCAGGCCACATTAAGTATGTATTGAGAAACCTCTTTTTGGGAGACTTTATAGAGGCAATAACAGCTCTACTATCAATCCAATTATGACTTGTATGTGTGATGAGCCTAATCTTAGCCAAGAACATCGTGGAGTTCCATTGTACACCATCTTGATAATCTCCCTCATTCGCCAACCTTGCTAGTTGATCTATTCTCCTCATTAATGATTGATTACTTTAATTCACTTTTTGGTATCTTTTTTCTTCGCCTATTTTACTTCAGAATCATATTCTCACAGATGATTGGTTTTTTTCTTTTTTTTCAAGAAGAAATATTCAGACAATTGGCTTCTTAAAAATGTGTTGTACACTCTGGATATGCAGTTTGTTCTTGTTCTTAGGTCCTTGTTCTGAGAAATGAGAATTCAACACAGAAGAAGAAAGTTCCAAGTGGGAAGAGGTAAGTCCCTCAACCATGTTATTTTCAGCCTCCTTATGTTGATGCTCTGTTTGCTTACGTTAAAACTAAAGCATGTTCAGCTATTCTTGTCATTGCTTTTAAGGTCTTTAGTAGGAAAAAAGAGCCTCGACGATATCACCCATATGGTCTCGAACCAGAGCTTTTAACCTTTTCTTGAGTGTCCAATCAAAGAAGTATAAGACTTAAGGTGTTTGGTAACTCTTCTTTATAAGGTGAAAATGTTCAAATCCTTTGTAAGCTGCAATATTAACTTGGCAATTTTTCCTCCTCGAGTACTTCCGTATAACACATCCTTTCTCTTTTATTACTGGCAGGTAAAGAAATGATTCAGGTACGGCGAGATTAACTTTAAAGAACAGAACTAAATGCAAAATTGTTATCAAGTGGGATCCAAGAAATTGCTTCTAGGAACAGATTGATTTGCTGTTAGCTGCATAAGATTCAAAACTACGGCATGATTTGATCCTGATGAATTCCAGGTATCTGAGAAAGGAGAAACTGAAACGCCCCATGAATATCTCACCCATTTTCTGATTTACTTTGGCTTCTGTGTTGTAATTTGCATAATTTGGACGGCTAGTTTTGGTTGATATCTTCTGGGGACAGGAGTTGTGTGCTTGGATTGGAATGTCGAATGAAAATGAACTGGCTGAGGGTTTTTTATAATTTTCTTAATTTGATACCTACATAGAACATTATTTCATTATACTAAGATGGATAACAAAAAAAAATCCTTTAGATATGATATAAAATGGATAAGATAGGGGGCAAGGATAGAAAGGAACTTAATCCGTCCGTTGCCCGTTTTAATCGCCTCGTTTTTTCATTTTTGTCCAGTCACTATAACTTTCACAAAAGGCCATCCTCTCTATTCCTATATAACACAAAAAGCTCAACTCAATTACATATCCTTCCTATATCAGTTGTTGAACTATTCCTATATCAGCAAAGAAAGAGTTTTTATTGATGAACAAATAGTGAGGAAAATAATTATGTTCTTAATTTGATAGCAGCTTGCTTCCTTTTGCTTTCAGCTTGGATTCAAGATTGAAAAATTTCAGCCCACATCTTACCAAATCTGCCGTCTTCTTCTTCATGTGTTCAACTAACAGTTCCTCACATACAATGCAGTTTGCTTCTCTCATCTGCCTGCTCTCCTTCAGATGTAAAAACACACTCTTTGCCCCCTCAATCGTCCCATACTTGCCCATTCCTGATACGATCGCCGAGTACGCCACCGCGCTCACGGGGCAACCTTGTTGCACCATCTCATTAAGGACATCGATCACCATCTCTGCTTTACCAGATTTACACGCTTGGAGAATCGTTAGAGCGTATTTGAATTCCAGAGGTCCACTTTCGGTGTTTGCTAAACAGTCTCTAACAAGCATCATAACTGCGTCGATCTCGCAGATTTTGAACAGACCTTCGGAAAGAGAGCAGTAGGCTGCCATGGAAGGAACCGAACCCAGCTCAACTATTTTGTTATGAGATGCACAAGCCTCTTGGATTTGTTCGACTTCAACATAGCACGATACAACAATAGAGTAAGTTGAAGGGTCTGGTTCGATATTCGAGCTCTTCATGTCATTGTAGATCTCTAATGCTTTCTTTGCCTGCCCATGGCGGTGAAGAGCCCCAATAACGATATTGTATATCGCAACACTGCCATAGCCCTTATCGATCAAGCCACGAAACACATCTAGAGCTGTGCTTATCTTGTCCTCCTCTTCGACCATAAGAGACATCAACTTGAAAAGAACATCATCCATAGAAAGTTCCAACTTCTGCAACAATGATAACAACTTCCACAAATCTTCCATTCTTCTCGTCTCCACGTATTGAATCATAATAGGCTTCACCGTTCCGAAATCTGGCTTAAGATCCTCTCGTATGGTTACTCGAAAGAGTTTATACGCCCGATCGACTTGATTTTCATTACAAAGACCTTTAATAAGAGAATCATATATCCCTAAATCAGCTCTATACCCTGAATCTATTAAATCCTTCAGCAAATCAAAAGCTAATCCAACTTTCTCATCCTGCACAAATGCCTCAATCAAGGACCCATAAATTGCTCTGTCTATCAAAATCCTCTTCCCTTTCATCTCCTGAAACAATTCGAACGCTTTTTGCACCCAACCGACTTTACACAATCCGGTAATCAAAGTCCCATATGCCATAACATCAGGCTCTACTCTATCAGCTCTCATTTCATCCCAAACTCTCAAACAACCCTCCAAATTCTCCTCAGAAATCAACACTTTCACCATTGCTGTATAAGCAAACACATCAGGCTTACACGAATTCGCCCTCATTCGACCCAAAAACTCGAGCATTTCATCAACCCTCCCTGCCTTACACAACCCTTTAATCAAAATCATAAAGGTAATGTTCTCTTCCACTAACCCATTTTCCTGAAAGTCCCTATAAACAGATAAAGCTAAATCCATATTACCTGTTTTGACTAAGGCATCAAGAATCCTGTTATACAAGAAAACACGAGGAATAACCCCAAATTTCTTCATCTTTTCATACACATAGTAAACTCTAAGACCCCTATTGGCATCACAATGCATTCTAATCAGAATCTCGAACTGTTTTTCACTAGGAGGCTTACCTTGTGAATCCATGAGCTCAGGAATCTGATCAGCAGCCCTGAAGCGATTGTGGCGATTCAAACAATAAGCAAAAGCATTATAAGAAGCGAAATTGTGATGAAACCCCTTTTGCTTCCCGGCCCAGTAGAAGAATTTGGAAGCTAAAATGGGGTTAGAATCACGGCGGTGAGAAGCCTTGAGAACCTCTGCGACAAGGTCCGGAGTAACCCGGCGGAGCTTGTTGAGTTCAGAGATCACCGGCGGACCCCATTGGTTTTGATTCTTCCGGAAGGCGTCGACGATGAAGCGAGCAATTGGGGAAAGGCGGAGGGCGCTGGAGAAGAAGGCCTCGGAGGGCGACGGCGTAAGGTTGGAGTGTTGTTTAAATGGGCGATCAGGATCCCAGTTGCGGAGATGGAAGGGTTGGGGTTTTGGGGTAATGGGTTTGTCGGGGTTGGGTGGAGTGAGGGACTGGCGGTTGGTGAAGAGGCCGCCGTAGACTGTGGGGCGGTGCTGCTTGGGGTTGCGGTGGCGGTGGCCATAGAAGAAGTATTGCTTGTAGGGTTTTGAGGGGATTTGAGGGGGCATTTGTGGGATGTTGATGCCTCTTCTTTGGAGAAATTGGTATCTGAAATCGCATAATTTGTGCACTTAGCTTAAGAAAAATGTTCTCGGGTTCGTAATCGTAACAGAAGGCTTCAAGAATTCTGAAGCTGTAAGCTTCGTTGAAGAAGAAGAAGAAGAAGAAGCTGGGCTCATTCTCAATGCAATCCCCATTTCTTAAATCTTTACACTATTTTTTTTGGTCTTATTTCTTTTTCTTCCTTAAATATTCTTATAAACATTTTAAAAAAACTATTATTTAGATTAAAAGGTTGGTTTGGATTAAGTTTGAAAGAACAATATTAAGACATATCGATATTTCGACAATATAGATAAATAACCTTTTCCCTTATATTGTCGTGGAATTGAATAACATTTTCCCTTCATTGTTGTGGAATTACTTGAATCCCGATATATCATAAGAATTGAGCGATATTTCAATCGATACACACAATAAACAAATAGATATCTATTACCTTATGCAATCCTATATGATCATATTATACCATCCTTATCATCCATATTGAGTAATACTATTGTAGTGTAGAAGTTGGGCGTACTTTGTTTTTGCATCTCAAATGACTTTTTCCATATTGCTTCATGTACTACGATTGAAAGTGCCACAATTTTAGCTTTCATTGTAGATAGGGTTACTGATGGTTGTCAAGAGTCGTGCAAGTATACATTGTTAACAAGCAGTATAAGAGGGAAAGTATCAATTTTAGCTTTCGTGTAGATAGGGTCATTGATGGTTGTCGAGAGTCTCGTAGTGCGAGTATACATTGCCAACAAGTAAACAAGTAATACAAGAGGGAAATATTCCAAGTATTAAATCTCAATGGAACGACCTCAACTTACCAATAAGACCTTAAAGTTTATAACGACCCGATAACACCAAATAGTCCCAAAAGTAGAATGTAAAAAGTTAATGGTAATGTAAATATTTATGAGAGAGGGACCCAAAACAATTTCTACGGAAGAACATAGAGGTCATTCAATGTTTGTTATCATGGGTATGTCATTTCTAATTGATACCAGTAATAGGCTTGATAACAAATGAACATGCAATATGGTAGTTTTATATTATTGATAATGTATATCTACAATATACAGGGAAGTTTTCAAGTTCCTTGGCCATTTCTCAGCCGTCTAATCCAATCATATGAACACCTCCAAAAAAAAAAACTAAGCAATTGTTCATACCTCGGCTTCCCTTTTAGGGCGGTTGCGAGTTCGTGGAAGGGCTGGTTTTTCTTCGAAAGATATTCCTGAACCATCATCTTTGTTCTCCTCATCTTCCTCCATGATCGCTTGGTTAAGAGCAAGCTGATTCACAAACAACATACCAAAAGCTCAGTGCCCATTCCCTAATTACAGGAATCAATTTCCTCAAAAACAGATCACCATACAGAAAAATGAGATTTTTTTTTTTTTTTCTTCTTTTTTCCATCTCTTTTCTATGACAAGAATGTGGATTGAAGTGAAGAGCCATGATCAAACTCATCCAACAGCTTAGCAATGTGGTTTTTGCTATCTTCTTCTTTCTAATTTGATGCTTTCAAAATATTCCTGCTTTAAACAAGTCTATGGGGTGACCAAGGTCGGAAGGACTTGGAAACGTTTTAAGACGGCTTCAAAGTTAGGACTCTCACGTAAAAACCTTAGGTCCCGATTGATAAACATTTATTGTTTTAAACTAAGCTTATTGACATTACTTCTACCTGAGTCTCATCGTTTTGTTATCTGTGATGTTTTTCAGAATCCAAGTAAGCTTATAGACATTACTTCTAAGAATTTGGTTTTGAACTAAGTTTATTTCGGAAAGACAAACTATTGTAAAAAAATTGTGAGAACAAATATAATTTTCATTGTAGTCCTCTGGAACGGGCCTTAAGGTACCTCTCTCCTGAGATTAGTGTGTGGTGGTGACGGGTGAGAACAGAAACCAAACCATATAATACCAGGAATGAGGCCTTCGACACAAGATTATCCTATCCAAGTGAAGGATCATTCAATCAAACGGTCATGAATCTACGAAAACAAGCTTTTGAGCACAGAACACAAAAGCAGGCAACTTTTGGGTGTGGAAGTGGGGATAAATATATATATTTTTTTTTTCTCAGTTGGAGAGAATAACAAACCATTCCTTAATGGAAACCTCTCCCAACTAAATGTGTTTTAAAACTTTGAGAGGAAGCCCGAAAGGAAAAGCCTAAAGAGGACAATATCTGCTAGTGGTGGGCTTGAGCTATTACAAATGGTATCAGAGCCAGACACTAGGTGGTGTGCTAGGGAGGACGCTAGCCCCCAAAGGAGTGGATTGTGAGATCCCACTTGGTTGGAGAGAGAAACGAAATATTCCTTATAAGGGAGTGAAAACCTCTCCCTACCATATGCATTTTAAAACCTTGAGGGGAAGCTCGAAAGAAAAGTCAAAAAATGACATTATCTGCTAGCGGTGAGCTTGGGCCGTTACATTTTCTAATTCCACCCTACTTAAAAGAGAGTGCTTAACAAATAAAAGCAACCATCCCTGCATAAGTACAAGTTAGAACAATCTTGGTATTAAAATTAGCACTTGCAGAGACATCTAGAATGCATCTTAGTAACAATTTATCAACCTTGTAACATTTCGCCTCAAAAAATTCATAACATACTTCATAATCCTAGCTTAGGTGCCACTATGTCAGAAGCCAAACTATGTTTCCAAACACTAAATTTAAACAAGAATACTAGTTCAACCATATATATTCTAACAGTCAGACATCAGAAAATGTGGTTTTCCTAAACAGTAAGCATTAAATCAGACAGGTTATCTGCATTAATATCACACCAGCCTCAACATCACATGAAATCCTATCTCAAAACTCAAAAAACCGTATCTAAACCAAACATGAACGGTAAATCACCAGAATCTCCGTAAAAATTAAGTCCCAAAAACAAAATGGAGCGAAATTAGAAATCACAAATTGTACCTCCTCAAGAAATTTCTTGTCGAGGTTATCGCCGATCTTAAGAGCGGTGAGGGCAGTGACGAGAATGAGAGAGAAGGAAATGGAGAAGGCGAAGATGTAACTGCTGGTGCTGGCGCCGGCACGAGTCGTCACCATTCGTAGGGTTTTGACCGCCGATGAATCGCCTTGGAATCTGACCGCCGGCGACAATTTGGAAGGTCTGAAGATTGCCCGCGCCGGAACGACGGGGAGAGTGGAATGGGGGAAGAAGGCTCGTGTCGAGATAAGGAGCCTCGCCATAGCTCTTGAAGTGTACGGATTTGGAATGGACGTTGTTGAAGGCTGAAAGTTGTGTATTAATGGATGGCCCAAGCAGGTTTCGAAGTTCGGCTTAGCCAGTGAGATACTCTGGTCCAAGCCCAATTGGATCATTCGCTAGCCGTATGCAAAATCATGTCTATACCGATCAAGACTAAAATGCTTCAAAATATACTATAGATAGATGTGATTGACCCATCGTCAATTTTTTCTACTTGGGTTATACGCTATCAAAGTTATAGTTATTACCTATTTCCTTCTCGCCTATAACATTGTTTTTTTTTTCAACGCATTTCCTCGTACACTTTCTCTCAAACATGATCTGTGGTTCGATCATATATCCAAACTGTTCACAAATTACAATTTTCATACCGTTGTCTTGTTCGCAAAGTTAGAACAAGTGTCGCACAATCGCTATCTTACTATCACAAGAGAACACTAAGCACTAATAAAGAACTCTACAAACAGTTAAACTCATTAGGTATGTTTGCATGTAGTTTTATGCTAATTCAGGTTAATATCACTTTAGTCCTTAACTTAAGCATCAAGGTATGTTCAACACAACACTGCATTTTTTTATAGATGATCGGTAATTTATCTTGACTATTAAATTTTCATAGGTTCTTAGAATAAGTCGAGAAAATCGATCCTAAATCACTTGAAAGGGTCGAGTTTCAAAGAGTTTACACCCATAGCATGACATGTGGCAACGTTCCTTTTCTCCCTTGCTCGATTTCCTCCAAATAAGTCTAAAACTGACTTGTCTCGATGATTAGACTCCACGAAACTCAACATAGAAACCTATTAGACACGGCTGTAAAGAAGACTAAAGTTATAACTACTTTCCGAAAAGCTCAGGAACCCAAACGAAATAATCGTAAAATAATGGCTAAGAGTTTGAAGATTGTGAAGTCTTGAAAGGCAATGTGTTTGGCGAAGGACCACTTAGGGTTTAAAAAATGGACCATTGTATGCTTAAACATGAAGACTTGGTCAAAGTTGGGTCCACATAGAGGGTTCCAATTTGGCTTTCGGTGGTTAATTATTCAATTTTGGACAAAGACTCTCGTCGGTTGACCGCCTGCGGATTCCACAAGCCAAACACTTGCGTTCATTTTTATTTCTTATTTTTAATTATTATTATTTTTTTAACAAAATGCTTACTTTTATCTTAAAATATTATTTTAATTTTAGTATTATAAAAAAATATTAGTCTAAATGGTACACCAAATATTTTATCTAATTACTTTTATGAATTCAAATAATTGATTTAATTAATTAAATTATTCTTATGACGTTTTTATATTTAGTTGATTGTATTAGAGTTAAGAGTCGAGTAAAAAATAAATAAATACGCCAAATTTCAGGTGAATTGGGTCTGACAAATGACGTTGAAGTTTAAGCAAATTATAATTACTAAAAAGAAATGAAGTGGAAACCACGAGACTAGATTGGTCGTATAGAAGAAAAGATAGATATTTTTTATTTTTAGGTTAAATTATAAGTTTAGTATCTGAACTTTCTATTCTTTTATTTTTTCTGTCTGATAGTGTAACACCACATGGCTAGCAATTGGAATCCGAATTCGGTATCTGATGACTCTTACATTCCCCTACATTCCTGCGACATGGTCACGTTAGCTACTCTTGGCTTATTAAGAGTAAATACTATCTCCACAGATTAATACGAGTCATTCCAACATATTTTATCTTCAATCACATACGTTACAGGAAAATTCATAGGAGGACATCAAATATATAAATGCTCTGAATAAAACACGCTTAACTATGGAATTTTTACGATTGAGTCATCGAAAAGGAACGTGCATCGTGTTGGTATAAGTAGTGACTTTCAATTCTTTTACTCTTTCTTAATCATTCTATTTTCATATTGCTCTCGTTTAGATGTGGACTCAGTTTATTCATGTATCCCTCTTTTAATTTATAGGTCTCTAAAATTTACCAAGTGTTAATAAGTCCCTAAAATATCAATATTAGCCTAATTTATTAGATAATTTTATATCAGATATTAAATATAAAATTTAATTCATTAATTAAAGAAAATATTGAATATTAAAATTAAATTTATCTCATTCCTTCACCATATTTGGTGGGTTATACATTTATCTAATCATTTATATTTTTCATTACAAAAAAAAAAACAAAAAAAACTCTCAAAATAAAAAAAAAATGCAATATAATAATAAGAACACCAAGAACAAATTGTTTCATTTATTCCAATATATATATATATATATATATATATATATAAATAAATAAAAATTGTATACAAAAATTCAAACAATTTGCAACATTTATGTAAAAAAACACACCACCCAATGGATAAAATAAATTACATAAAATTAGTAAAAAAAAAAAAAAACCTTAAAAAAATTAAATAAGATTTGAAAGCTAAAAATAATATTTTTGTGTAAAAAAAAAAAATTATAATTTGACCCCCAAAAAAAATTAAATTAAAAAAAAAAAAAAACATAGAAATTTGATGAAGCAATGAAGGGTTGAATAAAAGAACCAACCAATGCTTCTTCAAAGGCTTCACTCAGAAGGAGACGATAGCCTTCTTTGAATCCTCTGCAACTAAAGCTCCAACTCCCATGGCGGAAGCTTTAGAAACCCACCAAACCCTCAAGCTTCTATCAAGGCTACCACTGTACAACAAGAATCCCTCACCCACACCATTTGGCGCCACCTGTAAGCATTTGATTGGTCCGTCATGCCCATTTATCACCCCAACTTTACACAGCCTTCCAAACGCTTCTCTTCTCCAAATCCCTATGCTCTTATCTGCCGATCCACTGCACAAAAACTCCCCCATCAAACACACGCACAGCACCGCCATTTTATGAGCCCTTCTCTCCCAAACCACCTTCCAACAGCTCACCGATTCCCCTGTTTTTTCCCAACCCATCAAGAACCCATCTGAAATTCCCCCATATACCCACTTCCCGTCGCCGGAAACCACCACACAGTTCATCGATTCATCCTTATGACCCTCTAAAATCCCTAATAAACAATGGGTTTCTTCTTGTTCTTGTTTTTTTCTTCCCCATGCTTTGATTTTGCCATCTGCTGAAGCGGAATAAACAATCCCATTACAGATAACAATCCCATTAATGGCATCATCATGAGCCTTAATGGATTCCAAGCATTTTAAATCAGAAACCCTCCAAATTTTTAGGGTTTTATCCCAAGAACCAGAGTAAATCAATCCATTATGAACTGCTAAACAAGAAATGGTATCAGCGTGTTCAATCCAGAGGATTTTATGGTGTCTTCTTGTTTGAACATAATTTCTTTGTTTCATAAACTTACCCAAATAGTCCTTCGCCGTTGGGAGTGTGTTTACCAGGCGGAAATTGTTCTCCGACCGCCGTGAAACCTTCCAGACTCTGATTTTTCCGTCTTGATGGGCGGTGAAAACCTTGCTTCCTACGGCGACTACTGCCTTTACAGATCCTTCACCATGGCCGAATCGGGTGAAAACCCTTAAATCCGGCTGTTGCCATACGATTATGTCTTTTCCTTGCGATGCACTTAAAATGAACTCGCCGCACAGTGCTAAGCAAGAAACAGAGCCGATGTGGCCGGAGAGAACTGCCAGTTGCCGATACGGACAATACCCAGATGGGGATTTGGAAAGGAAATCGCAGCGGAATCCGATTTGTTTCAAATCGAAGCTGTAGGAGGTCACCGGAGTGTTCTCGTCGGCGTCACTGCTGGTGTCGGAGCTTGTTGAATGCAACAATGGCGTCGCTGCTTCTGCTACAAGAGGATCCATTGAAGAGAAAGAGAGGGAAAGAAAAGGGGGAGCGGAGGAGAAGGTGAATCTTTGAATCCGTTGCGAGGAGTGAAGAATTGGGGTTCGCTCGCTTGTTTGTTTATTCAATTAAATTTGGAGAAAAGTGGAACTGAGGAAGGGTCGGTGCAACGGATACTTTAGGTTGTTCATAGAAAGAGAGCTATCTGCAGGCCACTTAAAATTGGAGCTTTTGAGTTCTTTTTTTCTTTTTTTTCTTTTTTAAATGAATTTATTTAGAGTTTTTTTTTTTAAAAAAAAAAACTTATGATTAATTTATTTAATTAAGGGTGTCTTAATACAATTGTTTGACCCAACGTCTTTGCTGTCACATAGCCTCATGTCCACCTTCCTCTTTGTACATCAACTTTGTACACCACATGGTGTCCACCCTCTTCCTAATAAATCACCCCGCACACTGTGTCGTGTCCACCCTCCTCCTGGTACATCACCCCGCACAACTCATCGTGTCCACCTTCCTCACGGGTACATCACTCGGCATACTGTGTGTTGGGCTCTGACACAATTTGTAACTGTTCAAGCCCACCGTTATCAAATATTATCTTCAATGTTTTTAAAATGAGTGCAATATAAAGAAGGTTTAGTTCTGGCATTTCAAAATTTTAATATTTTTAAATTTACAAGTTATAATTTATAATAAAATAATTATTTAAAATTTTATATGAGTTAAGGTGCATAAAATTTTATTTAATTAAATTTTTTGATAGACATTAAAATAATAATAATAATAATAAAAAACCGCCACAAACAGAATACTCATCGACTTCAGCCATTTTCTCATTCCACATTTCCACAGATTTCAGAAACGATTCCGCAGTCATCGGATCTTCAGAACACTATGCCTTAGATCGATCGCGACGGCGGTGGATCTCATCAGCCGGCGATCAAAGTCGTAGCTCTCTGGTTCTCTTCGCCGAAATTTTCGCCACAGAGGCCTGAATCGTGGTGGTAATCGAACTATCTCTTGCTGTTACTCTGTTATTTTTCTTTGCTCTGTTTTCTTCGATCTTTCCCGGCGGTGGTTGTAGCGACGGAGTGGATCGATGAACTGCAAATTGAATATAAAGATATCTCGCCCTTGCCGATGCGGAATTCCGATTTAGGTAAGTATTTCTCCAGAGAAAGGAATTAATCATAATTTGGTAACAATTATGCAATCAATAATATTTTTAATATTTTGTTTATCGAAATTATTCGATAATTATTGTTACTGCAAATGATTACGTTTTTCTTCCGGAAGAACAAAAATATATATTTTATATTTGAATTCATTGGTTTAACGTCGTAGATTAAGGTACCAATTAAGAATTGAAATATATTTAATTGTTAATTGAATGAGATAATCTAATAATTTAATATTTAGATTTTTCTACAATTTATTTAGCATGGTATAGATTAGGAAGATTTGAACCTTAGTGCATGTTTATTGTAAATTATGAATAATGTGGTTTAAATTTAAAATTTGTGATTCATTAACTAAAACTGTTTCTAAGATGACATGTTTCATCTTTGCTAAAATGTTTTTTAAAGAAAATTCTACAAGATAAACGAACGCGACATTTAAATTTATTTTGGTAGGTGGGGTGTTCAAAATATTCGATGACCCCAAAAACTTAATTAATCCAACCCAACTTGTATGGTTTGAGTTTGGTTGCATTCAAATAAATGAAAATTTTATAGATTGGTTTGATTAGTGGTTCGTCTGAGACTATTGGAGCACATCTCAATAAAAAAGATTTGAATAATTAAGCCGGACATTCTAACCCAACCCAACAACAACAAAAAAAAAAAAAAGAAAAAAGTTGGGCTCATTATATATAAGGTTATTTGAATTGTAATTGAGTTGGATCTAAAAAAAATGTCTAAATCTGACCCGATAAACGCTCATAAGCTTATCCACAAACAAACTCACGTTCAACATATGAATCAACATTAAAGGTTACGTTAGATACAAAGTGTTGTCTCATCAAAACTATTAGAATAATCGAACGATTTTTTTAGTTTAAGAATAAAAGACACCGTAAAAGCAATTGACTTCGGGCATGCAACTAAATATTTGTATCTCTCAGTAGACTCAGAAAGAAAAACATGAACGGAGTCGATTAATTAATTATGTTGGAATCTAAGTTTGGCCCAAAACTAACAACACAACACAATCGCCCTAATTCCCTAACCACAAAATGTATTAATTCCTCTTTGAATTCTTGTCTTAAATTGTGAATAAAATTTTGTGTAAATTTTTGTTTTTGTAAAATGAGCAAAATTAGAACGAGAACGAGACTGAGCGATTCTGAGAATATGATATATATAAGAAAGATTTAAAATCATTGAAAGTTACTAAAGTTCTCTTATATGTTTGAATTCTGATCTGAATCTTTGACATCGTTCATGTAATAGCCTAAACCTCATAGCTCGTAGATATTGTCTATTTTGGCTCGTTACGTATCGCCGTCAGTCTCATGATTTTAAAAAACCTCTTCCTTATAAGAAATGATTCGTTCCTCTCTTTAACCAATGTGAGATCTCATAGTTCATTACATCTATACTTAAATTTTCGTGTTTGTGCTATGGTAAAATGATCATTTTCGTATAATTCGTCTCATCGATTACTAACTTCATTTAAAAATCATAGGAATTTTATAATATCTATGACAAAAAAGACGTATTGGGAATTGGATTTTGATTTGATTGATTGATTAGTAAATAAAAACAATAACATGACATGAAGATACCAAAAAGAGATAAAAGAATGATTAAAAAAAGGTTTACCAAATCCATAAAATGCAATAAAGTTAGGCTCCCAATTATTCCCCTCTTTCTCCTCATTTGTCACCAAGCTGTTGCATTAGCAACTTTTAATTATTATTTTTTTTAATCAATGACGTGAAAATATCGATGTCTCGATTTTATAGAAATAAAAATTATAAATTTTGTCGTTGAGTTTCGAGCCGAGTGTTAAATTGGTCTTTAAAATTTTGTGTGCATAAATCAATTTAATTTCTAAAAAAATTGAATTTTTCAGAGACTTATTAGACATAAAATTGAATGTTAAAAGTCAAATAGAGGTGTACACGACTGACTTAGATTGGGTCGGATTGTGAAAATATTTTGGGGCAATTCAAAATTTCAGATTGATTGGATTGGGTTGTGTTGGATGATGAAAGTCTCACATCGGCTAATTTAGGGAATGATCATGGGTTTATAAGTGAGGAATACTAACTCTCATTGGTATGAGGCATTTTGGGAAGCCCAGAGCAAAGCTATGAGAGCTTATGCTCAAAGTGGATAATATCATACCATTGTGGAGAGTCGTGTTTCTTCTAACATGGTATTAGAGCCATGCCCTAAACTTAGTCGTGCCAATAGATTAACAAATCCTCGAATGTCGAACAAAGAACTCCAAAAAAGAAAAAAGGAGTCAAGCCTCCTCGAACGTACGAAGGCAGTCAAATATGACTAAGACTCCAAAGGAGTCGAGCCTCGATTAAGGGGAGACGTGCTTTGTTCGAGGAGAGGTGTTGGATGATAAAAGTCCCACATCGGCTAATTTAGGAAATGATCATGGGTTTATAAGTGAGAAATAGTAACTCCATTGGTATGAGGCCTTTTGGGAAGTGCAAAGCAAAGCCAATAGCTTAGACTCAAAGTGGACAATATCATACCATTGTAGAATTTTTTTGGGAGCCTTAAGAATAAAAAAATAGACTTAATTCTAAAAAAAAAAAAAAAAAAACATTAATATATGTTCGTATTAGTGATATTTTGTCGATATTTTAAATATTTTATAAAATATTTCTTTAGTTTAACAAAAACATTAATATATTTGTAGCAATGTTGAACTCTTTAATATGCATTAGGAATATGTATTTAAATGTCATTTCATTTGGTTCAAGTCTTTGTTTGTTTCTATTTTAACTCTTTAATACAAAGGCTATTTTGTATTGCCATTTGGTCTCTTTGTTGAAGTTTTCAAGGGTTAGGTTAACATAAATTTGATTAGTTAATACGATTCATATGATATGTGTTATGAGATGAGAACGACCTTGTCTGCGGGTCCATCTAGCATGCTATTGACCATTGGGGTCGAGCCGATGAGAAGATTGACTTCTCCGAGAGGATCATAGCCAATCGAGTTGAGGTATGTGACCTCTATGTGGGACATCATAATCCACTCCTCTTCGGAGCCAGTGTCCTTAATGGCACACCGCCTCATGTCTACTCTATAAATGGTGGCCCACTGTGGGACATCATAATCCATTCCCCTTCGGAGCCAGCGTCCTTACTGGCACACCGCTTCGTGTCTACCCCATAAATGGTGGTTTGTTCTCCTCCTCAACCACTATGGGAGGTCATAATCCACCCCCCTTCAGGGCCCAGCGTCCATACTGGCACACCGCCTCGTGTCTACCCCCCTTCGGGGAACAGCGAGAAGGCTGGCATATTGTCCGATGTCTAGCTTTGATACCATTTATAACGACCGCTAGCAGATATTGTCTTCTTTGGGCTTTCCCTTTCAAGCTTCCCCTCAAGACTTTAAAATGCGTCTATTAGAGGAAGATTTTCATACCCTTATAAATGGTTGTTTGTTCTCCTCCCCAACCAACATTGGACATCACAGTATTACTGTCAGTCTCACAATTTTAAAATGTGTCTACTAGAGAGATTTTCATACCTTTATAAGGAATGACTCGTTCCGCTCTCCGACCGAAGTACGATTTCACATAAAAAAGCATAATTTCAAGCTTTCAAGCATACTCATCTATTCCAACATTATAATTATCGTGTCACGTCATGTCACATCACGTCATAAACTTTACCATTAAAATGCACGCAACAAATATTTTTATTTTCCGAAAGAATCCAAATATATATTGTCGTGAAACCCTAGATCGAAAAAGGGTTTTACACACTTTGGGTACCAAATTAGAGACAAAAGGGGCATTGATTTTAAGTGGGAAAAAACACCCAAAAAGGGGACAACCAAAGAACATAGAGGACATGAGAAACTTAATTTGAATGAGTTCAAAATTTTAGGGTTTTTTTTGTTCCCTTTGAAGCCATATCTTGGAGCACAACACACCTCACATTGCCTTCCAAAACCCTAACTTCAAACCGGTCCCACCAACTCATTATAAGTGTTCCTCGACGAGAGGCACTAAAAATGATATAGGCTCCACTCGTCTTAGACGTATTAAATTTTCGTTGACATTTTTATTGATATTTTTATGTGATATTGACATGTTAAAAGATTATAAGGGTATTTTCGTCATTTGGTAGAAGTTTCGATGTGGAATATGAAGATTAGAATATTACACATTTCTATTTATGAATTTGTTGGGTGTCATTTTATATATATTTAAACCTCATTTCTTAAATTGCCTCACTTTATGTATATTTATATTCGCACATATTTGAAATATCACCGATTTGAGTATATATAACTAAATAGGATCGATCAAGAGAATAGAGATTTGAATCTAATTTGTTCTCGTGTTTTTGAACTAAGAAAACGTAACTCAAACAACTAAATATGTGATTACGGCTAAATTATTTTACGATCGGGAGTAAAAAAAGAAAAAAAAGGTATGAATAGGGGTGTTCCTAGGTCAGGTTCGGTTGCATTTGAACATTTTTTTAAATTAAATTCGTTTGGTGTATAAATTTTTTCAACCTAAACAACCATTATTAAATAATGAAACAACCCAATCATAAATTTTTTTTTAGATGAGATTGATTTAGATGGTTGGCATATTTATTCAAATTTTTATTTTTTAATATAAAAAAGGTTGGTTTATAAAATCTATATATTTATTTCTAAAGATTTAATTAAGTTTCATTGCTCCGTTTGAATATATATTTTAAAAAATAAAATTTTCAAATATTTAAAAAATTGTTTTTAAGAATAATTAAAAGAATATTTATGAAATTAAATAATATATAATTGTAATTATAATGGTCCACTATAAATAAGTGGACCCATAATATTTTTATTTATTTGAATATAGTCCACTCTAAAT
Source organism: Cucurbita maxima (assembly GCF_002738345.1). Classification (NCBI taxonomy): domain Eukaryota; kingdom Viridiplantae; phylum Streptophyta; class Magnoliopsida; order Cucurbitales; family Cucurbitaceae; genus Cucurbita; species Cucurbita maxima. The sequence goes on along the minus strand of NW_019272030.1, from coordinate 966,269 downwards.
AAGTTTATAACTCAATTCAAACCGACCGATTAGGGTTGAGTTGATTGAATTTATTGGATCATTGAATTTTTTTAACACCCCAATCAATTACTCTTGTTTGATTCGATGTTTTATTTAAAATATTTGAAAATACGATGTTTGTCAACCGAACGTGTGAGAATAAAAAATGGTGTTTGTATGAAAATGACATCATAATTTTATATAAAATAATAATATTTTTGTTTCCGAGAATTACTTACTCCATCATTCGATGTCGGATGTTTAAATCTTCATAACCCGTTTGTTATACTAAAAAAAATTATATTTTTACCTCGTATATATGAATATTCTTTCGTACATTTGTAACTTAATATCAGAAAGAATGAAACATTCTTTATAAGGTGTGTAAAACTATGAGTATGGGAAGTGGACAATATCTATTAGCAGTAAATTTGAGTTATAAAAAGTCCTTCTGCATTTACCATTTATGTTTAGACCATAATTTTTTTAGTTCAACAACACGATCGAATCCTAGGGTTAGCATCTAACAGAGAGGGACGTAATTGTCCTCAAAGTTGTCCAATGACATAAAAAAAAGGAAAAAGAATTGATAGACAATGAGAAATGGAAGGAAAAATGATCCTTAAATGCAGGGCGAATACAAGAAAAGAAAGCCCCATGTGAGAGGCACGCAGACAATGTCCAGCCCATCACCACCATCTCTTGTGCACCTGAGACAACTCACTGCACACACCACTGCCTCCTCCTCTTCCTCCTTATCATTATCAAATCGAAGTATCTTAGATTGACTCGTGTTGGTTTATGAAGATAGTCTTCCCTCTTAGAACAAGAAATAAATAATGTGACCATGTTGTTTTAGAATGTCGGTGCTATCATGTACCGAATTGGTCCTTACATTACCTGTAAGATTAAAGAATCTGAACATTTCAATATTTCGATGAATGATATGATGTATTAGAAAAGAATAAAAATTAAACATTTTAAATCAGATTATTCTATTTTAGTTCTAAAACTTTCAAAATATTCATTATATATAAAATATTATAACAAAAATGAAAAGTTGAAAATTCAAAGATTCAAATGGAAGAACATCAAGCCAAATTTTTAGTAATAATAAAGAAAAGGAAGACTAATTTAATAATGATTTTGAATGAGAAGAAAAAGAAAAAAAAAATAAAAAAAAGAAAAAGAAAAAAAGAGACTAAAAATGGTAAGCAATTGCATCATCATCAACATTCTTGTTTCTCCCCTTAATCGTCTGGTCTGTTAGCAGTTTTAGGAGCGAAGTGCGGAATGAGAGTAAAAAGTGTGGAACCTCTACGTTCAAACCCAACTAACACAGAGAGAGAGAAGGAAGAGAGGGAAATTGGTAGCTACTGCAACTCTGTTTTTCCCTGCCATTCCAAATCCTGCTCTCATTTTCAAATTCTGAAATATATCCTAATCCAACCAACAAAAATTCATATTCTTCTTTTCGTTTTTCACTATCTGGGTCAGTTTCACAACCACTGATTTCTCTAGTTCTTGAGGCATTCAAGAAGAGCCGCACAGAAGAGGAAGCCTGTTCTTCATTTTTGGGTATCTGTTGCTATCATCAAATCTTGAATATGCAGGAAGAATGTGGGGGTGGGGGTGGGGGTGGAAATGAATTAGAGAAAGAGGGAGAAGAATGAACAGAGAATTGAGTTTCATTGTGAGGGCCTGGGGAGTTTCATTTCCAAAATCATCACAAACCCTTGAAAGGAAGAAGACGAGAACCATATTTACAACAATGTCTGTGGTGCCAACGGACGATGAACCAGGCCCCACCACCTACCATGCCGAGAAGATCCTCTCCAATGGCGATTTCTATGCCGGCCAATGGCTCGAGGAGCTTCCCGATGGGCATGGAAAGTACTTATGGACAGATGGGTGTATGTACGTCGGCGATTGGAGTAAAGGGAAGCCAAATGGCATCGGAAGGTTCAGCTGGCCATCCGGCGCTACCTATGAGGGCGATTTCAAGGTGGGTTTTATGGATGGTAAGGGCACGTACACGGGTAGTTCAGGGGATACATTTAGAGGTAATTGGGTTATGAATTTGAAGCATGGACAAGGGATTAAGAGCTTTCTTAATGGCGATTACTACGACGGTGAATGGCGTCGTGGTTCGCAGAATGGGCATGGCCGGTATCAATGGCAGAATGGGAATCATTACATTGGGAAATGGAGGAATGGGAAGATCAATGGCAATGGGACAATGATTTGGAGCAATGGAAAGCGGTATGATGGGTATTGGGAAGATGGGTTTCCTAAAGGAAATGGGACATTTAGATGGTCTGATGGGAGCTTCTATGTTGGGATTTGGAGTAAGAATCCGAAAGAACATTCTGGGACTTATTATCCATCTGGGTCTACGGATAACAATTTGGATTGGGATCCTCATGAGGTGTTTGATGTAGATTTGAGTGAGTGCAAGATATATCCATGTGAAAGGATTTCATTATATCCTTCTGAGAAGTCGGTGCACCAGGCAGGAGCAGATTTGCTGCAGAGAGATTCAATTGATTCCCATAGTTTTGAATCCGATGTTGATGGAGGTAAGGATGATATTGTAAGAGCTGAACTGGAAAGATCCATTGATATTCATGTTCAAGACCTAGATGCCAAAGGAGATGCACAACAACAGCAGACCAGAGTACAGTTGAAGGGAGGTCAAGGTGTTACAATATCTAAAGGCCATAAGAACTATGAACTTATGCTAAATCTGCAGCTGGGCATCAGGTATATCATCAAACGGTATCATTTTTCATTTTGGTTCTATATTTCCTTTTCCTCATTTGATCCTTGCTTTGGATTGCATCACTAAGCTTCTATGTTCCAAGTTCTAAGTGTTTGTAGCTATCTATTATGGAATGATCATTTCTGGTGATATCTACTATAGCCATATCTGATATGCATTTCAGAGCTTAAATTTCAAACTGAGTATCTTCGAAACTGATAACTTTGTAACTCTTTGATTTCCTCCAAAGTTAAGTAGTGGAACCATTGACATGATTTGGGGACAAGTTTAAGTAAAGATTGATAGGTTATGAGATTTTATTTGTGTCTGTCCCATATTGTTCTTGTTTATCTGGACAGACATTCTGTTGGAAGGCCTGCTCCTGCCTCTTCGTTTGACTTGAAAGCTTCAGCATTTGATCCAAAGGAAAAGATTTGGACGAAATTTCCACCAGAAGGGTCTAAGTACACTCCTCCTCATCAATCCTGTGACTTCAGATGGAAGGATTACTGCCCAGTTGTATTCAGGTCAGCCATTAAATAAGAACTTCTGAATATCACTGTTGTATTTCTTTGCAATGATCATTTGTTTCTTGGGGGAGTTATCTAGGAAATGGTTTTGTGCAACTTCCATAGCTGTATTCTTTGAGATAGTAGGTTAATTGTGAGATCTAACATTGGTTGGAGAGGGGAACAAAGCATTTCTTATAAGGGTGTGGAAACCTCTCCCTAGTAGATGTGTTTTAAAATCGGAGGCTGACAGTGATACATAATGGGCCTGAGCGGACAACATCTACTAGCGATGGGCTTAGGCTGTTACAAATGGTGTTAGAGCCAGACACCGAAAGGTGTGCTAGCGAGGACGCATGGTTCCTAAGGAGGGGTGGATTTTGAGATCCCACATTGGTTGGAGAGGGGAATAAAACATTTATTGTAAGTGTGTGGAAACCTTTCCCTAGTAGATGCTTTTTAAAACTTGAGGCTAATGGCGATATGTAACGGGCCAAAGCAGACAATATTTACTAGCGGTGGGCTTGGACTGTTACAAATGGTATCAGAGCCAGACATCGAGAGGTGTGCCAGCGAGGATGCTGGGTCCCCAAGGGGGTGGATTGTGAGATACTACATCGGTTGGAGAGGGGAACAAATCATTCCTTACAAGGGTGTGAAAACCTTTCCCTAGTAGACACGTTTTAAAACCTGAGGCTAACGGCGATACGTAATGGGCAAAAGTAGACAATATTTGTTAACGGTGAGCTTGAGCTGTTACAAATGATATCAGAGCTAGATACCGAGCGATGTGCCAGCGAGGACGCTGGGTCCACAAGGGGGGGGGGTTGATTGTGAGATCTCACATCAGTTAGAGAGGGGAACAAATTATTCTTTATAAGGGTGTGGAAACCTTAGCACACGTGTTTTAAAACCTGAGGTTGACGACGATACATAATGAACCAAAGCACACAATATCTCCAGCAGTGGGCTTGGGCTGTTACATTAATTATCTTCTTATTCAACTATATCATATGCCAACATAATTTATGATAACCTAAGATGTTTGAGGCTGTCATCAAATACGCTCAGATGACCCTTTCTCATAATTAGAATGAGCGGAAAACCACTGATTTTGCCGGTTTTGCAACAACTTGGGCGAAATGGGGTTCTACCAGGAAACCAGGGATTTTTAAGTAAAAAGGATCCTCTAATCGAAAATAGGAATTTGTTTGGAGCTACCTAACTAAATGATGATAATTCAAAGAACAATACTCAAAATTCCTATATTGATCAAATAAGTTTTCTTCGTAGAAAATATACATACATGTTCCACTTCACTATTACAAATGGAATGAAATAGTGCAGAGCCTCACGGATCATTATATCCATATTTAGGACTCTAAGGAAGTTGTTCAACGTTGATCCAGCGGATTACATGTTATCGATATGTGGGAACGATGCCCTGCGGGAACTTTCCTCCCCTGGAAAAAGCGGAAGCTTCTTTTACTTAACCCATGATGACCGCTACATGATCAAAACCATGAGAAAGGCTGAAGTAAAAGTGAGTTTTCCTTGTCCTTGTTGCATCAAATTCCTTACTAAGTAAAGCTGAATCTTGCAAGGAGAACATAATATAGTTTCTCTAGTCTATTCCTCATCTTGTTTTCCCTGAATTTTCTTTTCTTTTTTCACATCTTTTTCAAATGTTGTTTGATCCAGCTTGCTGCTTCCACTGACATAGTTGTATCTGAGGCTGCAAAATCTGAAAAGACATGCTATGCTATGCATGTTACATGTCTAGAATTAAAATTTGTACTACAATACATTGCAGGTTCTCATACGTATGCTGCCAGCCTACTATAAGCACGTTCAAGACTTCAAGAACACTCTGGTTACCAAATTCTATGGTCTTCATTGTGTGAAATTAACAGGCACTACTCAGAAAAAGGTAATGAGGGAAATTTTTAACATCATTTTGAAGCTCAAGTTACTTTCATTTGACAGTCTTGAAATTACAGGTGCGGTTTGTCATTATGGGGAATCTGTTTTGTTCAGAGCATGCTATTCACAGGCGATTCGACTTGAAAGGTTCTTCCCTTGGTCGAACAACTGATAAGCCAGAGTCAGAAATAGATGCAACAACAACCCTTAAAGATCTTGATTTAAATTATATATTTCGGTTGCAAAATGCTTGGTTTGACGAATTTTGCAGGTAAATCACTTGGTTCTTTCTCTTCACTTAGCGTATTTGTCATCAAACATTTGGTTGCTAGTTATTCTTTCTTTGATCCTATTGCCTATCACATAATATTTTCAGCTAGGATGTGAACTGGTGGAAGAACAAGAAAAATTGTGAACTCAATCAAGGAATTTGCTTCAAACTTGTTTAGAAAAATGGTTCTTAAATCAACTTGACTAACCTATTTGTATTTTGGAAATTGCACTTTTCTCTTGATTATGCCATAGAATGTGCATGTAGACTGGTTTAGTGAGATATCTTCACGATGATGGCTTGAGATCCTAATGTGTACATCTTGTGTTGGGGTCTATTTGATCAGTAATGAATCTACCCACGTTCTCAAAATGGCTTGAGATCCTATCAGCCTCTTGAGACTGTTGGCAATCGGGATGTGCTTTAGGATCTACTTTGTTTGGAAATCGTTAAAATCGACGTAATGGATTGTTGTTTAGTTTAACCATATGATTGACTGTTCGACCCTGGTTTCTGGCTATAGATCATACATGATACCATGTTACAATGAGTTTAAGAGTGCTATGTTTCATTTTCTTAAATTGTGTTGGGTTCTTGTTTCGTATGTTCTTGTAAGGTTAGGGTGCTTCCAATAGACATCATCGACAAACTTCCTTACTTTTCTCCCACAGTTATAAGTTCCGAATTTCATTTATGCAGTCAGGTCGACAAGGATTGCGACTTTCTTGAACAGGAGAGAATTATGGATTATAGTATGTTGGTTGGTCTTCACTTTCGAGAAACTTCGCAGCAGGAATCAATCACGCCTAATGGTCATCAGTCTGGAAATTGTACTCCCGTTGGTCAGTTCATCTTATATTTATCTTTCTTTCCATAGCTCAAGCCATTCGTTATCACCTAATGGTTATGTAATTCTCTCTTTTGGACTCTTTCACAGGAAATGGAGACCATGATGGTTTAGGTTTAGATTCATGCATATCGAGAATGGCAACTTCAAGGTACGAAAAGACCATCGAAATTGTAACATATCTGGGAATTTCAATGATAATATGTTCAACTCTATGGTTCTCAACTTGCATAAAAGTTTATGTGATATCCCACATCGGTTGGAGAGGAGAACGAAACATTTTTTATAAGGATGTGGAAACCTCTCCCTAGCAGACACGTTTTAAAAACCTTGAGGGGAAGCCCGGAAGGGAAAGTCCAAAGAAGATAATATCTACTAGCGGTGGGTTTGGACTGTTACAACAATCTCATATTTGTGATTTTGAGTGAAAGAAGAACCTCATGAACATAAAAGAAAACTCTTAAAAGCAGCGTTTATATTGTGATTATTGTACAGGTGGGCTTCCACAAGTTTGGGCATTAACATGGAAGCAAAGGCTGAAAAGACCATTAGAAAAAGTGATTTGGAAGGTCAACTGATTGGGGAACCCACAGGAGAGCGGTATGATGTTATACTTTTCTTTGGAATAATTGACATACTACAAGACTATGACATTAGCAAGAAGCTTGAACATGCATACAAATCAATGCAATATGATCCAACGTTGATTTCTGCTGTGGATCCAAAGCAATACTCGAAACGGTTTCGTGATTTTGTCTTCAAAGTTTTCGTAGAGGACGTTTGAGAGCAAAGTGTATTGATTTTGGCCATATTCTTCGAGTTCTAGCAGACAACAGCCAGGGTTCGGTGTTCTCTTTGAGTCCTATGGTAATGGGATTTCCAGCAGAGGACTATCTTTGGCTCTACACTGCCAGATTATGCTTGTCTATCAGACTATCTTTTCAAACCAAGTTTGATACATTCTTTTTCAAAACTATAGTCATACAAGTATTCATTGTTCTAGTTTAAGTTGTATATTAAGGTTACAGACAGAAAATTCCTACTTACAATTTGTACATCTGTTTACGTAGGATATAAGAGTCAATATATATAATGATCAAGCCATTCTTTTCGAACCCATTTTTCTTTTAAGTGGTAGTCTCTTGAGAAAACATTACCTTTACTTTCTTTAACTAATACGTTCGACTCAACTATGTTCGAATTGATATACTATCAATTGTACCCTTCATACCATTAATGGCTCATCAGAAAAAAAAAATTATAATAAACATAAAGAGAAACAATGAAATAGAAGGAAATAAAACTTCACTATATTACATATATATGCAGCCTACAAGATTGTTTATACATGAATATTTAGTCCAATAGTGTAGTAAGGACCAAATTCTATCAAATGCCAAATTAAGGATTTCAGAATCTGAAGTTATGAACAATACAAGCTGTATTCAGTGAACTATTCTATATGATGGATCGCTTTTGACTGGCACCATCCGAGATTTAGTTGACCAGGTATAACATAATGTACATGATGAGTTGATTACCATGGTTCGGAGTTCTTACCAATGAACTTTCGAGCAAAAGTGGGTCTGCTCCAACCATCTTCCATCATAATAAGTGCAAGGCGTTTCATCAAGTGATCCACTGCTTCTTCCTCCTGGCAACTTAGCGTGTCGGTTGGACTTGAGGAATTCTGCAGCGGCTAATGTGATAAGTTCACTGAAGGTTGACTAAAGTTTCAATTGATAAAATGTATTCTTTCCCTTCCTTGTTTTTTTTTTTTTTTTTTTTTTTTTTTTTTTTTTTTTTTTTTTTTTTTTTTTTTTTTTTTTTTTTTTTTTTTT
>NW_019272030.1:929661-957456 GCF_002738345.1 Cucurbita maxima | reverse complement strand
TTTTTTTTTTTTTTTTTTTTTTTTTTTTTTTTTTTTTTTTTTTTTTTTTTTTTTTTTTTTTTTTTTTTTTTTTTCATTTTGCATATTTAGAACGTACCTTTGTTTCCTGATACAACTTCAAATACTCCAGAGATTGCTCATAATAGCCACAATGGTAGAGAAGAATGCTATAATCTCTCAATTCCTTTGGATCAACGTCAAGGAGGATAAGCCGTTCACATGCTGCAGGAGGAATACTAAGCTTACAGATAAAGATCAAGTAAAGGTAGAAGTAAGAGAGCCTTTTTCCTTAAGAAGAGAACGGAATATATTTGTGTTAATGTGGATGAGAGAAAATTAAAAAGAAAAGAAAGAACTGTTCGTGCTTTTAGAATCCATGTGCGAAGTTTGAGACCTAATTGGGGTACAGAATGAGGTTCGTACTGAGATCCAATGGACCAACGTTTAGCTTGCTAAGGCTTATTTGGGATTCCAATCAGTTGTAACAGCCCAAGTCCACCATTAGCAAATATTGTCCTCTAACTTTCTCTTTCGAGCTTCTCCTCAAGATTTTTAAAAAATGTTTGTTAGGAAGAGGTTTCCACACCTTTATAAGGAATGCTTCGTTCCCCTTTCCAACCGATATGGGATCACACAATCCAACCCCTCGGGGGACCTTGCATCCTCCTAACACATCGCTCGGTGTCTAGCTCTGATACCATTTGTAACAACCCAAGCCCAAGTCCACCGCTAGCGGATATTGTCCTCTTTGGGTTTTTCTTTTTAGGCTTCATCTCAAGATTTTTAAAACACGTATGTTATGGAGAAGTTTCCACACCCTTAATAAGGAATGTTTCGTTCCCCTCTCCAACTGACGTGGGATATCACATCAGTAGCTCTATCCTTCAAAAAAAAAAATCCAGTTAGAAATAAACACAATGCTGGCATCAATTTAATATGGCCAACAAAATTCTTCACCTTTCCTCGTTTTTTCATTGTTTGCATTATACGCTAGACGTTACATGACAGGAAAACAATTGGGAGACTAGCAAGGCTTGAGAATACCAGGAAGTAGGCTGTGTTTCCTCAGTTTATCCCCAGCAAGCCTTATACTACCAGTTTGGTGCATCTAAAACCGATATAAATCTTGGTCCTTCAAATAACCAAATAATTGTGATATCCCTCAATTTCACATTCTTAAATAAAAAAGGGATTTATAAGTATTCAAAAGGCCTTTAGGTGGAGGTTTTTTTTAATAGACTGTAGCTAACAAACTCGAAGAGAAAGAATTGTAGATTACCGGATAATGCGCGCCTCATATCTCCATAACGCACACTGGTCCAAACTCCACGTTCTAGCCTGTGTTGAGCAGCCTTTGCAGACGCAAGCTGAAAGCCACTGAAAAATATGAAAATTTAAGAGGCAATGATATTAATACACATAACGACAAGCACTAATTGAAAGGGGAGGGGGTGACCAATGTAAAGAGTAATTGAATGGTGATTTTGATGATGCAAGAAGATTAGATGGAAGTATATATTTCTCTAAAAGTAGGCTATCCTGCTGATTTAAATAGTTGAAATACCTTTCCTCAGTTGCATTCGATCTATCACTACAGTTAGCAACATCAGCCGCCCTTAAGAATAAACTTCTGGATTGATTTTGTTGAAAAGGCCAAAAAGATTCCTTTAAATTGCTTAGAATCTGCATTCAAGAACACACATACAAAAAGAGTAAATCAGAACTTATCTAGATTGAAAAAGATAATAACTATAACTCTGTTGTGCTATAAAGGACATTAATTTTAGCATCTTAGTAGAAAATCTAGAAGCTCTCAAAAAATTGTAAGTCGTAACATCATCAGCCAAATATTGCTACTATAAAGTGAATAAGAAACTTTGATTTACTAATGATTCAATTTGTTTTTTGGTTGACTTGGTTAGACAAAATAACTACATCTTCAACAACTCCTCAACTTTTTAATTATCTACCTTTGATAGGACCAAGAGAAATTACCTCCACCAAGAGACTTTGGGTTGTTATGATGTGTGGTTGATCAGATTCCTTGCCTTTCAGTTTATGATAGGCTGTTGGGAGGCTAAAATCATCATGAGGATGATATATCTCAACATCAAAATCCAGAAGGCTCCATAAACGAAGCATTTTAAGAATCTCAGAGTATATGAGTGACAGTAGTGCAGCTGAGCCTGTACGATGGGTCAAGACCTGTGAACAAATAATAATTCAATTCCATTAAAAAAAGAACAACAATTGACTCAAAATTGAAAATAAAGGGCATAATCTTTTACCGTGTGAAGATATAGAGCTCGTGGTTCTGTTTGAGCTTTACAACTGGTTCTTCGGAAACCCTAAAATGTAAAATACGTCATGGGCAGAAATGGGAAAAGCATTTTACTTATGTACAGCAAAGGTACACGTTTGTCAAATTTGAAAATCTTACCTTCATGACGTACAAATACCTCTCTATACTTTCCAATAAACTTTCTGGTGATAAATTGAATGAAGATTTGTAGTGAGTACAATAGCCCATGGAAAGGTCATTTATTCTATGAACAAATGCATCGACCGGAAGAGGAACAGATGAATGAGATACCAAGGAATCATCCTCTGCTGCAATATAAAGAGCAGCTTTCGCCAAATCAACACCCCTATTAATGCTAATACTGGTTTCCCTCTCTATATTAGATAAATAATGAATCTGAGTCAAGAAACCCTTCCTAGCCTCCTGCATAGTCATTGACCACCAAAATAAGATTTATTTGACTAATTTGAGCATACTGTTCTTTCATTTTTGTTAACCATGTTAGGTTAACATTGTCAAAGCACAGAGCAAAAATATCAAACTACCTAAGTTTTACATTAAATACCATATCATATCTGATAAGGATCATGGTGTTCCAAATATTCTAATTGGACCTATTGCAGGATCCAACGATCCAACGACCAAGAAAGTTCAATAAACATTCATTCTTCATCTACAAAAATTCAATAAACTTTCATAAATTTAGTTCTAATCTTTAGCATCTAGCTTGTTTAAGAGAAAATTACCACACTCATAATTTCTCTTAAAACAGGTTCCATTATCTAAAACAAGTTCTACCGAAAAGAATGCATAACACATTGAAGTTTCAAAACTTGAAGACGAACTAAACAAGGGACGTGAATTGAATCAAAAGCAGCCGATAAACAAACCAGAAGAGAAAACAGAAGAATGAATTACCTTAGCGTAGGTGGAGTCAATTCCAGAAGAATCCAAAGCATCGTGGAGAAGGAAGCGGAAATCCTTGGGACCATCGGGCTGCCGAAACCCACCGGAACAAACCACTCGAAAACTCAGCGAGGTGGAAGGGGATGAAGATGAAGATGAAGATGAAGAGGAATTGAATTTGGAGAGTTTCGAAGAAGAAATCAGCCTTGGAATGCATAAGGAAGCAGAAGTGAAGGAAGCCATTGCCACCAGAAATCCAGAAGCAGAGAAGTTCAGTGTTGCAGAGATATAAAATATCTTTCCGCCCCCCATCAACGTAAATATTGATAAAATATCGACATTTTTTTATTAAAAAAATATAATAAATATTAAAAAAAAATAATAATTTAAAAATTAAATTACTTAATTAATCTTTCCCTCATTTTAAGTAAGTTTCAATTTCTTATTATTGCCGTAAGTCCCACGCTGTTCATATTTTGGTTATATTTTATTGATTTATTATATGATATAATGTAATTTTTTATTCATCCAAATAGAAATGTGCAATAACTTAATCGAATTAAATCCTACCGTAAAAATTAATTATTAACTATATATTAAGTAAACGACAAAATCTCATTGAATTGATCTTAAAAGTATTTAATTATATATTATTCATAATTAATTTATTGACATATACGTGTAAAAAATCTCATCCAATCAATCTTAAAAGTATTTTGATGTAAACACTAAATCATAAAAAAAAAAAAATAATAATAAATAAATATAGGGAGACAGACAGTATTGTTATAAAATTATTATTTTCTTTAATAATTGTTTTTATTTTTTAAAAAAAAATTCTCAAGTTAACGATGTCATTAAAATAGAGACTGGACACAAATTTGAAATTTCATATCTTAAAAAATTAATTGAAAAAATAACGGTCATTTTACACGTGCCTTGTTCGGATAAGGGAACTTAAAATAGGGCAATTTCGCAGTGCTGGCCCATTTGTAGGCCCATGTGTAGGCCCAAATTTTACGTGGGCTGTTTCAATCTCTTTAAAGGGTTGACATGCCATTAAAAAACAAGCTAATATAATCCTACAAGGACATCACTTTGCCAATGGTGGGTCATTTATGTCATTTACTACTTTATTCAAGATTCATGTGTACATCTTATCAATGGCTTCCTTCTAATCGGATTATGACATGTGGCAGTTTGTACAAAGTCTAAGGATTAAAGATTCACCTGAATTCAAATAATTCAACTTTATACTTGAGATAATAGGATTGAGATCAAGTCCGAATCAGGGTTGAGCTGACAGTTCATCAAAACAAATGAGATTAGAGCTACGAAAGAGGTTCTAGAAAATTGATTTGACCAATTGAATTAATGTTTTAATCAACTCCCCGAACTAAACAAACAGTCAATTCTATAGGTTGGGTATGTGATCAAAACTTAGTCAGGCTGTTATAACCTTGTAAAGACAAATAGAATTAACCCTCTTTATTTTTTATAAAAAAAAGTTTTAAAAAATTCTTAATATTAATATATAGACGAAAATCGTCTATCATACCTTCATAGATTATTTTTCAAACTTTTTAATTTTAAAACGAATATTTAATATTTTTATGAATTTAGTCTAAAAAAGATATGTTAAGATGATTAGCTGTAATTAAAGGTAATTTTTTTTCTAATTTAAAAAATTTTAAAAACTAAATGGAGGATCAAATTCAAAATATTATTATTTAATAAATTTTGGAATCAAATCTCTTTTAAATCTCCATTCAAATTTTATTCTTAAAAATAAATAAAATAAAACCACCGCTACATCCAAATGAGGAATGTATATATATATATATATATATATATAAAGAATATACGCATTATCTTTAAATACAATAATTGTAAATGAATTTCAAAAAACAACTCATCAATGACAAATTATTTATATTCCATGTGATGGAAGATAAGGAAAATAAGAAAAGAAAATGTATTATTATTATTATTTATTAAAATGGACAACCAAATTTGAAAATCAATCCCGATTTCTATACATTAAAATGATTTAAATTAATATTTGTTCAAATAATTATTCACCGTTTATTTTTATTACTTATTTTCAATATATAATTAATTTAATAATTTATATGAATTAGTTCAAATAAATTATTAATTATTTCTTCTTATTTAATTAATTCAAAATTTCGTTTTTAATAAAAAAATAAAATATTAATAAGTAAAATGTTTATTTATTTATTTTCAAATATAAATTCAATTTGAAACTATTTCGATATATTAATTAAATGATACAAGAATAAATAATTGAAAAAATAATTATAAGATTAAATAAAATTACAATAAATGTGTATAACTAATTTTTTAAAAGAAAAAAAAATAATAGCTCAATTGTTATTTATTTAAAAATAGACAATTCAACTAAGTTGATGACAAATCAAAAGATGAGATCTGATATTAATTATTGGTTTCATTTCAGAAAAAACTAACTAAAGTGAAAAATAGAAAAATGAAAAATTATTCGATAAATTATCAGGCAAAATTGAACCGCAGATCTATACAATTTTTGTTAGTTTCCCAAGAAAATTTGTGGTTAGAACAACTCTAGTTCTTTACAGAATTGACTAAAAACGGAATTAAAATTAGTGGCGGAGTTCTTCGTTGTTCTTGTGTTCATCAATTCCTTGTGGATTTTTCTTTAATCAAATGAGGTCTCAGTTTCCTCACGTCAGACAATTGAACTGGTTTGAGGAAGAATTCTTCCGCTCCTTCTTCCAAGCATCTGTTGATTCTTGAAGGTACATTCTCAGAGGACATAATCACAACCGGTATGTCTTTAAGAGATTTAGATTCCTGCAATTTCATGGCATCAAAATTAGTGATTGATTCACAGTGGATTTAAGAGATTTTTCTTTTGGTTGAGAATAATCTTGTAATGGAGAAAGAAGAATATTAAAAGTTAGGGCAAACCTTGATCTTCCTGAGGAGATCGTAGCCGCTCATTCCAGGCATACTGTAATCCGTGATGATCAAATTTACATCCACTTCCTGAAAACAGAAACGATCCGAGAAGATGCAAGTTAGAGAAAGAAAGAAGGATAAATCCTGAGAAATAGAGAGAGAGACAGAGAGAATTAGGGCTCGTACTTGATGATGATTTGAGGGAGCGATTTCGGAGTCCGGTTCATCATCATCATCATCATGATCTCCATCAAGACCAAGAAATTCCAAGGCCTTGTTACCGGAATCAACAACAGTAACTAATCAAAACAGAGAATCAACACTGAATTAGCCCTAAATCCGAGAAAATCTCCAATGCTAAAACAAAAGAGCGAATGAAATCGTGAAATACCATGATAGGAAGAGGTTTTGAGGAGGCGCTCGATCAATTTCCTATCGATGAAGCTATCATCAACAGCAAGAACATGGAACTGAGTCGATTCAACAGCAACACCCATAGCTAGAATGAAGATTCAACAGAAAGAAACGAAGAACAGAAGAAGATTGAATGAGAGTAAGGGGAAGAGGGGATTGGAGAGTTATATATATATCTATGGATTGATTCCATAGTGGGGAAAAATGTTGAAATGTGACAGTTGGAAAGTGAGATCCGACAGATTTGATTCGGAATCGAGAGGATCTTCAAGGTTGATTTGGTGTAGACGAGCTCTCCTGACCAATTCTTTAATTGATTTGGGAATTCAAAGTGTTGGTTGATTTTCGAGCAGCAGCCGTGGGCGCCCCTGTTTGTGGCCTTTTCGTCACAGCCAATGGTTCAGCTGTACTGTCGCTGTGTGCGTCGTATAGTACGGTACGCCCGGTCCCCTCCCTTCCCCCACCAAACTTTTCCAACCATTCCTTTTTTAAAAAATCATTCTATTTCAAGTATTTTTTACTAAAAAAATTAAAATTTTATTTTAAAATTTGTATTTTTTGTTGGTTCATATATTTTGGTAATTTTGTTTTATTTCCTACCCTTAAATATTTAAAGTTAGCCATTTACTCCCTATAAAATTTGAAATTAGCATCTTTTGATTAGGGTGGTTTGGATGAAAGTCCCATAATTTTGGGAATGATCATGAGTTTATAATCAAGCAATACTTTCTCCATTGTTACGAGACATTTTGAAGCAAAAACATAAGAGCTTATACTCAAAGTGGACAATATCGTACCATTGTGGAGAGTCGTGTTCATCTAACATGGTGGTATCAGAGTCATGTTCTATACTGACCCATGTCAATAGAATCCTCAAATATCGAACAAAAGACTCCAAACAAAAGAAAAAAGGAGTCAAGGCTACCTAAAAAAAACAAAGTCATGAGAGCTTATGCTCAAAGTGGACAATATCATACCATTGTGGAGTTGTGTTCATCTAACAGTAACAAGGTAGTCGTAGGAGAACTCAATTGAATCCTTCGCGATGCAAATGCCCTCTTCCTTCCTCCAACCCAACTGAGAGGAAACACCTACTCCTAACGAAAGGAAACGAGTCAAGCATGCGTTCGCATTTGTGCATTTGTTTTTCAACTTGCTTCAAAGAAGAAAAAGCTGACTGACGCGCTCCCGTCTCTAACCTAGGCTTAGATTTTTCAAGATTTTTTTTTTGTCGATTTGTGGTATTAATTTGAAAAGAAAAGTTTGTGGATGAAAATAAAATTTTAAAATTACTAACAAAATGTCACCTTCCTCTTGAATTTCTTAATTTATAAATATTTTAAAGTGCAAATAAAATATTGAAGCAAGTCAAAATGTACTTTATCAAAAAAAGAAAAACAATCATATAGTAATAGAAAATATTGGGTCCCAAACAAAGCATATAATATCATATCATATCAAATCTTTATAAAAAGAAGACACTTCCATCTCATTGCCCTCCTTCCACACCATTATCTAGGGTTCCCCACATGAATATTGATTTGTTAATTTTTTTTTTATTTGTTTTAATTCTCACGTTCTAGATATATTTGAAGAAAATGTTTATGGAATTAATTGATTTGGATACCCGAGGACCCTAATCTTTTCTAGGAATTGCTTCTATGACGATAGATAGGGGCCAGATTTGTATGTCTAGGAACGAAGAAAGCATAGAATGAATATTGACGCCTCTCCCACTACTTATTGGTGGGTTTGAATATGGCACAGGAATTGCAAAATTGCATTTGTTTTTCGTCTTTCTTTTTTTAGTAAGATTAAAATATCATTGTTCGAGAATCTTTTTATGGGACATCCAATGATAAAACAAATAGTGGTATAAATGCCTAAATTTAACTTCTTGCAAAATTAATAATAATAATAATAATAATAATAATAATAATAATAATAATAATAATAATAATAATAATAATAGTGACTTTATATTTAAACGAGGGTACTATTATATTTTGAATTAGATCAAATACATAAAAATAATTTTTATATTAAATATTTAAAATATATTTATAGTCAGAGAATTAGTGCCTATGATATTATGGTCAATGATGACATATTTCTTAAGTGATTGAAATATAATGAGATAGACCCATTCATGTTGCCAACTTGCCACATGTGGTTAGAAATTAGGATATGGTTCTAGTGATGAAGTAACGTCAACGTTACAATCATATCATTTCTTGTTAGTAAAAATAACGTAATGTTTATTTATAAAGATTAGTAACACAAAACCACTCATTTTATTGTAGCCTCGATGTGACAACACTCAATAGTTCAATGTCAATGGTCATAAATGGTGGGTTATTTTATAGTTCGATGACCTTGCTCGTTGGTGGAGAAGCATATTATAGTTTGACTAGCTCAAGGGAGATGAGTATCGAAATGGATCTAATCATTTACCTTCTTATTTATGATTAGAAATATCTATTTAACTTGCATGGAACAAAATAGAGAATATTTGTTTGAATGAAGAATGGAAAAGAAGCCGAGAGATTTTTTTCGTTAACTTAATGAAGTGTGGCGGAGAACCAGTCCTCGACCCCACCAAATTCCTACCCCTAAACACTAACTAAAGAACAATAGAAAGAAATTGATCCAAATGGGCAATTACAAGAAACAATGCAAACAAGATTAAGTTTCAAATCAAGAAAATATTGAGTGACAATTGGGGAGCGACTTGAATTAAATAGCTTTTATTGGCCTTTTGTAGTTGAACTACATTAGGCATGTAATACAAAAAAACATTGTGTTTGAAACCCCTTTGGGTGTTATGTTTCTTTCCAACCTTGTTTTAGATTTGATGTTAAAAACGATTCATTAGATTAGTCATGATCAAACTAATTCTAGAAAGAGTCGTCTAGGTATTTAAGAGTGACCATCATAGATTCCAAATTCGATCTACGAGTTATTAATCCTTTTAACCCCTCTTCGTTAGAATCATTCACTAAGTTAAAGTTTGTAAAGATATTGGAAAAACCTCTAACTTTGAAAAATCCAACATTGTTAAACGTTTATCATTGATTATTGAAATTTAAAATTTTTTTAAAGCAATGAAATTAAACTGCCAACATAGTAAGTCACAAACAAGCTTCCCTCATCTAAATGTATAAAATTTTAACTGATGCATTCAAATAAAGTACAAAAAAAAAAAAAAAAACATTAAAATGTTGTATCAACTAAAATAAAAAAGAATAAAAGTACAAACTAAAATCTAAGGGAGGGAAGTGGGAGAAGGTTCTGTTTCTTTATGTGTCAGCAGCAAATACTCTCAAGACCTCTAAAACCAATCTTCACAGCAACACCTCCATATAGATGTTTTGAAAGGAATACAACATAGGAAAGGGAAGGGGCCCTCTTTCTCCGGCGCAAACTGACATGGATTACTGAGGCGTCTGGCCATGAGGCGGGGGACCTGCTTGTTGCGGTGGTGGCATCCCGGGTTGACCGCCGAACTGCAGAACACAATGCAAAACATTTAAGAAATCTGGTGGCTTAATTAGCGAAGTTCTAAGAATGTCCCCAAAACAACGTAATATTGTTATAAATAGTATCAGAGTTAGACACAAGGCGATGTGTCATCGAGAAGGCTGAGCCCCAAAAGGGATGGACACGAGGCGGTTGCCAGCATGACGCTAGGCCCTGAAGGGGGTGGATTGGGGGGTCCCACATCGATTGGAGAAGAGAATGAGGGTCAGTGAAGATGCTGGGCTCCAAAGGAGAGTGGACTGTGAGATCCCACGTTGGTTGGGATGGAAAATGAAACATTTTTTGTAAGGGTGGAAACCTCTCCCTAGCATATGCGTTTTAAAAACCTTGACAAAAAGGACAATATCTGCTAGCGGTGGGCTTGGGCCAATAGATTTGAATCCCCCATCAGTGTAATTCAGATCCATTCTAGATTTTGGGTGTAGATAAACAGATGCAAATATGATTCAACAGTCTCAAGGGTGTTAATGTTTGCAATTCAGCTTCTCTATATTGGGAAACTGATAGCCAGAAGATGTGCTAGAGATAACGATAACTATTACGATCTTACCTGGTACGGGTTGAATCCTGGCGTCATTGGCATTTGCCCGGCCTGTGTCCGATTGAATGCACCGCCCTGTGGATACATTGGTGCCCCAGACGCATTTGATGGGCCTTGCATATTTGGCAAACTATTCTGAAAACCTTGAACAGAAGGTGGAGCACCACTGGTAGGCATAGATCCAGAGTGCATTGGATTCATGCCCATAAAATGGTTTTGTTGCATGGGAGGACCCATCTGATTCATAGATCCTTGCATCCCCTAATAAGCATAGTTAAATTTGTCAGGCATCTACAGAGAAAGGGATTATGCATGGATAAAGGACAAAGAAATTATAATAAAAATCCCATTTACACAAGTCTTAACAGGCAGCAATTCATGCATGTTATCGTTCAAGGACAGTCATGGTTGACCTGGGGATCCAAAAACCCTCAAGAACACTTAAAAACGATCGGGGATTGTGATATCATATCACAAGGACAGGGATTTTCTCCTCCATCCACTTTTTCGTGAAAACGTTCGATTCTTATGACTTACAACGGTGTGTGCTATATTGTGGAATCTATGTGGAGATAGGAATAATAATGTTTAGACTTATCCACTGACTGGTTGATTTAGAAATTCCCATAATAAGAAAACCAAGATTAAATGAATAGACATAGTAGCAAAAGATCATACCATTGGACCAGGCATAGGCATTTGTACCGAGGCAGGTCCTGGTGAAGGCAATGATCCAGGCTGTGAAGGCATATTCAGTGAGGGCATTTGTGGCGGTCGAGGTAAATTTGGGTGTGGGAGCAAAGGGAAATGCGACGGTGGCTGTAAGTGTGGCAAATTTTGAGGTTGCATGGGCCCTGGGGCCATTTGTTGGTTCTGGTGGTGTTGTAGTTGCTGCTGCTGCTGCTGTTGCATGAACTGCTGAGGGTTCTGTTGAAAAGAATGCTGCTGATTGGCAGCAAGAAGAGAAGGGTGTGGACCAGGTGGGAGGGGAGGAGCCCCTACTGGCATTGAAATTTGATGTGGCTGCTTATGTTCTCCCATTGCAGCAGTATCAGATAAGGGCATTGCAACTCCAATGCCAGGAATGGTTCCCTCGTTTCGAGCCAGGCCAGGCGGAAATGGTCCAGGAGTAGTAGGTCCATCAGGTACCACGAAGTTACCAGTCATACGAGCAGAGCCAGCGGGATTTTGCTCATTGTAACCTAATAAAAAAATATGTGAAGTAAAAAACAAATGACATTTCTAAATACAATCAATTCTTCTCTCATACTAGGACAAACGTGCAAATGCTAGATTACTTATGCACTATACACAATGAGCTAATCAACAATTCCACTATGGTGTTTCAGCTAAGGTCTGCTCAAACCATACCACCCAAATCAACAAGCCATGTCATATTCTCAATCTTAGCTATTCAGTTGGGCTTACCTGTGCTAAACTTATCACGAGCGGTGTCTCCTGGCCTATTTCTACACCAAAATTTGGTTGTGTGATCGTTGCTACCACTGCAAACGAAAACATCCATCATTCATCAGAACCTACGGTAATCAGTGCTTCCAAAATAGTCCATGCTATTAGTAAATGGCAACAAATGAACAATCATAAATACAAAACTTTAAAAGCAAAACAGGCGTTGATTTAAATACATAAGAACAGAATAATGTAGCAGGAATAAAACAGAAACAAACTTTGAAAGACATCCTCACGCAATGAATTTACTGGTTACTTAATGTTAATGGTTTTACTTACTGTTCATCATGGTAGCAGTCATTATCCATGTTGTATTTTGATTGTTTTGTACTGATTATTTATAGAAGCCATAAGCAAAATAGTTGTCAGGATTTGAATATTATAAGATCCATAAAATCATCCAAGATTTATTCCATCATCCTGGATTGTTAAGATTAAGATAACACTCCGAACTTTACCAGCAATCTCTCGTAGGCATTTAATTTTCCAGCATCCATAAGAAAACCTTGTCACTAAAGTCCTATTATTTCTTTCCAACCAAAGTTTCTACAAGAACCATCAGGTTAGTTGGAGCTATAGTCTCTTTAGCCTTGTGGAAGGGGGCAACATTTAGGTAAGATTCCAATAAACTCCCAACGGATCTAGGAGGACAGTTTGCCGCTTGAAAGAAGATGACAGTGTTTCACAAATGGCAATGAATCAAGAAAAGGTCCAGTTCCTCTGTCTTCTTTCCATCCAAGCTTCCCCTCAACCCCTCAAGGTTTTAAAACTCGCCTGCTAGGGAAAAGTTTCCACACCCCTATAAAGAATGCTTCGTTCCCCTCTCCAACCGATGTGGGATCTCACAATCCACCCCTTTTCAGGGCCCAGCGTCCTCATTGGCACTCGTTCCCCACCCCCCTTCAAGACTCAGCGTCCTCGCCAGCACACCGTCCAGTGTCTGGCTCTTATACTATTTGTAACAACTCAAGCCCACTGCTACCAAATATTGTCCTCTTTGGGTTTTCCCTTTCAAGCTTTCCCTCAAGGTTTTAAAACGCATCTACAAGGGAGAGGTTTCTACACCCTTATAATGAATGGTTCGTTCCTCTCTCCAACTGATGTGAAATTTCACAATCCACCCCCTTTGGAACCCAACATCCTCGGTGGCACTTGTTATCCTTTTCAATCGATGATCGATGTGGGATCATTTTAATGAAATACCGAACTTCAATTGAGAATAATACTAGACCATACACAAGAAAAGCACCCACAAGAAAGAGCCAAACTAGAAAGTTGCACATTGGACGATAACAAAACTATCACATGCGAAAAAAAAGTCCCATATTTGGAAATAAGTAATTAATGAACCCAACTTCCAGAGTGAGTTACGGAGTATGATTGTGTGAGAACATCAAATCCATAACAAACTATTCTATACAAAAGAGTTATAAAAAATAATAAAAGCATTTTTTTTATACACAAGAAAAGGATAGGAACCTATTACAAACATTCCAAAAAATTGACAAAAAGTACAGAGGCACAACCAAAAACCTTCGACGTATTTGGTCTTTTCCGAGTATTTTACTGTTAAGTATAGTTATGATTTTTTCAGTTTATCTATCTATTGATCAAATAAATAGTAGTTATATCTATCAATATGTATGGTCTTGGACTATCAATAATGCTTTTTCTTTAGAGTTGGGCTACTTGATCGATCCACTTACTTGTATTATCTTGGACTATCAATAATGCTTTTTCTTTAGAGTTGGGCTACTTGATCGATCCACTTACTTGTATTATGTCAATATTAATCACGACTGTTGGAATTATGGTTCTTATTTATAGTGACAATTATATGTCTCACGATCAAGGATATTTGAGATTTTTTGCGTATATGAGTTTGTTCAATACGTCAATGTTCGAATTTGATCCAAATTTATATTTTTTGGGAATTGGTTGGAATGTGTTCTTATCTATTAATAGGTTTTTGGTTCACTCGACCTACTGCGGCAAATGCTTGTCAAAAGGCATTTGTAACTAATCGCGTGGGGGATTTTGGTTTATTATTAGGGATTTTGTATACAGAGCACAAAATGCAAAAATTATCCATACCTGCAAAGAAGATAACCAATAGGATGCCATGCAAGGTCCCAAACACTATTATCGTGTGCATTGGAAATTTCAATCTGAGGAGTTTCATGTCTGTGAATAAGAGAATCATGTAATGAAATGAGATTAAAGACCTTAAAAATCATTGTAATCATGAATTGTATTGAAACACCAACCAATATTAAATCACAAACAATGAAACATAGAAAAATGGAAACGCTAACATTATTTCAAGAATTGATCCGATAATGTGACTATCTTCAACGTGCAAGCTCAAAAGATATTTTGAATCCTATCTAATACATCGTTGTATCATAAATGTTCATTACATGAGAAAGAAATTATCTTGCTACCCTCATGAAATTAAATAATGTAATAAAATTGTTGAAAATACTTTATTTATATGAAATTCTGATAACATTTCTCATGCAACACCAAACACATAGTTATTTGGTTCCTAAGCATTCTATTTCCAAAAATCTTTTTCTAACCATTCTTTTCTTAGGTATCATACACAAAACCTTCAACCAAACAGCCCCTAATGAGGACATTGACAACCACGAGCAAGGAATGAGGAAAAGGGATCTCCCTTAAAGGGACCTCATTCCTCTTCCCTTCAAAGCCAAAACAAAACTGTTTCTAAACATAAATAACATATATTATATATAATACAAGAAATCGAATATTCAACTGAAGAACAAACATACCCAACAAGCCAATGAAAAATAGAGCCATCAAAACTCCCACTAACAAAATACTCTTCATGGAAAGGGTGCCAGGCCAATGCTGCAAAACAAACCACCTTAATATAGTATTTACCATATTGATAAAATAAAAGGAAAAACCAACTTGATATTAGTACTGACCTTAAAATAAAATAAACGAAAATATTTATTTTTATCCATATATTAGCTGAGTATGTTAAATTTATGCATAAAACTTTAAACTTCACAAGTAGTGAGAATAATACCCTCGATTTTTCAATTAATTTGTGGCAAAATGTGTAGACATTCTTGTAGGTGCTTTTGTGACTGGACTTAAATAATTTCTGGCTAGGACGCCAAACTTTGGTTAATTTATTGGTGGGTCTTGAATGATCTTCTTGCTTGGATTTGAGGGTTCAATTTGATCAAAGTAAAATTCTAAGGTTAAAATTGACCAATTATGAGGTAATTACTCGTTATTAACAGTCAGACCCGTGGTAATATTATGGCTATAAGGGTTTTGTGGCAAGGCGACTCCTCTCCCCTTTGCCTCTTTACACTTCTGGGAGATGCTTTTAGTAAGCTTGTCCACTTTTGGTTGGAAAGAAGAATTTTGAGAGGGTACTGTAGAGAGTCAGAATGTGGTTATTTCTCACTTGCAGTATGCTGATGAAATGAATTGGCAGAAGATGATTTTCCTCTTTCTTAGCAGCTCAGGGATCAGTTTAAACTTCTTTAAAACCAACTGATTGGGATTAATATGGTTGAGCAGGAGGTGTTTAAGCAAGTTGTTGGCCTTGGTTGTAAAGTTGAGAACCTCCCCTTTAATTACCTTGGCTTCCCCAGTTGGGAAGTAAGTATCCGCCTTCTATATTATTATTTTTTTTGTAAGGACAATTTCATTAATGATTTATAAGTATCCACCAGTTGGGAAGGGGGATGTAATATTCATATTACAAAAAACTTTCCCAATTTGCAATAAAGGAGGTATAACTATAGGAAGTAAAAAATATTAGACAGTTTACACCAAGATACAGCTTAGTAAACAACATTGTTGAAAAGTTTCATATAAGTCTTTGTCTTGTCCGCGAATATTCAATGATTTGGTCATTAAAGACCCACCAATCAATTAACCAAAGTTTTGAACCCTCCAGAAGAAAGATCATTCAAGACCCACCAAAAGAAAGCCATGATGAGGTTATTCCATAGTAGGGTTTTACATTCTTGAAAGGTTGGTCGGTTAAGGTCATGTTCAATAGATTCTTTACCTCTCTGGGAATTGTGAGATGTCATCCAAATATATTAACAATTGTTGTCTATGCGCATTTTTTGCATAAATAAGTGGAGTCTTTTGTTACAAGAGAATGAGCTTTAGTTATGACAGCATTAAGAAACATCTTGTTGTACAAAATTCCAAAAGGTATCAAACGAGGTAGTCTTACCATCAAAAGTTCCAGGTCATTAAAAAAAGAGTGATGGCTCCCCTCTAGGCATCTCCCCTTTCTCCTCTCTCCCTCTTGTCACTAACGAAATCCAATCTCTTCCCCCTCCACTTTCAACTCTAATGGATTTTAAAGGAGTCTCTAGTCATGGTCGCGCGTCTTAAAGCGGTCAAGTGTGCCGCTGAACATAAGGTCTTCTTAGAAATACTGAGCTTTTTGACTTGATTTTTTGGGCTCTCTATTTTCTCATCCCTCTTTCTTGCATAGGACCAATATGCTTTGCAGCTTACTTCACTATTTCCACATCAGCTGAGTAGAGTCTCTTGCTGCTCCAATATTTGATCCATACTTACTGGTACACTACTGCTCTTTCTTGCACTATTTCCACATCAGCTGAGTAGAGTCTCTTGCTGCTCCAATATTTGATCCATACTTACTGGTACACTACTGCTCTTCGCACTACTGTTGGGGCTTTCCTAGTGGCTTTCTATATATTCCATCATATTTCTTGCCTCCAACTTTTCTTCCATCTCATCACAGGGTACTCCAGCTTCCAAGCACAACATGGCTAGGTACACTACTGCTCTTTCTTGCACTACTGTTGGGGCTTTCCTAGTGGCATCATATTTCTTGCCTCCAACTTTTCTTCCATCTCATCAAAGGGTACTCCAGCTTCCAAGCACAACATGGTTATCAGCCATGGGAAAGACCGCCTTCCCACCTTCTTGCTTGCGCAATTAACAATCTCTTCTACTATAATCTTGCCCACATCAATACTTAATTTTTCATGATTGCAAATATCAGCAAGACTCATTCTGCAGACAGTGGAGTATCATGTGTGGTGGGTAGTAGGTTGGCTTTCACGAATGCAACCCACAATGGTAGCAGCAGACCTCATAGGAGAAACATAGTGGTAGATTTCAAGAAGAGGAGCAAGGACAATGCTACCAACAAACCTCAACCCAGAAGCAAAGGTGTGAGGTGCATTCATGCTGAACGAGTCTTGCTGATATTTGCAATCATGAAAAATTAAGTATTGATGTGAGCAAGATTATAGTAGAAGAGATTGTTAAATGTGCAAGCAAGAGGGTGGGAAGACGGTTTTTCCCACAGCTGATAACCATGTTGTGCCTTGAACCAGGGGTGCCCTTTGATGAGAAGGAAGAAAGTTGGAGGCAAGAAATCTGATGGAATATATAGAAAGCCACAAGAAAAGTCTCAGTAGTAGTACAAGAAAAAACAGCAGTATAACAGTAGGTATGGATCAAATATTGGAGCAACAAGAGACCCTACTCAGCTGATGTGAAAACAGTGAAGTAAGCTGCAAAGCATATTGGTCGTATGCAAGAAAGAGGGATGAGGAAATAGAGAAAGCCCAAAAATTCAAGTCAAAAAGCTCAGCATTTCTAAGGCAAAGACCTTATGTTCAGCCGCACACTTGACCGCTTTAAGACACGCAACCATGACTAGAGACTCCTTTAAAATCCATTAGAGTTGAAAGTGGAGGGGGAAGAGATTGGATTTCGTTAGTGAGAAGAGGAAGAGAAAGGAGAAAGGGGAGAGGCCGAGAGGGGAGCCATCACCCTTTTTTTAATGACCTGGAACTTTTGATGGTAAGACTACCTCATTTGATACTTCTTGGAATTTCGTACAACAAGATGTTTCTTGGTGCTGCTATAACTAAAGCTCATTCTCTTGTAACTTCCCTCTCTCTTTGTTACTCCTTGATTGGAGGCCTCTTTGTTAGTAGTTCTTTGTGTTGCTTCCCCACCCCTTAGGCTGTGTTTGTCCCCTTCCTCCCCTTTTCTAATATATACAGCAGGTTTCTTACAAAAAATAATAATAATTAAATGAACATTGTTGTAAGTGTCCAAGCTCATGAAGAATCCTAGCCTTAAATGTTCAACTGATGTGTCACAAATGATAAGGTAAACCTTACAAGAAAGATTTATGTAATGATAAAATGGTACGATACAAACCTTTAAAAAAAACTTCTTGAACCATAAATAAATAAATAATAATAAAACTTCTTGAACCAACCAACACAAATAATTTAAAAAAAAAACATTCAAACCACAAGTGGAACACAACATTTTTGTTATAACGGCAGGCAAATCAATTAACTAAACGAACAACAGAAGTACACAAATGAAGAATCGGAGCAGCCAAGTGAAATGAAAGGGGAAAAAAAAGGCCACATCCGATAAACTGTCATTGTCAGTTTATATACTGTCTCCAGCCAAGTGAAAAAAGGACAAGCGACCATGACTGGAGACTCAAGTTTACATACTATCTCCATCAAATAGAACAAACATTCTATAAATTGTAATCAATTACCAGTCACATCCTTTCTATGCCCGCGGAACGACTCGAGTTCTTTCATAGCCCTTATGTCATAAAGCTGCAAAAGAAAAAATAAATTACATTAAAAAAAAGAGAGTAAGAGGATATTAATATAAATAAATGAGATGAATATCTCCAGTTGGAGAAGTTAAGTACCTTGATGATTTGATCCTTTGAAGCAGTCAGCACCCAGTTACCATTTTGATTCCACTTAACACATAGTACTGTATTTTTATGACCATGACTGAAAACACAACCATCATTCCTCACAAATTAGTTCAGCATTAATATTATTTTTTTTTATAACTAGATATTACACTCACAATGAGCAAAGCTCTTTCCCGGATTTTGCATCCCAAAGTTTTACGAGGTTGTCTTTGCCACCTGATAAGTTTCCGACCAGAACAATAAATATTTACAAGATCACTCACGGAAAGTTCTAAAAAAAGTTGCCTAATACAAGGCAGAAACCTGAAACTAGTAGAGACTTCGTGGGGTGCCAATCAACACTTTTCACATCCCACCCATGGCCTGCCTGAGTTCAAAACAGAAAATCTGGGTTACTTTAAGGATTCTTAACAAACAAATCACACAATCCGTGGTCTTCAAGACGAACAACCAAAACCAAACACTTCAAACATCTAATTTGACAAGTATGCACAGTAATCCAATCATGCCTGGGAATGACTCTAGTTGACCCAGTAACATAAAGAAAATTTAGACAGATTTATCATCAGATAAACAATTACAAAATGTCTAAATATACCTAGCCAATCATTGCTACAAAACACAACCTGACAGCTACAACAGTAGACATTATGATGTTATACATTAAAAGATCTATAGATTTATATTGACAACTTTAGAATGTCGTCAATATAAATCAAGAGCATTGAGGCAAGTAAGACTAGTGTCACAATTGCACTCTTGCGGCAGCGAGACAACGATTGAGCAGGACTTGTTCTAACCCAGCGAACAAATCAACCGTGTGAAATTTAGACTTCGAGACGATATCGGCGTATGCTCGAGACTCAGGTCACGTTTGTGAGAAATGTTTTAGAAAACGTGAGAAAGAAAATACGTTGAAAACAATTTTAAAGAAAACAATATTATAAGCAAAAAGCAAGTAGGCAACAATGGCAGCTTTGATAACATATAACCTGGGTAGGAAAAATTAACTAGTCACATCCCTTATAGTAAATTTTGGGACATTATAACCTTGACTGGGGTCGAAATGATTTTGGTGACCAGTCATACACCCTCGAATTGACACAACAATGATAGTAAAGGCCTATCTAACATGAAATACAAACTCCGAAAAATGAATAAAAAGAAGCACATGGGCGAAATATAGTATGTCATCATTAAGCCAGCATTCCAACTACAACAATTAGAAATAAACCATATAAAAATAGGCAAAGCACATTACCAGACAAAGAACGCTCTTCTTGACACCGAGCGAAGTCCCAAACTTTGACAGTAGTATCATCAGAACAGGAACAGAATTTTAAATCGGTTCTACAGAAGCTGTTCAAAACAATCTCATTATAATCAGGAGGAGCAATAAAAGGATGTAAGCCTCTTCAAATGTGCATTTATGCCGAACATCTATTCTACACAGGTAGAGAAATAGTAGGACCTCTATATTAGAGATGATAATGGAGGAGAAGGTTCCCCAACGGCTGGCACAATCAGAATTTGATCCTACTTTAGATATGGTCTATTTTTGGCTTCCATCATGCCAAAAGGCGATAGCAACCCTATCCCTCTCATTCCATTTTTCCACCCACCTTCATGTCATCTTTAGCTTCTATGTGGCTTTGATGTGCAAGAAGTTTCAGAATTTTCTTTTGTTTTCTATAGTACAAAATTTATTTGCCTGTAGGTTGCAATTTTTGTTCAAGTATTGATATAATTAAATTTACTATTACTTAAGTTTTTAAGTTTAGTGGTGATTTAATATGGAACCAGAGCAAGAGGTCTTGTGTTTGAAATCCTGTAATGTCATTTCTTCTCCCAGTTAATATTGGTTTCCACTTGAAGCCTTCTACAATTCCAAGCACTGAGGGGGAGTGTTGAAGTATTGATATAATTAAATTTACACTAATCCAATAGCTTAAATTTTTTAGTCCAATGATGATTTAACAAGTTTCATCCTATAACATGTCCTATTATTCTTAGTAGGTATTGTTATCAAGATGATTAATCTATAAAAAGAGTAGTATGCAAAAGGAATGTATTCAAAAAGGGCTATTAATTGCTACCTCAAGTCCCGAACTGATTCTTTGTGAGCTGATTTATTCGCCTTCACATTATTCATGTTATTTTGCCAATACCTACACATAAATGTTAATATGAAACCACCATCTGCTCTACAAATCTAAACTACAGCAGAACAAATAATGATTGAAAAATTGTGAAAATGACCATTTAATACATCCAAATTGTAGGGAAAAATTACTTTATTGAGCCCCCATCATCACCAGAGACCATCCAGTTGTCATTGTGGCTCCATACCATAGACCTAATTGCTTGATCATGAGCCTGCCAATTATGATGTTCCAGAAGTCCTTTATCGTTCATTTTTATGCAATTTCATTAATTAATTATGAAGCCCGTATACCTGAAGAATCATTTCAAAATTGAACGACTGTCCATTCCAAAGGGTAAATTCACCACTTTGTGAGCCTGTAATCAGACGTCTCCCAGTAGGAGTCCACTATGGAAGAAGAGAAGACAACACAGAAATGTTAAACACTAATGAGATGGAGGAAAGTCCCAGAATGCCAGAAAACCCTTTCTCACGAAAAGACGAAGAATGATATTCTAAAGAACCTTTGATGTAATTGTAACCGCTACACTATTCAATTTTCAGAACTATCCAACTTACAAAAAGCCCATAATATAAGTTGTGGGTTAACAAGACTTAATAATTCCTGCTAGTGATATGGATAATAACTGAAGTAGTAAAAAGATCAACTATCTACCCTCCTACAAATATAGTTCTTAAATGATAGGTTTAATGATTTTTCTAGCAAGGTTAAGTCTCTTGCCTTCTTCCCCCACAAATTTTGTTAAGTAAATGAAATACATTGTTTTTTACCCCCAATTAGAAAAGTTGAACATTGTTTTTTACCCCCAATTAGAAAAGTTCAACTTACCAACACTCTATTGATGGAACAACGATTTTTGTTGATTGAGGTATGGACAAATTTAGCGGCAAAGCTTGTAGATGGATTATCTGAATAGGCAGCTGGTGGCAACATCTGCATCAAGAATTCAAATCAGACAAATGGTAGTGAAAGAAAAATTATTTCTCTCTGTGCTTACAGCACAAGTTTTAAAATCAAGCCAGGAAAAATGATGGCAACAAAGAGTCAATGCAGCAATTTTTTTCTCAACAAACAAGAAATGTCACTGACATCAATCGATGCTGCTGGAGTTGATTGCAACACAGTCCTATCCATTGAATCTCGTTGCCACATACGGATCTGCAGATGAGTTAATAGATTATAAACTGAACCAAAATAGAAATCTGGAAGAAATATAAGAATAAAATTAAAATTAAAATTAAAAAAATGAAACAAAATCTCAGTGAACTGTACAAATCTAATTCATTTTTTCAAGAAAACAGGTTTTATTATCGTTATTCTTATTATTTTATGAATACTGACTTTCATTGAGAAAAAAAATCAAAGAACACAGACTTCCAAAGAATAAAAAGTTTTTTTCGGTCCCATAAACGATAATTGCTTCTAGAGGCCTTCAGTAGGGTCACTTTCTCTCATTTCTCTCTACATTTGAGTGGTTGATATTCTTAGTTGATTGGTCTCTACTGGTGCGTAAAAGGGTTGTGTTGAGGAGTTCTTTCTGAGAAGGCATAGGCTTTACCTTTGCACCTTTAGTTTACTGGTGGTACCTATTTCTTTTGCTTCAAGGAGGCTACCTCCTGTTAATCTGAATAGCTTACTTTCCTTCTTCAAAACTATGTCGAGTATTAAGATTAATTGAGAAAAGAACTCAACATTGGAACTAATAGTGGGCTTAACATATTAGGCCTCATTTTCTTCTGTAAGAAATAAGATACACTATACTATCCACCTTTAAAATAACACCAGCATGAGAACAAAAGACCTTGAGAAAATGCAAGACGACTACAAACCAAAATTAAGATGCAGAAACACAAATATGGGATAGAATCCCAACACAGTGACACAAATGTTTTGCTAAATAATTATTTTTTTATAGACCACCCATTGCTTGAGATAATAAAATGTACATCAAAATACCATGGAATTACAGAATAGGTCTCCATTGGTCATAAAAGAGTAACGGATAGTAACAAACAAAATATAAGATTTAATACACCATAAGGACGACATGTAAACAATAGCATCCTGAAGTTTTGTTAGTGGGAGTTTCGGTACTTCGTTTACTTACATTTTATTAATGAAATGCAATGTTCCTTCTAGTCTTCTCTTCATCTTGTAAAAATCTGTTGCATAGCAACTATGAGCTCCAAAGAGGAGCACAAAAATTATTTGACCATAAAGCCTTCGAGAATTTTCTAATTTTAGCCTAGGATCACCAAATTTTCGAAGAATCTAGGAAAATCCCCAACGAAGATTGTAAATCTCCAAAAGCTTGATCCACAAGGCCACCATATACACACAGGAGTTGAAGAGGTATCAGGACTTGGGCATTTTCCTAATTATTTCTACAGACAGCATCAATTCGAATTGAGAGTTCATGATTTCTAGTCTGAGTTCTATTGTATATACTGACTTGATGGCCACAAAGAGTCATACCAAATAAAGACTGTGTTTCTTTACAACCTTTTGACTTCAAATGGTTTAGGTAAAAACACTGGAGGACCAAATTTTCAAGAGTCAAACAAGAGAAGAAGGATTTCATAACAAAATACCCACGGCAATTAAGTTTCCAAAATTCTGTAGTCTTTCTCATGACAGAATTTTCAGTTATCAGGGATTCTCATAAGTATCTCCTAATCCTCGATCTCCCTACTCCAACTGTTTGTTTGATCATCTCACACATGTTTTCCCTTCAGCAACTTTTGAGAAGAGTTTATTTAAATTTTTACCTAGTAATTTTGTTTCATTGTTTTGCTTTCTTTCACTCCACTCGGAGTTTGTATTTGCTGAGCATTAGTTTTTCTGATTTTAACTTTCTTCAGTGAAAAGAAAAGTTTTGTTTCTTGTTTTAGGAAGAAAATTCTAATATCAGATTTCATAATATTTATCTAAGGGTCTGGATGCTTTTACACTTGCAAAATTTTGGTAGCCACCCTCGAGCCTTAATAGCATAGTGTCTGCATAACATTATGGCATAAAGTCTTACTGAAAGAACAAAACTTCAGTTGCTGAAGACAAGAAATAGAACTTAAGCAGTGAACAAGAGCTGTGTCAGAAAACAAGATATTTCAAGTCCATATACAAGCACTACCTGCATGTAGCGCACGACAGTACTAGTATAATCGACTGCCCTCCTTTGAGTAAGCTTCCTCATTCTTTTTGCACCAAAACTGTCCCCATGGGCTGCAGCAAATTTATATTCGACTTGTTAGAAACAGAAGAAACAGTGATCCCAAAGAAAATAAATAAAAGTCATTAGCCCCAGGTATATCCTAGAGGTGTTCGCCAGCCACATCAGACATGTGTGCAAGGCATGTTGGGGCACGTTGGACCAATGTTTTGAAAGGCAAGGCAAGCGCACCTCACTTCTTCCATGTTCAGACACACTGAGGCATGCACCTTACACCTCAAGTCCTTTTATACACAAACTAAGAAATTTCTTAAGAAAATGCTCATTTCTGTCATCAAACTCTTGCAATCTCTAATTTCTTAAATTTCTCATTATTTTATTATTCATAGTAATATATTTTGCATAAAAATTTAATTATATTTTTCAATCATGCCCTCACAACAAAAGGCCTTTTTTTTTTTGTTTTTTGCTTAGCACTTATCCCTTCAAGGACTGTTGTGCTTTAATTTGCTTCACACTTTAAAAAACAATATATAGGGCATGTTAAAAGTATCAATGCTTCAAACACTAGCTTTGTGATCGAGAAAAGTGTTACGTACACCATAGTTTGAAGGTCTTAAATTGGCATGAAGTCAAAAGATAAGCTATACAATTGAAGGGAAATGTTATTTTCGTAATTTATTGTATTCAAAAGAGGTTCAACTGGTTATAACATACAACCTCAACCAAGAGGTCAGAGATTCAAATCCTTCCATCTCCACATATTGTTAATCTCAAAAAAGTTTCTAGCTACAGCATTAGGAAATAAGAGAGTAAATCCTCTCTCCCCACCTACTTTAGTCTAAACCAACATGTGTTTTATCTCTCTCTCTCAAGTACTACTACATAAACCAACATGTGTTTTATCTCTCTCTCTCAAGTACTACTACATAACCCTAAGATTTTCCACACATACTACATACCAACATCATGGCCACATATGCATCATATGTTGTACACAAAGCATGTAACATTTGTCAGAAGAGAAAAAAAAAATCTATTTAAGTCGCACATGGCTAGGAGACGCGGCTTCACCCACTTTCTCAGCTCCCCCCTCACCTGTCTGATCTCCCTCACTCCCCTGTTTCCCTACACGACCTCATTGACTACATACGTGGTGTTTTCCAATGGTTGTAAGAGTAGATAGCATGGTGTTTTCCAGAAGATAACAGCGGCCCACAACTTTGGTTCGAGCATAACAGCATCAGATCTTTGCAAAAAGCAAGTTATGTCAGTTTTCTGCCATTCTGGTGTTTCCCCCTTCAACCAACAACGGCTCACACATTTTCCAAGAATTTTCTCCCTCTTTATCTTTCACGGCTTTTTGCCAAGAACGTCTCAACTGGCCCTTGTGTGTTTGAACTCCAAATTATGGATCAAAGCAACACATTCAAGCTTTGCGAATTGCAGCGTGTGGTGGTGTAGTCTTCTATGTGACTTTCCTAGAGTCATTCTCAATTTTTTAAGATAGATATGTGGGAGAGAAATAACTGGAAGTTTGTTCACCTTGGGGATGCTTTTATTACTGGTAGGATACAACTCAAACAAGGAGAAGCTCTTGCAAGACTCCCTCTATCCTACTAGCTCTAACTAAAAGTATCAAAAAGAGATTGAGGCAAGCTCCTCTACTAATTATAAACAATGAAAGCTTAAAGGCACCTTTTTTTCCGAATATAGGATTGACAACTCAGTTGATTCCTAGACCACAATAAGGCATGGGCTTCAAAAAAGATCAATAACCTCTGTCTCTATTCCATTAACAATTTTTCTCCATATTCACCCTATATCCATCGACATCTTCCAATGAAAAACAAATACTCCAGCCTAAATTGTTGAAAAGCTAGGAAGGACAGATAATGAACATCAATAAGACTCCCCTCCTCTCGCTAAAAGGGGAAAAAAATACCACAACTCCATGGATATTGTACTCTAGAACTTAATGAGGAACTTAGAGACTAAAGAGAAAGGAGAATATTCGAGAGAGCATATCGATCAAGGCCAACCCACTTCCATCAGAAAGCTCTTGATAAAATGATCCCTCCAAACCCCCAAAAGCTCAACTCTTAGTCACTTTATCGTCGAAAAGGTTTCAAAAAAGAGAAGAGCCTAGAAACCAACAACAAGAACTATCTGCATGCACTAAATGGAGCATTAATTAAAGGAGGAACCATCTCAGTAGCCTCAAACTTTCGACTTTCTCAAATACCTAAAAAATTCAAGATTGAAAGCACTTGCTCCATTTTGGGTAAATGAATGGTGATACAAAAATCGGAACTACAATCAATTTCACGCCGTCACTGCAACCCATTCTATACATTTAAGATTAATTGATAAACCACACATCCAAGGCCCTGTTAACAGAGTTAACAACACCCCCCAGAAATCCAGCAACCAATCCAAAGTCCCAAATGACTTGGGTCGCCGCAGAAACTCCCAAAAATTCAGAAACCAAATAACACAAAAGACCGTTTACCTTCATAAGGAGGAGCAGGGCCAGATGGGTGGCGAGGATGATGGTGCTGTTGAAACTCCGGAGCGAGTGTAGTCGAAGAAGCAGACGGCTGCCTCATCATGGGTGGCCCTGACGGAGGCGGGCCTCTTGGGAAATCCCCACCAAGAGGATGCTGATTGGGCTGCTGCTGCTGCTGAAACTGCTGGGGATCACCGTACATGTTGTATACGCTGAAACTAACGTGATTGAAAGGGAAATGTTGTGTAGAAGAAGAGAGGAGATTGAGAAGAAATGTAGAGAAGAGGATTGAATAAAAAGTTGAAGACCCTTAAACCCTAAACAATTTATCTGTAACCTGGTTCTTCTGAACGATCTCAGCTGCTGTGTCCGCTGTCCGGGTTTTGAGCTTTCGGCCTCCAGAAGGCGGGGACCAATCTACTTTTGATTTTCCGTTTTTTTTTTTTTTCTTTTTAATCAGATTTTACTCAATTTTATAAACATTTTGGTTCTCCAATCAATATCATGTAAATTGACATGATAATTAATATTAAAATATATATATAATTATAATTATAGGTCAATTATAGATGAAATAAATGGTAACAGCCATTTTAATCTATTACATAATTGTAAAATGTAATAGTAAATAATAGTGCTAATTTTCATAATATTTTTTTTTAACATAAATATAGTTTTAAAAAATAATTTTAAAAATAATTTTCATAATATTTTCATAACATATTTCTTACAAGGATGAAAATTGTGTTTCTTCGTTAAGTTTAACGTCTGGTTTTCATATTAAATGAGGTTATTAATATTTTTTACTAGCGCCTTAGAATTCTCACAATATGTCACATCTTCCGTTATTTTATTTTTCTATATAATCGAGACCTAAATATGATTTAACAGCACCTCGTCTGATTTTCAAACTATGCCAAGACCTAAATATGATCGAGCGAACATGCAAATAGATAAACATTAGCAATGAAGATTATATTATGAATTCCCTTCAACAATTCATCAATCCATTTCTTAAAATAAAATTAAAAAAAAAAAAAAAAAAAAAAAAAAAAAAAAAAAAAAAAAAA